>NC_079161.1:21465698-21790698 GCF_947563725.1 Argiope bruennichi
TTATACATTTATCTTATAACTTTAAACGACCCATTTTTGTATATATATAAATTTGTTTATTGCGGAAACGATCTCTTGCAATTTGGATCAAAATTACGTTTAGGTAAGGCTTTGTTTATCTGTATAGGTGTTTTTTTCTTTCTGAAAAAACGCGATTTAACGCACACAAAAACATTTATAACTAAATATTGATATTCGGCTATACATGATCTGCATAAGCGTATCGGAAATAGAGTAGTGATTAAAACTTCGGACTCATACATTTTCTCATGGTCAATCCTGTGTTTGCTATTCAATTAGATTTCGCTTATATTTTAACTATAAATGATCAATTCTTGTATATTATATTGGGACGTGGTGACCTGGTGGTGAGTTCTGGATTTCGAAATCGGAGGGTTTCGAGTTTGAGACCTAATTCCACTAAAAAACTGTCATATAAGCGGGTCTAGTGCACGTTAAATCCGTCGTTGCCAAACATCCTCCCGCTGGTGTGGTGTGGAAGTTTGGAGAGGGAAGTGCCAGCTCAGGTGTCGTCCTAGTCATCTAACCACAGTTCAAAATTACGAGGCCGTCTCAAAATAGCCCTAGTGTGTTGCTTTAAAAATGGGACGTTTATACAACTAAACTAAACTTGTATATTATATAATTAATTTCGTATATCTCGGAAACGGCTCTAACGATTTGTATCAAATTGTATAGTTGTGGAAGTGTTAATGTAGTCCTTTACCAATCAACATAATAAATAAACAGTTATTTGGGCGTTCGATAATTATTTGATGATTTTGTAAATAGAACTTAGAAATAAATTTTTCGATAAAAATCATAGAAATAGCAGAAACAAAATTGTTACATATACGAAGAACTCTTCCTGTGAGTTTTTAAAGTTTAGAGATATTATAATATCCATGGAAACAACTTCTAGTTTCTTTGAAAATACCGGTGTTCATCTTTTGGGTAATCCAGTGCATCTCTCCAAGTAACTTGAAAAGTAATACTCTAAAATCTATGGGGCACGTACACTGTAGAAGCTTTTTTTTTTTTTTCCGCCTCCTTCCCATTTTCCTCAAAAGGGGCTTTGTTACTTCCCATCCGAACTCCCACTCCCCAAGGCAGCATTCCATTTACAGCTTTGCCCCTTAACCTTCGATCCTTATCCCCTAGAGAAAAAGGGGAAACCCCCTTTGTAATTTTCTTTTTATATCTTGTTTGCAGTCTATTGATTTGGTTTTCAGGAGATTACTACAGGCCTTTATCCTTTTAGTAATTTTTTTTTTTTTTTTTTTTTTTTTTTTTTTTCCCTTCTTCTTCTGTGAAATCGAATGTTTTACGTTCGTATTTCAAAGTATCAAACTTTCTTTCTTTTAGATGCTACGCCAGTAGACTTTTCAGTTGTGTACCAAATACTGCACCAAGAAATCACCAGAACTTTACTACCCCTGCGAAATTATTTATTCTTTTATCGTTCTCAGTTTAAGATAATTTTTTTTTTTTTTATCCTGTAATCCAGGGCGATTCACCATTAAGTAGCCCAGGGCGTCACGGTAATGAAGCTCGTGCATCAAGCGAGACTGTTTTTTGTTCAGCGGACTTCCATCCCTGTAATTAAATATTGAATACTAATTGTGTATAACCGTAATTAGGGTTATAATAAATAGTTTGTTAAATCTGTTAATATTGATGCTTAAAATGGAATTCAACAAATATTTGGAGATTTTACTTCTTTTTGCACAATGAGATTTGTATATAACTAAACTATGCATGATAATAGGACATTGATTTTTCTTTGCCAGGCCGTTGGTTCTTGCCTCGGTTTAACCCCCGGGGGGGCACCTCGAAATGAGGATGAGATGCTTCCGGCATGGTGGTTGGATCTCGCCATCCTGGAGGGTACACAAATAGGTTGGGGATCTGACTTCTCCCATCGATGACGGGATATACTTTCTTCGGGGAGGGTTGTACCGTGGCCGGTGACGGCCCTTAGGACTCAACCACAGTTCCCGCCAATGTTGCTGTTGCGGCGGTCCGGCCATTCAGTTTTTATATACAATTTATTATTTAAATCCGTGTGCCTTCGTGGCGGGTCGGAGAGTTAGATGGTTGACTTGCCCCGGTTTTTATATCGTCCCATGTGTTATTGATATATTTATTTATTGCTAAATTTAGGGAAAGACAAGAATAGGTCAAAAGCGCTAAAGGGGCCATATCTTCTGGGCTAAAAGGCACTCAGGATTATTAGGAAATGACATCGTTAAATAAATTCGCTTTAAAATGCTGCTCGTGATAGTACAGTAAATATACGTAATATAGTTTAGATGCTGTAAATATAAATATTCGTAACTTCCGTTTCGGTATTAACCGCACTTCTTTCAACTCAAAATTTAATCAACTCGTCATAAAACAAGTACCACAAGTTCTACTTAATATTAGGTATATGGAGAATATGTACTCTCATGACAAGAGTATATGGAGATCATGTATTCTCATGTCAAGTTCTACTTAATATTACGCTTGTGAAGATCGTGTATTCTCATGACAAATTCAAATTAATATTACGGTTATGAAGATCGTATTCTCATGACAAGTTCAACTTAATATTACGCTTATGGAGATCACGTATTTTCATGACAATTTCAACTTAATACTACGCGTATGGAGATCACGTATTCTCATGACAATATTACGCGTATGGAGATCGTGTATTCTCATGTCAAGTTCAACTTAATATTACGCGTATCATGTATTCTCATGACTAGTTCAAGTTAATATTACGCTTATGGAGATCATGTATTCTCATGACAAATTCAACTTAATATTACGCGTATGGAGATCATGTATTCTCATGACTAGTTCAAGTTAATATTACGCTTATGGAGATCATGTATTCTCATGACAAATTCAACTTAATATTACGCGTATGGAGATCATGTATTCTCATGACTAGTTCAAGTTAATATTACGCTTATGGAGATCATGTATTCTCATGACAAATTCAACTTAATATTACGCGTATGGAGATCATGTATTCTCATGACAAGTTCAATTTAATATTACGCTTGTGGAGATCACGTATTCTCATGACCATTTCAGTCATCGATCCTGATGCCAAATTATGGCTAAAACAATGATAATGATAATAATCTATGATCTAAATAATGAAAATTATGGAGTTTTTGCAAAGACAGAGGCATGATATCATCACTTTATAAGTTATGCTTTTAAATGCCTCCATTAACCACTAAAACAAAATTATAGCCCTTTTTCAATACACTTTGTATGCAAGCTTCTTTTTTCTTTCTGTAAAGCACATATCAAAAACTTTCGAATTGCGGAAAAATACTTATCCATTCATGATTTTATCACTACTCAACAAAAATTGATTCAACATCTACCGGTTTGTCCCACCCTTCATTTAGGAAATTCAGGTTTATTATTTTAATTCCACATGAAATGCTCCTAACTGAGCAGACATTTAATCATTTGAGAATTTAATAGCCTCTATTTTGAGTGAGCAAAATACATTTCGTGTTCGTAAAAGATGAAACATTCACCTACGAATGGGAGAGAAAATGCAATACGAGTTGCTTCTCAACTTAAATATGGGATTTTTCACCCTTTCCCATTAATTTGACAACTGCTTTTTTCTCTTGATTCTCCTTTCGAGTCGCATCTCATACTCCTCTGTTTACTCGTACTTATTTACTGTGTACAGCCTTGTCGAGAACAAAGAAAATCTCGCGATTAAATTGCCTTTTCCCCAGAGGGATGAGTTTCCTGTAAAAAGCAATTTTATTCTGGGTCTTTCTCCACCCCCACCCCCACCCCCCATGTCTCTTTTTAGTTCTTTTTGCAGCGCCAGATAACAATATCATTACTCATACCTTATTGACTCGCAATTATTTTTCTTGAGATAGAAAGCACATGCAACTTCGAATAGAAAAAAAAGAAAAAAGTCTTTGTGTTTAACTTGAAAGAACATTTTTATTTACTTCCTTTTTTTTTTATGCCATATTTCTCCCCCCCCCTTTTTTTTTTCTGTTCAATAAATTTAATGAAAGCTCCTCGTGTGTTAAAAATATAAGACTTCGGGATTTTTTTTTTCTTTCTTGGATCTATGAATTTGTTTTAAAACTTGGTGCTTCTACCAGTTTTGCTATAAATTTCGATACAGTTTGAACTGAAAAATATAAATATTTCTTTTAATGGTAGCATTTTAGTGGGTGCCATTTTGTGTTCAGTAAATAAGAACTCAGTATTATTACGGAAATCACGAAAGAAGTTAAACAGAACTGAAAATATTGAAAAAAATTCGACACGTTCGAAAATATTGAGAATTTCGAACAATGCTTTAGTCCACGAATATTCTAAAAATACTGATAACAGCGCAAGCTGACTGCAAATTATTGGATAACGCTCAGCGAATACGATTCCAAAGAGAGCGATTCAATCGCTTCAGTGTCTCGAGTTTATAAAAATTTTCCGATAACAGGACGTGACATCACATGGAATTTTCCAGAAGAGTCGACAGATCTCAGTTTCCAATTAAGATAAAGCCATGATTCATGCATTTTCCAGAATCTTATTTTCATGGGCAAATGGTCGCAGAGGTCGAGTGGATCTTTGAATCATCCATTAATTGTCCATTAAAAATCTTTGTAAATCTCTTTTTAGCTGAAAGACTCACATGGCAGGAAAGTTGTATTAAAAAAATTCATAACAGTTTAAATTAAATTTAGCATTGGAATATCTTAGCCTTAAAAACTGAAACAAATTCTAACTGAATCATCAGTGAAGTATCATATTTGAATACCAAACATCCAGTTGCGCAGCGATCGAGCATTGTTAAATCACTTTTGTAAATCTGATTTATAACACTGTTATTTATTTTTGTCACAGAAGAGATGAAATATCATTAAAAAATAAAAGTGACTAGCTTTCCGCATGGCATATTAATAGAATTGATTTAATAATGTCAACCAGTTTTGATGAATTGCATCGTATCTCACCTCATAATTCACTAATTGGTTATCTTTGCACTCTAAGTGACGAAATTAATTATATTTTACGATATTTATACAGAATACAGGGCAGTAACCATTAACGAAGTATGTGGGGATCGCGAGCTTTCATATAAAATAAAAGTTGGCGAAATCGATACTTTTGAACTGGTTCTTTGGTTCTCTTAATTACATTAAATATGTAGATAGAACCAGTTATCCAGTTGATTAGCGTAGTTGCTTGTAGCTATTTCGTGTATCCATCTCAAAAAAATATACCTTTTCTTCAAATAACCTCGATTTTTTTCTCTTCTTTCTTTCTAGTTAGTTCCTTATTTAATTCAATGTCCCTTCCTCGGCCCCTTTTAAATTACCGAATAAATCAACCATTTTCTTTCATTTGGAAGATTTTTACAAGATATCGAGAATATTTTAAATTGCTTAAAATATGTTGCACCAGTTATCTAGCAGAAAGAAACTTGATGTTTATACACACCTATACTGTAATGTCTTGATCTAGATTGATCAAATAACGAAGCAGAATTTCCAGACAATTCTTTATTTTACAGCCATATATATACAAAGAACAACTTGTTCTAATCTTGGTTAAATAAATAGTTATTTACACCTGTAGTAGGAGATACAACAATCGAAGACGAAGGCTTTCTTAAAACTCAGTTGGTTCTCGGACTCCGAACTCGTGAGCGTAGTCCAACAGTCCGCCTGCAATTTGTTTCTTCTCTCCCCCTAAACAAAAATCTCCGCACTTTATTTCGGTGACACTCTTCGCCTCTTAATTTACATTGGTCATTTGAGCTCTCTTTCGGCCAATCGGGGCTCAGTAATATGCTCTCTCAGCGGCGCCAGTGGGTCGGAGGAAGCTCCTTTCTCAAAGAGAAACATCTAGCATCCAGATGTTTGGACACCCCTTTCTCTTTGAAGGTACTACCAATACCTCCTGGACGAGGAATTCCACATGTGGTCTTTCATTGTAGTCGCTAATGAACAGATGCGAGACCACCCAGGTGAAAAGATCCACCATCTGGATCTCGAGGAGTTTACTAAGTAACAGCGACGACACAGCCGGCTGTAAAATCAGTACTGGGAAATGGGGAATGTTACAATACTTAATTTATCACTGGCGCAGCAAAGGTAAATGACGCCCACGGTATATGATTTTTTTTCTTCACCCTTAATCGACATCAACGGTTAATCAAAACACGTTAGTGTCCTGATTATGTTAGTGCTTTTTTTTTCACTATTTTATCGCCTCTTATTTCAAAAATTGGAATAAAAAAGCACCATCATTTTATTATCCTAAGAGGGGCATCTATACCACTTCCTGTCTGCCAGATACTATGCCACTATAGCTGTTATGAATGGCACGGAATGCCACCAATTTTAGATTCGCCCATTTCACATCACCGGTGAATGATAGAGCATCATGTTGAGTCATGATTAAGGCTGTAACTCATACGTCTGCTTCGTGTCTAATATCCACCCCCTTCTGTACGAGGGGTGTACTCGAGTTTCTTCGGCTTCTATCCGTCCCTCCGCGACCCCCAATCGAATAAATTTAACCACAGGGGGGATAAGCAGCTCTACCTCCCACGCATAGCAATTGGAATTCCTTTGCTTTGGAAGGGGGTGGATGTCTTTGGGGATTTAGTGGTCTTGGAAAGATATTGGAATGGAGGGGCGTTAAGAAGAATGAATTCGAATCTTCCACCTCCCTTTTTGTTCTGAGAAAGAGGGGACGAAGAGTATCATTCTCTGTTCCCCTAGAAGAGAAGAAAGGTATGTAAGGGATCACATAGGATATTTGAATTTCATGTGGCGTTTTCGAGGGTGGTTTCTTTCCTTTGGGGGTGCAGGGTGGGTTTTATCAAGAAAATGAGATTATGTGTATGAAAGACGCCTTTTTTGCGTAAATAAATTTGATGTCTTAGAGGTATGTGCCATTTTTAGTGGAGATATTAGATTTATAGAAAGGACTGCAATAATGGATGCGAAATTCGATACATTTCTCTCTCTATCATATTTGTATTAGTTACATCCGAGTTTTTCTAGCATGCTATCCTCTTAAGATCATTATTTGTTCCATAATATTCGATACTTGAAGTTATGTAATACGAATTTTTAAACATGCGGCTGCAGTTACAGATAGTCTCAAATAATATATCTTAGAATAGCAAATATTCCCTGTCATTATTATTCTCTGCCCTTTATTTTTACTGAAAAAAAGCCGCATGGTAAATTTAAGAAGCAGTGGTCTAAATCTATAAAATATACTTTTGTAATCATCTTATATTTTTATGTACTATGATCCGACTTGAACAAAATTTAACTCGTATTTTAGTAAGACAATTTTATATTATTACGAAATAGCATTTGAAAACTTCCAAGTTGCAGATTTTTCCTGAAAATTCTGAAATTCGTCTGTCGGTGTGTTCATGAAAGGTCTAACAGGCTCGGTAACGAATTAAGACGCTTTATTCTTCACAAAAGCTTACAAAAGAACAGTACTTGCAATAAACAGAAAAGCACAAGCAGCATATATCTATTAAACAATTATAATAGCTCAAAGAATTCCTTGAAAATTCGCTGAACAACTCAAGTCTCTCGACTCGGCTATTACTACTATAACAACTTTTATAACTCCCGTGACAGGTAGCTGTAGAATAACTCTGGAAATCGGGATATCGCCAAGATTCTTGAATACTCTATATCCTTTTTTATCCCTAAATTCGTCGCCAAATCCTTAAGTCTCTGACACAGCATCCATTAAAGCTATCTGTAAAATTTCCTTACCATGATACTAAACTGCGATGGGGCAGCAATATTATTAATTCCCTACAATGTTGTCATTACCGAATTATCTTTCAAAGATTCGTCCAACAGTTGTAATAAATAAATACATCTTTTTTTTTATTATTATTGGTTATTTTATGTATAGTTTACCTTATATCTTCGAACAGGACGGTGCTATCTTGTATTTATTTGTTATTTAATTATTTTTTATGTAATTTACTTATATGATCGAAATTTACTTATATGATCTTCTATTCTTGCTTTTTAGGTACACCCACACGATTGCAGGTGTTGGCGTTGCTGCCCAGAAGTACAATCCAGAAATGAAAGCCCCAGACACGGACGAGGTGGTGGTGATGGGCCTGGACGAAAAGCTTCAGAAAATGAGCAGGGTAAGTGCGATCTTGTTCTTTGTATACTCCAAATTCGAAACATTAACTATGCAATAACGATAAAGGGGACAGAGGAGGGGGGGCTAAATTTATTTAATTGCTATAAAGCTGTAATACTTCCTTAATATAATTGTAGTAAAGTGACTCATGAATTACAATTTGACTACCCCTGATTTCTGCTTACAAATCAGCACGATATAAAATGTATTTATACTTCCACCTATGGACCAGCTTGTTCGCTCAGATTATTAACATTTTCGGCTGTTAATATTAATGTGAGAACCTTTTTTTAAAATTCCCCTTATTATTTGATGTGATCAGCAAACATGATTTAAATGAATAAGTCAATTTAATTATAACATGTGCATATTAAAAAGTGTATTTACTGTTAAATAAAAGAGGAAATGAAAATCCTACTTTGGTATCAATGTACAAAGAAAGCATATTTTTTAAATATTAATTTTAACATTGGCGAAAGCACGTGACTGAATGTTTTGATGGATACATTTAAATTTCATAACATTAAAAAGCTACAAATTGTTCATTTTATTTTTTAAAAAAATATTAAAAGTAAAGAATACATTGTACAGAAATAAAATTAATAGCATTTAAACGGGTTTTTTTTTTTTTAAAGTTTTAAGATAATGCAAGGATTGTTTTGGTAATATAATATTTTTGACATATATGGACATCTATTTCCATAAGTAAATCATAGCAATAACCCATCTGGCAATGAGTAAGCCTATTTTCGCATTCCATTTAGTTTTATTAACGCTCTCCCCCCCCCCCCACACTTTTTTTTTTTCATCTCATTTTCTATGAGTGAATAGTTTTTGGCGAGCCCTACCCAAAGCATTTCTATTAATACTTTGCAGTTTCATAAATTAACGAAGCATTGTATTAAATACAACTGTAAAAACGTGTAATGAAGCAATCTAAAACGTTCGTTTAGTGATTTGCTTTCATTTGGCTGTTTTGCCATTCGACAAGGATTAATAATAGTGATTTCTGTGCCACCTATGTTAACGTTTTTATATATAAAGATGGATGACCCTCCTCCTCCTCCCTCATTAAGTGAAAATGCTTATGAAATGTTCATGGTTTTATGTGCTATAAATGATTTAACTGTTTTGGTTTGTGTTATAGTTGCTGAGGTTGAGTATCTTGCCCGAACTGCCCCAGTCAGACTCGTACGTCGCCGAGGGAAGCGGCAGTGGTATCTGGAGGAACCAGGTGGGAGACGATGAAGATTATGACAAGGGATCAGGAAGCGGAGACTGGGGAGGTAAGAATGTTTAACTACCATTTTTGTTCTGCACGCGCCATAATCATTATTTTACTTTTCGGAGTTTCAGCAACTATGTCATAAAACAAATCAACATAACTTTAAAGTGTATGATCTTGTTTCGTATTTAGCTCTGCAAGTTAAATCTATCAAAAATATTTAAAAAATAATTATTTTTATTGATTTTATGTTTCTTGTTTGAATTGTATATTTGAATATAATAATACACAAAGTTAAAAAGTATTTCTAAATATATATATATATATATATATATATATATATATATATATATATATATATATATATATTCTACCTTTTAAAAAGAAATTTCTATTATGTCACTGCTCTATTTTATTATTTTCTATGCTAAAATGCCAAATCATTAACACGTTTTGGAATTTAACTAAAGGCAATTTGAATCGCTGTCTTACAGGTATTAAGAATTTTTCGTTGGCCAGCATTTTTATTGTTCTGTTATCTTAATAAAACATTGTCATATTTCCATATAAAAGTAACATGAAATGAATACTAAAAGGAAATGCACGTATGCTTCTTTTTCAACAAAGGACGAGTCTATCAATTTTTGTTCGCATCTGTTTACGTGTTTTAATTTTTTTCCCCTATTCAGAACCCAATTTGAGTTATAATGCCATGATCTACGAATTTATTTTAATTAACTCCTAATCAATCTGTTTTCAAAAAAAATAAATCAATCCATATTAAAATGTAAAAGACATATGAGATTAGTTAAAATACAAAGCAAATGGAAATGTTTAACTTCTTAATTACAAATTTAAACATCAATTATATCTAAATATTGAATTATAATAATAATAATTATTTTTTCTCGCTTTGTCTTTTGCATTTTTTTTTCTCCTTCATCTGATATTGTTAGGCGTCCCATTACTATTAAAAAAACAATGTAGAGTTAACACGTGTATTGCTTAGATATTCAGACTAAAGCTACCGAGAGACGAAAAATTTCCGTTACTCGAAAACGATAAATAAACCCGAAGGCTATTTATTAGCGTTGCCACAACCGATGTGTTTAAAAGAATAATTAACGAACAATATTGTATTAAATTCATTTGCTTTTAATTTTTTATTAATTAAAACTTTATTATTATTATTATTTTTATTTTTTTTTTTTTGCCATTACATTGCCAAGTGCAATATAAATACTTACTACGACGTAATAATAATTTTTATTGAATATTTCAAACAATACTGGCAAAACAAACCTCAAATATCATGGGTCCGGTGACTCGCTGTCTACCAATCACAAAATGAAAAAAGCGCTATGTTTACATAATTTTTTTTTATGTATAATTGAGAGATATTGCAAAGGCATCATTGGAATTGCGTATTATTCAAATATAGTGTTTTGCGAATTAATATGTTCCTCACAGCTTTCTGAGTTAGGAAAATTTTATTTGAATAACCTTGGATACGCGTTCAAACAACTAAATATCCGCTGAAAGATATTACATATCTTTTTACATGTTTTTAAGAGATAAAGATGAATTTTTTTTCCCCATCAGAGTCGAAACCTTGTGTTTCCCTTTGAATAAAAATTGGAAAGATACAAATTTCTATTTCGCTATATATTCCTCGACCTAAGACATAGCTTTTGTATATCCAATATTTTAATAAAAATAAAAAAAATGAATAAAAAAGAGTCCATTTTTGTTTTAAAATAAGAAAATGGAGGGAAGGAATGAAAGGGGGGAATGTATAGTAAAACTGAATGCAGCTATTTTTAGCGCAGCTACTCAATATGCAACAAATTTCCGGTCCGCTCCAAAATTGAACTACTGCACGATCTATTCTCAGAAACACACGTCAAGCCTTTTCGGAACGGACGAAGCGAAATGAAAACTTTCTTTCGCGGAGGAAACAAAGGCGACGTATTAATCTCTACCTTCCCTGACAGGCCGAATCGAGTTTTTGACCCCCTTCTCGCAGTCCGACCGACTGCATTCGAATGCGCCGGATTTCGGCGAATGGGTCGGTTCTCTATGTTGATGTCACTCTCAGGCCTTGGCCATATTCGCTCGCCACTTCCTTTCCAGAATTAACATATTATGGAATCTGTCGCGGAATTTTAGAGGGTTGACAGTTAGTTCCTGTTTCTGTTTTATTTTGAGATAAAAACTCATTATATCGGTTCATCTCGAACATTTATTCGATTAAATGAAAACCCAATTGTTTTCAATTATGAAATCTTTTTAATTATCATTTTTCCCTTTAAATAATCCCTTCTCGTGTATTTAAAAAGACAGTAGACTTTGAATTAAGCAAAAATGGGCGAAAATAAGAAATTTTATTGTTTTGTTTCCGAAATATATGTTTATTTTCAACTAAAATAACATTATAAAGTATAATTTTTAATAAAATGAATATTTGGTCTTTTAAGGAATTTTCAAAATGATATTCTAAGTAAATTTAAATATATTTGAAATGTTTCAGGTGTCTTCATTTTTGAGGAAATTAAAGAGACTTGATAACAAAGATTTTGATTAAATATTAAAAGAAAACAGGATGTGCATTTTTAAGTTTCGAGTTTTGGTAGGTAGTTAAAAACTCAATTCAATTAAAAAATCAGCTAAAAAAATATCCTATCAAAATTCAATGCTTGCGTGTAAAAAAATATTTCTGAAAGATTAGTATTTAACCCTTTCTAGGGCCGTGGCAAGTATGCTTCCCACCAAATTTATCCATCTTTGTATGAAATTATGTAGGTTGGCATTAGTTCTGACAAATTTTTTTAGTAACTCAGAAACTTAGATGCTTTAGTTCTTTATCTCAGACAAAATGATGTGTCTTGATTTGTTAATTAATTATTAATTAACCAAATTAATTAATCAAATTAAATTTATCTAATAATCTAAATGAATCCCTTTTCTTATTCTAATTTCAAGCCTAAAAATATTTTAACATAATATGACTAGAAAAAAGTGGCCCTTTAGAGGGTTAATTGGAATTTCAAATTCATACCCAGTTTTGTTCCAAATAAATTCATATAGAGTAATAAGGAAAAAAGTAATAGAAAAAAAATTAAAAATTAAATCACCTGAAATATTTTGTAATTTTTAAAAATTATATATCTTAATTTCTTTTAAATATATTTCATTTCAAAGTTTTTAAAGATATTCGACATACTTATATTTTAATGCGTATGCATAAAAAATTTCATAACCCTAAGGGAATAATTCGCAAGAGTGCCTAAAAGAACCCACCGTCCTCTTAATTATTGCTACAAAAGGGTTTACTTTCAGAGAATATACTAATTGTTTTATAACAACAGATCGATATACTACAGCTTGAATTTACATGAATCATTCATTTATCTGTGTACAGCAGTCAAGGAATATATTATACTAGATTAAAAGTACAAAATTTATTCATGTGTCACACGTTTTCATTTATCTGTGTATAGCAGTCAAGGAATATATTATACTAGATTAAAAGTACAAAATTTATTCATGTGTCACAAGTTTTCATTTTTTGGTACAACAATCCGTATGACATCGGCTACTAACGACATTTCACATTTATTTGTATGCGATATATATACATACAACAATTTGCATTTATTCAAGTATATCACAGTCTGTTTAGTCATGAAAAGTACTGTCCCCCCCCCTTCTTTTGCAAAATGAACCGCATTGTCCTAAGAATGTTTAACTCTATTGATATCCTCTATCTGACCAATCGGAAGAAAGTTAGGAGCTTAATGATATACCATCAATAGTGCTATAGTTCTATTATTTAAATGAAGATGGCGTAGCAAGACTATACTATTCCCACTGAAGTTCAAGGGGCATGAAATACTTTCAAGCATGCTCAGAAATAACCTCGCGTGCATTTACATTCTAATTTTTATGAAATGAAGATTAAACTCTGAAATTCTGAGACGTTTTTTAATGTTCAATATTTATTGTAAAGATTTTGTTGCATTTGACCCAGTAATAGATAAGTTTGAAAATCATGGTACCCCTTGGTACATTAGCAGGAAGATATTTCATAATGATCTCCGAATTGAACTTGTTTCGGAATTTATCAGAAGAACGTCAATTAAGTTCTTTGAAAAAATATCCCAAATCCACAAAGAGTTGCTTCAAAGACCAGCTTACGATCCCTGCTATACTCAGCTCTAGGAAAAAAATCTTAAATTGCAATTGATAGTATTTATATTAATTCATCGTCTATAAAAAGGCCGAGAATCAGTCGCACCGTTGCCAATTTGGAGCATTAAAAGTTACTCAAAATTATTCGTGTCTCGTCCCTAGATAGCTATGATGAGCTACACGCATGAAATTTTACTGGAAGTTCTTCAAAATAAATAATAATAATAATAAAAATTTAATAAACCAATCCTCAATAGTAAGGCACGAGCAACGTAAATCCATTAAAGTTCTCCACCTCCAAATAAATAAGTTATTTCTTTATTAATAATTTTATTAAATTGAATAAATAAACAATAATACCGCGAGTTCGCAAACTGTACAGACTAAGTCTATGGCAAAGGAAACCGACGTGCTCTGATTGGTTTAAGCCTTGGCATCTTTTTGGCAATGTTTTGTCAAAAAGATGCCATACCGAAATATAATTTTATAAAAATAAATAAAATTTGTGAACCCCCCCCCCCCCTATTTTTTACGGTTTACATGTCATATTAATCTGGAACACATATACAGCAAAAAAGATCAAATTCTGAAACCTAAATTCAGAAAATATAAAAATTACAATTTATTAAAAATATTTGTGTGTGTTTTTCTTCTTAATATGATTTTGATATAACTAAAAAAAATTAGCTACGAAATAACATATTCCGTTAAAGCTTACATATTTATATGGTTTGGGCACTAAGCAATCATCTCCCCATATGTAGTGGATGGGAAAGTAACAAACGTTCAGCAACAAGTTTCAATGACTGCATAAATTATCTAATAAAGGCTCGAAAATAATAGAAAAATAAGAATTATTCAATTGCTGCATCATATGTTGAGTCATTACTTTCATTTAGTTTTTATACTTCTGTGCATAAACAACAATAGTTACATGTATACTAGTATTATTAGTAATATTTGTTATTATTAGTATTAGTAGTATTACTAGTAATATTTAGAGAAAACAATTATATTAATAAAAATTAGATCGTGTTGATATTCACTCGTATCTTCCATAAAACTAATGAAAGGTACAAGGTTTGAGGCAAATAAGCGAAAACTACACTATTATGAGTGCAAAACATTGCCAAAAAGATGCCAAGGCTTCAACCAATCAGAGCACGTCGGTATCCTTTGCCATAGACTGAGTCTGTACAATTTGCGAACTCGCAATAATACCACATTTCATGACGTTAAAGACTTATACAATCGTCTAAACTAATTCAATTAATTTTAATCTTTTCCTTAAGCTTACTGATTTGTAATAATTATTCCAAATTATGATGTAGAGGTTCTAGTGACCATGTTATCATACCGCGGAACTCCAGAACATCACTCAGTTGCTGAAAATCACAGTCTCATAGAACATCGTCGACTCATATGAGGTAATCGCCAGTGTCAAGCTTGACAAGAAACGTTTTAAGCATTAAAATTTGAGGGTATTACGTCCAGGATTATAGGGTGGGTGCTCTAAAACTTGCTAACAGAATCCTTAGAATTTTGCACCGACGACATTCTATGAAACCGAGATTTTCTAATAGACAAATGTCTCAACAACATCAATGACAGTTATGTCGAAAAAGTATTTAATTGATAATGCTTCCATTTACGTTTCATATTGTCATGCATTTTTTTATTATTATTGCACTCAAAATTATGTGTTTTTAACATAATATTTATGTGCTGGTATAAGATCTGGAAATTTCGGAATGTATCTTCCGACTAGAATCTTGTATCATCGACTTGTAGTTACTTCTTGGATAGTCGATTCTCATTAAGATAGGGGTTTCCAAAATTCTGATTAAAATTTTCATTAAAAATTTATCAAAATGTCAATCGTTTTTTTCTTCTCAGTCATCTCGGTACACGTTATTACAGAAAAATCGTTCTGACACCATTTTAAATTTTTTAAAAAAAAGTTTTTGAATATTCAGCGATATTAGTTTTATATCCATACAATTCTCTCTAATTTTAATAATTTTTTTCAAAATGTTTTTAAGTTTATTGTTTATTATTTTGCAATATATGCATTTTATACACACATATAGTGTTGTAATGATGTTAAAAAAAAATTTTTTTTGTCACATTATTACTACGAAATAATTAATAAAAAGTAAAAATAAAAGCAGGCTTAAAACATATCGTCCTCCAATATTTTATAATTTTATTCATATTTAATTCTTATATCTATTTAATTCCTCTGCTATTTATTTTTTTTATTAAATAATATTAATCACTTCATATTATTTACCTGCTGCCATATTTCAAAATCAAATGTTAATATTGGGAACAGATCATGAAAAGCTAGGTAAATATTTTGGATGTATATAAAGAATATCAGCAAATTCATCCTATAATAATGTTAATGATGCTAAATGTTTTTATATTGTATGAATTTCATCAAAAATGCAATTTTCTGGGGAATTACTGGAAAAATGATAAATCCTTTGTTTACCGAAAAACGAAATTATCGAAATTAGTATACAAGACGATTTCATAATTTTTTTTATCGGATAAGATAATGGAAAAATATATTTCACATATAATATCACTAGCTTCGAGCTCATAAACACTAAAATTTGCGTAATAATTTAGCTGGACTAAAATACAAGACGATTAAAAATTTAATAACATTTCTTTAAGCGTAACCCTAAACATTTTTACCCCTAATTTTTCACGATTTTCATTCGTCAAACAGAAATCTGACTTGCAAAATTCTATTCAATACAGATTTTATGTTCCTGCTCTGAACTTCGATATTAAATTTTATTTGAATTTAAAATGTTCTCGTTTAATTAGATTTTTTCATTATGAATAATTAACTGCCTATGATAATATTTTTCTATATACCGATCAAGAATACGAGGAAAATTGAACAGAATTGGCTATAATATATATGCTTTGAGTTTGATTTGTAGCACTAGATGGCGCGACTGTATGCGAACTTATTTTTAAATTCTGTATTCAAGGAGTCTAGGGAAGTTAACCATGCTGACATCTATTGATTGTATTTATAATTATTCAAGTAGTAAAATAGTTTTATTGTGTTTAAAAATTAGATTTAATTTGAAAAATAGTTTTTTTAGTTTTTTTTCAAAAACAAAGTTTCCTTTCCTCTTTTAGATTTGTGATACCTATTAAGGGCATGTATCTTGGGGGGGGAAAAAAGAAAGGATAGAAATTTCGGTTTTTTTTTAAACATTACGTTATAAAATACGAAAACAGAGTTCTCATACTTTTTAAATAAAGAAGTTCACGTCAACATGCTTTTTATAAAGATTATAATTTTGATATTGAAGTTTTATCAGATGTATTTACTAATAACGAATTCGTTTTTTCCAGCTAGCGAGTGACTATATAAAAAATATTCAAAGCAACTTTTTAAAAATAATTGAAGATATTATTATTAATGTGTTAAAATATTTTATTTTTACAATTGTTGAAACTTCTAGTTGTTGCTGTTTTTGCAGTTAAACTATGGTCAGTAAATATGGGATGGATGTTTAACAAATATAAACCATACTATCCAATTGCCTATATAAACTAATAAACGCTTTCACATAGATTATGTTAAAAAATTCATTCTTTATTCAGAACTCCCCAAAATAAATTCTAAAATCCTGACTCCTATACCTATATATATATTAAAAATACATTAAAAAAATTGTGAAATATTTTCCTGTTAGTTACATCACCCAATTGCCATTTGTTTATTTAATTATTTCACATCTTATAATATTTATCACCTTTGCCAAAACAGTATTTAGTTCCTTATGTTTCCAAGGTCTATTTTTTAAAACTAAATATGCACTGAAACAATTAGAAAAATTACATTCTGTCATTTACTACAATTATATGTATGAGTTTGTTGTCAGAGCAGAATCATTAACCAAACATTAGTTGCTTGATTTATTTATTAACCAATTACCAATAGTGTATCTGTTGGGTTAGAATTAAATTATTAAAATTGTTTAATTATATTGTTTATTTATTAAAATGCGAACATTTATATTTATATTTTCTTGTATTGACTATTCAGTTAACTTAAGTATTTTTGTTTGCTTTTCAGGATCAAAACCCAGCGATTTCAACTTCGATAGTGGCGACTCCAGCAATGTCAACATCAAGGTCAAGGATAATAGTGCCATCAGCTTTACTAGCAACAGTGCCCTAATACTTGTTGTACTGCTAGTCACACTTCTGCCTAGAATCACAGTCCTACAACCATTGTGACTGTACATATTGTGCACACAGAAATCACAGTGCCATTTAGAAAATTAACCAATATATATATGTATATCTTTGCTTCAGAAAAAAAAAAAGGAAAGGATTATTTGTGACAAAGAACCAGAATGCTTCAAATTATTCCACTTTTTGAAGATAAACTGACATTGAAAGGGGAAAAAAACCTGAACATTTTTTATAATATTTGTGCATACATTGGGAGATCTTCTGTTGCAGTAACTACATGGCATCTTAAACTTCATACAACCATTTACACCACTTTTAGTGTTCTGCGTTATAACAAGTTAATGAAAGAATTCTTTTGAAATGATCTTCCAGCCATTCTGTTTGTTGGAGGTCTAAGTTATTATTATTATTATCATTATTCCTTATTTTGTCTGTAATAAACAGCCTTAAGTTAAACCCTGTTAGCGTTATTTAATTTTGTTTTGTGTAGCTCTTAACCTTTGTATACGTATTAATTTGATGCCCCCTCCTATTTTTGTCTTTGAACTGATAGTCGTCTAATATCCATATGCTTGACAATGTCTTTGTCATCAAAAAGTAGCATATTTGTAATTTAATGACAGTATGTTAGTGCTCTAACAACAATAAGTCTTCAAGCAACATTATGTTATTCTCCTAAGAGAATTCTTCAGAAGGAAATAAAAACATTCTGAATACATGAATGAACGAATAATGCAACTGCACAGTATTAATTGAAAAGGAAAAGGATTTATATATAACAGCTGACAGATACTTGTTATATGGACATCAGTTATTTCTGAAAGTGCATTTTTTCGGATGACAAAGTTACTTGTTATGCCTTTTTGGATACTGACAGGAACTTGTGTGTTATTTATAATGCAGACATTCTTTTTCTATTTGTCATTTGGAAGATGCAATTCCAAAATGGAACAATGCTTGTAAAATGTTGTTGAAAGAAAAGATTTTGCAAGGACATGCACATTTCTGGAATCAAATGTTATAGCATACTTGAAGAAATAAAGATGGAATGATATATATATTAATTTTTAATATTTTATCAATATTAATGGTATGATAATCTGTGTGCTGTTAGACTATTGTTTTGAATTTGTATTGGCAGGGTCATTACTCAGTGTGGGATTAAAGCAAGATTTCTGTGGTTATTTAGATGTATTAGAAATTCCAAATTTGTTGCTGAATATTAAATGTTAACTTGCATTTGGAAGGGGCATGGAAAACTATAGCATTAATTGTATAAGTTTAGAATCATAATTTTTAAAAAGTTATAATATTATCATGTATGGAAATATTTATAAAGAAATGGTGTTACTTTTTTAATTTTAAATCAAAGGCTTATTTTGAAAATAATACAGCTAGTGCATTCTATTATAGCTAATTTATTAAGTTGGCATTCTTTATTCATGCATTAAAAAGGCATTTTAATATTTTATTATTTAATAATATAATTTTTTTAGCATGTGAAATCATTGTATTATTTAGTATTTTATTTTTATTAATTTTTCTTGCATATACATTGCTGAAACAAATTGTGATAACGTTAGTTTGTAATTCTTATCAATTCTTCAATATTCGATTAAATATAATCAATTTTATTTAAGGTATTGGCATCACTTGGGAAAATATCATTTGAATGAATATAATTTTACATGTCCTATTATTAATCTGCTAGAATTCTTAGCTAATGCTTTTAATTTAAGCTAAAATCATGCTTTTAATGAATTTCACACAATTTGTTGCAAATATTGCATCTGTATTGCATTATATGAAGAGTTCACATTTAACATTTGATAAATATACGAAATTATAACATACAATATAGCAAACTCGCTATCTTGTGATTTATTATGAACGAATTTTCCTATTGGTGCCACTACTATTAAATAGCAATAAAGTGTGAATGCAAGAATTTAAGGGATCAGCTTAAATGAATATATGATAAATATACAGTTTAAAAAAATTACTTTTAATTATTTGCATGTTCACTTTTCATTCCTACCTTGTTTTTAAAATACTTTCAATCCTATGATAGAATTTTTTAAAATGAAATGATCAAAGCAATAATTTTGAATAAAGCATTATGAGCAACAATCTTCTTCTACTTAAGTGGTTTTTAATGAAAGAGTAAAATCATGAAATGTTTTATATTTACGTGTAACTTGATCACAGTATGTTCTTGAAATAAACATGTTTCAGAAGCTAATATTCATTTATGATCATCATAAGCCCATTTTTTGTTTACAGTGTAATCTCTATTTCTAATATTTCCCAGAATGAAACTAATAAAATTGTGAATTATTTTAATTTCAATGACATGGTTCCTATTATTGAGGATGTAAAAAGAATCGTTTGCAAACATTTTTTATTTATAAATTAATTTTGGTTTTTTTTCAGTTTGTGTGTCTATTGCCAAAATTTGTACAAGTGTATTATTACATATGTTACCGTTAAAGTATATAATGCAGTTATTTCATAGAATACCTAGTTATTCCATGAAATAACTGAGCGTGTCCGTTAAAGTGTGTAATATGTTATTCATTTGACACTTTAACTAGTTATTCTATGAAATAACTAGGTATTCTATAAATTAAATAATGAGAGACAGTTAAAGTGTAAAATAAACAATTTATCTAAAATGAAATTAAACTAATGATAGACAATTAAAATGAAAAAGAAGCCATTTATCTCATTTATGCAGCGTATAAATGGTATTTATGGAAACGTACCATAAAATCATTTGTTACAACAAGGATTACTAAAATGACACTTGGAATTACAAAGAACATTATTTCTAAAACAAAAACATTTTTTATTTCTAAAACAAGCAAACAAAAACATAAATGCTGTAGGGGTGGAAGGTAAATGTATTTGTCGTGCGAGATATATGATATAGATTGTTTTACACTTTAACGGGCTGCAGATCGTTATTCTATGAAATAACTAGTTAAACCCTGAAATACAAGAGAGTTTTACACTTTAACGGACACGATCAGTTATTTCATGGAATAACTAGGTATTCTATAAAATAACGGATTTCATACTTTAACGGTAACACATACACACTATAGTGGACTAGAAAAAAAGCATGTTTTGATGGAAGATGCTATTCTGTTTGATGAATTTGATAAGCATTTTAGTTGCTTTTGAGCTAAGTGAAAAGTGACAAAATTTAAAATGTTTTATTTTTTAGCTGATTTTTAGAATCTTAATAATTAATGAGACACTAACATATAGTAACTTGTCATAAATTTTAAGGAAATACAATAAATTTTTAGTTTTATTGGTATAATTTATGAACTAGAAAGTTGATTAAAAAATTTTTTTTAATGCTTGAAATTTTGAATGATGAACTGATCAAGTAGAATTAATTTTTTATGTTCACCTTGTTTAAATGAACTCAATCCAGTTGTATAATGCATAGATAATCATGTGTTCGATTAAATTAGTGATGGTGAATTTTTAAAATTCAATTTAATCTTGATGTTTATAATAATTTTGATTTAAAATTAATTTTAGAAAAGCATTGGAATGGAAAACTAAGGAACCATGTAATCTTAATAGACCTTTTAAGAAAAATATATTATCAAAATTTTCAATTTTTCAGCATAAAAACAAAATTATAACTATTAGTAACTATTGATACGAATTACACTTGCATAACAGCTGTGATTAACAGTCTCCTTTTTAACTGTGTTATGTACATACTTGCAGATGTACATGTCTTAAAAGTGTGAAGTTTCATTGTTTTGTATGTGTGTAAAAACTAGTTATTATATATTCAGTGTATCTTAATTTACTATTTTTGACTTAATATGCACTTTATAAATTAGTTTTCCTTTTTGTTTTTAACCAAGAGCAGAAAAAATTGGACATTTTAAGCAATGACATATTATTGATGAGTTGAAAAGTTGATTTTTATGTTTTTTTTATAATGATACATGCAAAATTTACTTTAAATTTATTTAATTACATCCCATTATAATAAAGAAATTCAACTTTTAGATTTTTTTAAAAATATTAATTAGAAATTCTTTTATGGAAAAGGTTTCCAGTTTTTACTTGAAAGATTTTAAAGGCTTTAAATATGTCCTTTTTCAACATTTATTAAAATAATATCTTTTTAAGATAATTTTTTTATATATCTTGAAACTTTTGAAGCTTTTTTACCCCAATGAAAATTATATCACCTTTTAATTGATTTAATTTTAGCTAAAATTATTAAAAATTTGATTTTCTCAGTTTAATTTGACTTATATTCTGTATCCTTAATTTTTAATAGTAATTATCTGATATTCGCTGTTTTGGATAATAAATCAAGAAAGTATGATTTTATTTATATTTTTTATACTGATTAAAAAAGATTTCAAAAAGTTCTTCCCAATCTTTACTTAAATTTATTGATCCAATTAATCATTTTGATTTTTTTTAAACATTTTTCATAAAATAGAATTTTTATTTTTAAAAACATTTTTATAAAAAAAAAAGTTTGAATAAAGCTATTAAATAATTTCATTCAGTTCCGAAGCTTTCACAAGTCCTGTGATATTGTATGAAACTGTATATATGTGAATTAAGGAGCTATCAGTACTACATGATGTGATTTGTTGAATGGTAATCTAAACTGTAAAGAAGCTATGCATGATTTAGGCCTAAAAATGTCTATATAATGCTAAAATGTCCACTTTTTTCTTCGGTACTAATTATTTAATTTTTGTTAATTATTTGATTTCATACAAAGCGATGTTCCAAGTCAAATTCGGCTTAAATTTTTTTTTCTAATATTTTATTTCACTTATTGTTATTGTATTTAGTGTAAACAATAAAGATTCATTCAGTTTAAAGGCTGTTTATTTCTTTGTCTTAATTTTCTTAATTAAACACAATTTTTATTTCCTATTTACTTTTGTAAGTTCATTACTTATAAGGGCATTTTTATTGACATGAAGAATAAAAGGAAGTTATTGTTAAAAATTATGTACAATTATAATTACTTTCCGGAATAATCCCTGTGACGATTCAGGAATTTCTTCGGAAGACGTTGTCTCTAGTGATGCAAAATGAGCCTAAACATTTCTTTAACCATTAACGATCATAAATCACCTCTCACGTGATAACAGTGTTTTGTTATCTTTATAATATACAAAAAATTAACGATAATAACTTACAGTTTATTCAATCATCCATTAATGGTTTTAAAAGTACAGCACAAAGAATATTTTATAAAATATCATTAAATATGATCGAGTTTATCTACTGTTGATTTTAAAATGTTACAAAAAATTGAATTATAAATAAAATAAGAACAAGAAAAAAATGTATTATTTTGTGAAAAAGTTAATTAACAATTTTTAAGAACAAATCTTCATTTATTCAACATAATTTAATGTTTAGATCTCTTACAATAAATAAAAATTGTTCTAAAATATTTTATTATGAATTAGAATTTTTTATCTGACAGCATTACGAATTATCCGCAGTTTTTATACTTCTTAACATAAAACCACGAATAATCCGAGTTCACCGTATTGTTAAATGTAAATATCTCCTCTTTTTATCTTTCCTTTCACCCCTATTTTGACTAAATAGACACTTCCTGACGCATGCGCAAAAGCGTGGAGGATTTTTGAATCGGTGAATGAACAATAACAACTCATTGTTTCTTAACAACGGATTGAACATATTATTTTACAAGTCATTTTTGTTATCTTATCCAAATAAGATGGGGATTTTAATACGAAAGCGCAAAGAATTAGAAATTGATTAATTCCACCGCATTTTAGTTATTGTTTTCAGGCTCATAATTTTTAAAAATTATTATCTCGCAAAAGAGTTTTAAGAAAGTGCAAAAATTATCTTTTTAATTATTTTAATTTCGTTTCTGCACATTTTTACTCTATTTTTAATATTTAAAAACACGTAACATTTAATCTGTTAACATGATTTTTATGTTATAATGAAATTCAAACTTTTACACCGAAAACATTTGTTTGCTTTTTGCCGATTCAAAATTAAGATATAAAAAATTGCTTTTTTGGGAAGCTCGAAATTGAATTTTCATTTCCACTTTTATTTCGAAATACATACACTTTTTAATTTATACCTAGAACTATCTATAACAAATTAATTTAATTAAATTTGTGCTTTTCAGTAATTTTTTTCAAAAGGTATTTATGCTTTTCAGTAATTTTTTTCAATTTTTTTTTTAATTGTCTAACAGCCTAAAAATGTCTAACTAAGCGAAGAAGCTGGTTGCCAAAGGCGGCTAGTTCGGTAAAAATTTACAAATTTGATATTAATGAACCAAACACACATTTAACACATCAAATTTACCAATCTAGCTGAAAGTGGTTTTGATTTATTGCATTCAAAGACAGGCAGACGATGGATATAATTCCGGAAAACCAGTTTTCTGAACTCGGAAAGATTTAAAACGTGAAAATTCGTCAAAATTTTAAGTTTCGGATTTTTTGACCATTGCAATAAAATTTTTGTATAGCATTCGACGAAATAAAAAGAATAAGCAACAATAAGCTCAAGTTAACCCTTTAAAGGGCCATTTTTTTCTAGTCATATTATGTTAAAATATTTTTAGGCTTGAAATTAGAATAAGAAAAGGGATTCATTCAGCTTATTAGATAAATTTAATTTGATTAATTAATTTGTTTAATTAATAATTAAGTAACAAATCAAGACACATCAGTTTGTCTGAGATAAAGAACTGAATCATCTAAGTTTCTGACTTACTAAAAAAAAATTTCAGAACTTATGCCAACCTACATAATTTCATACAAAGATTGATAAATTTGGTGGAAAGCATACTTCCCACGGCCTTAGAAAGGGTTAAAGAGAAAGAATCAGAAATTCAACAACTGATATTATTTCATAAAAACTTTAAGGAAAAATTATTCATATAGTATACAGGTGTATCCTAGAAATTGATTTTTACTTTCCATTGAACAAATATAATAAATAATATAATAAAATAAATAAAGTATGTAAAGTAATGAAAGTACGTAAAAGTATGAAGTAAAGAAAGTAAGTAAGTAAAAGCATGTAAAGTAAAGTAGAGAAAGTGAGTAAAAGTATGTAAAGTAAAGAAAGTAAGTAAAAGTATGTAAAGTAAAGAAAGTGAGTAAAAGTATGTAAAGTAAAGCAAAGAAAGTAAGTAAAGTAAAGAAATATAAATAAAGTATGGTAATCGTCAAAAAATTTGAACTCGAGATTTTGTAAAATCTCCACGTTTCAAACATTCCTGAGTTCGAAAATCACATTTTTGGAAAATGTCCATCTGTCTGTGACAAAGATAATTCACGCTTTAAGCTAGACTACTGAAATTTGGTATACGGTTTTTACACCAAATTTGTAGATTTCTATCAATAAAATCTGGTCTGAGGAAGTTCGGCTGTTCGAATATATCTTAACACGATGGCTACACAACAAAGATAGCTAGATAGATAAGATTTGGTACCCAGATTTAACATCTGTAGTGTAAACACATCTGTCAAATTTTGAGCCAACCTCAACAGCGGGTCGCTTGTCTTTCTGTATTTTTAAAAACATATAAACGCGATAATTCAAAAATGCAATGACTAAATATATTAAATCTGGTATAGGAATTTGCGACTACAACTGCAGTTTTGTGTCAAATTCTTTTTTCCAATCGATTGAGAAAAACATGTCTAAAGCACACATTCGATTTTCAAACACCATTAACGCATGCCAGGGATTAATCGTCAAATAATTGGCTAAGGATCACTCGATAGATTCAGTCAAAGTGCAAAAGTTAATATTCCTTAACTATTGTACGTCAATGCCATGACAAATTTTGTGACTACAACTGCAGTTTTGTGTCAAATCTTTTTTCCAATCGATTGAGAAAAACATGTCTAAAGCAGAAATTCGATTTTCAAACACCATTAACGCATGTCAGGGATTAATCGTCAAATAATTGGCTAAGGATCACTCGATAGATTCAGTAAAAGTGCAAAAGTTAATATTCCTTAACTATTGTACGTCAATGCCATGACAAATTTTGTAACTACAACTGCAATTTTGTGTCAAATCTTTTTTCCAATCGATTGAGAAAAACATGTCTAAAGCACAAATTCGATTTTCAGACACCATTAACGCATGTCAGGGATTAATCGTCAAATAATTGGCCAAGGATCACTCGATAGATTCAGTCAAAGTGCAAAAGTTAATATTCCTTAACTATTGTACGTCAATGCCATGACAAATTTTGTGACTACAACTGCAGTTTTGTGTCAAATTCTTTTTTCCAATCGATTGAGAAAAACATGTCTAAAGCACACATTCGATTTTCAGACACCATTAAGGCATGTCAGGGATTAATCGTCAAATAATTGGCCAAGGATCACTTGATAGATTCAGTAAAAGTGCAAAAGTTCATATTCCTTAACTATTGTACGTCAATGGCATGACAAATTTTGTGACTACAACTGCAGTTTTGTGTCAAATTCTTTTTTCCAATCGATTGAGAAAAACATGTCTAAAGCACACATTCGATTTTCAGACACCATTAAGGCATGTCAGGGATTAATCGTCAAATAATTGGCCAAGGATCACTCGATAGATTCGGTAAAAGTGCAAAAGTTAATATTTCTTAACTATTGTACGTCAATGCCATGATAAATTTATTACAGAGTATGCAAGAAAGCTTAGACCACCCCCGCTAGTTTTTATGTCAAAGTTTTATTTTGGTGTTCTCAATCGACCCAGGCAGTATTAAGATGCATGAAAACAGAAAATTAAAAATTCGGCTTGAAAGAACAGAAACAAGCCTAATTGTTGGTATTACAGAGAAAGTATCTGAAACATAATTAGGACTATTGAATGAATGAAATTAAATAATTATGAAGATAATTTTTATCATCACTTATTTAAATATATATCAGCTTTTAATTGTTCAATCATAATCGTTGGACATTCAAATATATGCGGGAAGATACATTATGCGATTACGTTCTGGGCGAATTTTTTGAAAAATGCTCTAAAATAGTTATATTTTTGAGTGAAAAAGGTTGAAAAGAAAAACAGCTATGAAATCGAAATTTATCAGTCAAGAGACAATATTTTTTTGAAAATTCGAAAAAGATATATGTGTGTATTAAAAAGATGAAGCAAAAACTTCCATCTTTATCGAATTATTTACTTAAAATTTTCCAGATAGCTTAAGAAATATCAAATTCCTGAATTAAAAAATAAGCTATATTTCTATCTATTCATAAATATTGAGATTCGACATAAATAAAATAGAATTTTCATTTTTTTTTTTTTTTTTTTTTTTACATTGTGAAACATTAAGACAACTTTAAATTATTTCTAAATAAATAGATTGCTAATTCTTTGGTCCAAGAACTGCAAAACATATTGGGAAATTATTATATTAAATTTGAACTAAAACTATGCATTAGATTTTAATTTATGAAATTTTTCGTAAGAAAAATTTAACAAAGATCAGAATTTTAGAAAACAGCATCTAAAGATGTGAAACAGTATGGAAACGTAAGTAAATTTAAATATCAAAAACAGTGTAACTGCCCTAAATGTAGACTTAGAAACAAAATTTAACCGGTTTTCTTAAGAACATTACGAATATTAAATTTTTTTTAAACAAATCATTATTTTGCAAAAAAAAAAAAAAAAAAAAAAAAAAAAAAAAAAAAAAAAATCGCATATTTATCTACCAAAATAATCATTAAATTTCTGACAAATACGACATTTAAAAATCTCATAAGAATAAGGGATTGAAATTTTTAATTCGTGCCCACATTCTCTTTGAAATTATCTGTCAGCTCATTCCCTACATTTTCAAAATGTACTGATCCAACTGAGACAAGATTTGATTCAAAACTTTATATTTGACATCTATAATATATGTAGTGCAATATTTTAAAAAGTTACTAAAATTATGGAAAAATTTTCAGAATTATTAAATTGGTATCATTAAAAAGACTTTTTAAAATCTCAAAATGGATTCAAATTCATTTTTATATATTTAGTATTTTCGAAAGTTATCGCAAAGAAACTTCAAAATTCAGTTTAATTTTCAATTAAAGTTCTTAAAAATTCAAAAAATCTCTTCGAGGTACATATTCCCCCCTCCCCTCCAAAGTATATATGTGTCAAATTTGGCAGATGTTGGTCAAACGGTCTGGCCTAGAGAATCCCAAAACACACATACACACACTCATCTTTATTATTTTTATAAATTACCATCATATCATCAAGGCTCAGATAATATTCAAATAATGGCTTATGAATATTAGATTCAGTATTAAAGAAAAGTTGGTAGCAAAGCTTCTAAAATAGTTGTAATATTCAATTCAATATTAAAAAGTTGGTAGCAAAGCTTCTAAAATAGTGGTACGGGTGTGAAAAAAAATCTAAATCAAATGGAAAATATTTTTACATAACAAGAAATTTTTTTTTCAATGCAAGAGAGGCATTCGGGTGTGACAATTTAGTAAATATTTCTTGCTTACACGTTATCTGAATTTTGCATTGTTGCGCTTCTACTTCTGAACATAGTTTAAGTTGAGAAATGCAATCTAAACGCATATCTGATATGACAACATGCATACAAACTTGCAAATTTATTGTCTCGATTGAGTGCAGGATATGAAACATTAGGAATTTTCAAATTCATGATTGAACTATGCGTGATTTCCGAAATGTAAAATGGTGCGAGTTGCTATCCTATTATTAAATGAATTTGACGAACTATACTTGTCATTTCAAGGACAACAAATGATCGGAATGAACTTAACTTAGTATATAAACTTAAATATGCGCCTCAGATTTATAATATACGCCCCCCCCCAAAAAAAAAATTCTTAATCCTTAACAAGCCAGTATATATACTAGATGATATACGATTCACTACTGTGGGGAACGTGATGTGCTAGGATAGAACCTGGGACCTTGTGGTTAGCAGTCCAGTAACTAAACCATTATACCAAAACGATCATTCGGGTAGAAGAGTTGTTAACTGGCTTATATGGTATTCACCACAATTACTCTCCTTCCAGTGAGTCGGAGGCGAGACAAACGATATGACTGTTGGGTGGTGATATATTGAGTAGTTATTAATAGTTGTTTTAATGAACCTACCCAGTTGATTAGCGCCAAGCGTTATGGCGAGCGTGTGTGGGTGCTGATACGCCAAGTGTGTCTGGCGACTTTGGGTTGCTGCGTCAAGTGAATCTGACGAGTTAGGTTTTGCTGCGTCAAGTGAATCTGACGACTTCGGTTGCGGGTAGATGGCGCCACAACAGCTGTACGAAGGTTGAAGGTTCATTGTCCGAGGTCACAAATATGGGGAACGTGATGTGCTAGGATAGAACCTGGGACCTTGTGGTTAGCAGTCCAGTAACTAAACCATTATATCAAAACGATCGTTCTGTGGTTAGCAGTCCAGTAACTAAAC
Organism: Argiope bruennichi; assembly: GCF_947563725.1. Lineage (NCBI taxonomy): Eukaryota > Metazoa > Arthropoda > Arachnida > Araneae > Araneidae > Argiope > Argiope bruennichi. The sequence goes on from NC_079161.1 coordinate 21,495,032, forward strand.
CATTATATCAAAACGATCGTTCTGTGGTTAGCAGTCCAGTAACTAAACCATTATACCAAAACGATCGTTCGGGTAGAAGAGTTGTTAACTGGCTTATATGCTATTCACCACACTACCATCATAATTCCCTTCGCATACCACATCAAATTTAATTTCTATTCTTCTTATCTTCAGGCATCAATATCCTCTGTTTGAATGGATTAATGCTAAATGTCTCCTTAAATATTTTTAAAAATATAAAGACTATTTATAGGTTCAGTGACAAAATACCTAACCTTACACCTGAGAATATAAATTAAAATGTGTGAGGATCATTCCATTCCACATAAATCTGTTGGCACAAAAACAGAGGAAGAGCAGATTGCAATTTTTTTTATCGGAATGCTTCCACATAAATAAAATGTAGAAATTAGATCGTACATTATACTGTTCGTGAATGCATATCCATTCAAATTATAAAACGAAATTATCTTCCAGGGATAGTAGAGTAGAAAGCGTTTGTATTACTTTCGATTCTCAACGCTTCCAATTTCATAAGTTGTATTTAAATTTGATTTATATTTATATTCAATTTATAATCCAATTATTAAATTAAAATTATATTTAAATTTTATAATTACGATTGAAGTAATTTTCCTTCCAGGAATAGTAAAGAAAAGAGTTTGTATTGCTTTCGACTCTCAAAGCTTTCGATTCCCAGTTATATTACATACAATGCATCCTTTTTGAACATACGGAAATGATAAAGTGGACGGAACTTCCGGCCAGTTGAAATAATGAATTTAAAAGTCTGACCGGAGGTAGCCCATCACGGTCGAGAACTCCGTTGACATTGCAAGAACGCAGGAACACTCCTGCACATATTTTTACTCAAAAGGGTTTATATTTCTCACAGTTGCACTCATCCTATTTGGGATTTTGCAAGAGCAAAAGAATGCTGCGAATGAGATTCAAGTCCCAGTACTTATGTGCCCAGATTTCTACATCTGACGTACCATTTGAGATAGCCTGCTGCGTTATTTTGTCTCTTTTTAATCATTTGTATTTTATTGAAAATGGAAAGGTCACAAGATGATTGTTTACAATTGACAAATGCATCCTGACAAAAATAAAAACTAGTTTGGTGACTCTTGAAATAATATGTAATTTAATAATGTACTGACATTCCACCTTTAGCACAACTTAGTAATGACAATTGTTTCCTTTCTTCTAAAAATCTTATTCATAACAAATTAGAGCCAAAGATTCGCATTTCATTTTGCCAGGTAATCACGATCACTAAGCAGCGACAACTACAGAAACGACCGCAGCGACATCCTAGAGGGCGCTGATAACAGTCACAATTTTTAAAAATAAAGGAATTCGGTTTGTTGCTTCTTAACAAGCGAATATTTGAAGTTTGGAAGCGCATTGATATATTTTTGATTCGCATTAATAGATCAATTAAAATATGCATGCTTAAAATTATTTTTACTATATCTCGCATTCGAGTATAAAACTTTATATCCAAGAATGTGTATTTCCTAATTCCACCACGATATTTGCTATACTTACAATAGAACACCTACTACTACTCTACATGCAAATACTCATCTATCTAGACCAAATTAAGACTTTTAGGATTCGTAGGTATTGCAAACACTTTCCCTTTTCCACCACAAATTCAAAAATCAAGATATTTTTGTACAGAAAATTTTAGCAATATAAACAATTTTTAAGTAACAGATTTTATAACAAACAGAAATAATAAAAATAATAATAACTGATGATCTCTTTAAAGAAAAGTTGATTTTTGGATTTTGAGAGTAGAAAAATAAATAAATAAAAAGAAAATTGGAAGGAATTTTAAACGAATTTTTAAAAATATACTACAATTATTTTTTTAGCGCTGTGACTCATTTAAAAAGTTCATCAGCAAAGTTTACAAACAATTAGAAACAAAATTATAGTAATGATTCTATTAAATGTGCATAAAGATATAAACAATATTTATCTTGCTCAAATTCCTGTTAAGGCGATAACTAATTTTTTCAAATAAGCAGACAATTAAATATTAAGTTTCTAAACTTAAAAAATATTGAATAATGCTTAAACTTTCAATATTTCCAATTTTTTTAATTAAATAATTTTTTCAACATTTAAGAATGATGATTCAAATAATAGAATATTCAAGTCGGAAAGGACTGAATTAGTACTGAACACAATCTATTACTGAAATTGTAACAGGAATCGTGGGAAAAAAATCGGTTTTGTTCAAAAAAGAGAGGGAGAAACCCGCCCCAGAAAAATGCCTTATGTGCTAATAAAAAAATGTCGCAAAATTTTGTTTCAATAATCATAATTGAATTTTAGATATTTATTTTGTACTTACAAAACCATTTTTTAATTAACATACTATTGTTTTAAACCGATATGCAGATGAAAATATTATTACATGAAAATCAATAGCACTCTATACAACATACAATAAATATATGAAGCAAATTAAATCAAAATAATTGTCAGAGATTTGTTTTGATAATTTTTGTTAATCAACCATATCTTTTTTGTTAAAATCCTGGATTTCTGAAAAATTATATATGGGATAACTAGAACCTTCTTTAATATAATGATACATTCAAAAATCCAACAACATTTACAAAATAAAATTATATTTAACATATTTTTGTTAAAACTTTTTCATTCACTCAAAATATAGTTAATAACAATTGAAAAGGACATTAAACTTACTTGCTTCTAACTTTGAAGAATCCTAAAAAATCTGCTAAGTCTTCAAGCATGCATTTCATTCGCTGAATTACACCACATATTGCAGCGAACAGCAATAGAGTTCGGATTGAACATAAACAACAATTTGGTGCGGGACAAAAAAAAAAAAAATCAGTCATTCTCTAAAGAACGAGGCAGTTGCAGTTAATAGATTTTGCAATGCTTCATTGAATGGAAATTTGAGATTTGATTTTCTTTTTTGTGTTTTAAGACAAAAGAGATTCGAAATAAATATTTTTTTTTACTTTCTAATTTGAAGTTTTGTGCGACGTCTATCTCTGTGACAAGAATATTTTTTTGTAAACTAAAATAATTTGCTCAATAATGTTGTGACTGTTACAATTATAAGTTATTATTACGTGCAGTAACACCATACAGCAGTCCAGGGGTAATAATAATTTTATTGATTAGTCCACTTAGTTTGTTTTCTTCTCTTAAATTTCTAGTTCAGAGAGAGATTGTTTCAATATATAGAAAATCTCTCAGGGATATTGCTATTTCGAAAATTATTTGTGGTGAAATGCTGTATTTTTTAATCCCTTTGCATGCCTATTTCCGGTCTGATTAGCCATTTTTCAGAACACAATGTTTGCACATTCTTGTTGTAAAATGATTCTTAAAAAAGCCGTATAACAGCAAAAAATTTAATTTTTCTAATTTATAATAAGCATACAATTACTTCTGAGATCTCTATTAAAAGGAATTCTTATAGTCATGTATGTATAATAATGCATCTAATTCCTTTTCGGAGTGCAAAGAGTTAAATGTCGTTTTCTGGAGCGATCCATCCAGTGGAAGAAATAGTCTTTGTAACTTCTTGCGCCAAGCAATTCTCTAAATAATCCCATGAAAATAATTTATTTTCTAGTTTAAAGTTTCCAATATATGCAATTTAGAAGGTAGACGGTGAATGGTATTTGGTAAAAGAATTGTAATATTTTTGCAAGCGTGTAAGAGAGGAGTAATTAACATGAAAGAATCAAACAATTTTTCCTGTGGATGAAAAGTTTTATCTAAAGCTAAACGTCCTGCAGTAAAAATGGAATGACTGCTATGGATTCGAAAATTGAATTTTTCAGCCAGAGATGAACCAAATGTTGAGGAGAATTGATTTTAGATGCATCAGTAACGATAATGAAATGATTCTGGAAAAGCATTCTGAATACAATCTTATAAGTAATTGTTTATTTTTGTACATAAGAGATTCTGATTTTGAAAATGAAACTTTGGGAGTAATATTTCAAAAAAGAATTGGATTGGCAATGGGTATTTCAGACAAATGAAGTTTATGTAGTTTCATGAAGTTGTTTTATGTTTGGATTTTTGAAAATATTCGAAATACAACTTTTAAAAAAATCATCGTTGTTTAAATGCATTTCCCGATTACTGTGATCCTACTTTGAAAGTAACGGTGAAAGAATATCGTTAGCGCCTCATGTGGGACTGAAAAACCGAGTGATTTTTTTCGAAAGAGGCTTCAATAATAAGAACAATATTTGGAATTCCAACCTATTATAATTATTAGAGCCAAGATTTGTACTGTACTGTATGGTTATACTGAATACTGAAATGACTGCTTTTCAGTTAAGCAAGTTACAGAAAATGCAGATTACTTGATTATCACCTATACAATTAATTACTGCTGCTAAAAAAAAAAAAAAATATGGTACTTTAATAGAAGAAGACGTGAATGGAACTATTTGACATTTGTACAAAATTCATTTTCCGATTTGAATCAAAATTAATATTCACGTTTAAACAGACTTCTTGAAAAATCAATTAATAGAACTTCCATTATTTTTTATGAGAAAAACTATTCAATTATCTCAGAATTAATACGAATGAATTATTTGTTTAGGAGGAATTCTAATCATTATTTAATAAGTTAAATCCTATGACAGAAATAAGAATTCAATTGAATTTTCTTGTGTCGTTATATTAATTAAAACAAAAGTATTTTAATATTCTATATAAAATATTAGCTAATATGCTTAATTAGATAAACTTCTTTAATTTTTTGTATATATGTAAATATAAGGAAACCTTGTTTAACGAACATAATTTGTTCCCGAATTCTTTCACTAAACGAGTTAGAGCAATTTTTACCAATTATCGAAAAAATGCCAAATAAATCTATAATATTATCTCTTGTATTAATTATACATGCTTAAATAAGATGATTGTCTACATTTGAGTTTTCCAACTCTTCCCAAAGTTAGCAACAATGATTTGATATGAGATTCGGCATAATCGTTAAATAAATTTGTATCACAGCTACTGCTTTATTAAGGTAAAGATTTTTAACATATGATTCACCATACAATTCAGTTTCGCATGCTTTTAACATAGTCCTGAATCTATTGGAAAGTTGCACTTAATCCTCTAACGTTAGGCTAGTTTGATATGCACGATTTTGTTCGGTCAGACGATACAGCGCCCTCTATCTAATCATACTATCACAGCGCCCTCTATCTAATCATACTATCGCAGCGCCCTCAGCCAAACTAAATTCTTGTTAAAGATTTGTTTAAAAAATTTTAAGATAGTTTTAATAAAATTAAAAAAAATTAATATTAAAAATTATTCAGATATTATATTTAAATCTCTGAATTTTCACATTATTTTTGTTCGATTGCGTTGTATTTTAACATGCTTATCATATAGCGTGATCTGACAGGAAGAAGTAAATATGTAATCTGACACAATAGGTTCGTGTTATGGATGGTGTTATATTTATTCGTGTTCCATTTTATTATATCTGATTTTTACATTAAAAAAAACACTTGCTATTGTTGTTGCTACTTATTCTGAAATCTTAAGAATATTTTGAAAAAAACCTTTCTTTTGTTAATAAATCTAAAATTAACATTCTATGTTTATCTTGTATTAGATAAATAATACATTCATATTTATACTCTATACAGCAGAATAAAATTTGTTGATTATTTTGATTTGGAAGGGAATTTACAGCATGAAAATTGTAGCTGTTGTTTGTTTGCGTTAATAAAGTAATTTTTTTATTTGTATAAAGTATAGATAAATACTTCCTGTGCAAAGCTTTCTTAAATACAAATCACATTCAGTACCTGTAACAGTACATCAACCTCTGTGTAATATAATTAAAAATTCTGTACATGAAATTAAAAATTTTCGCTAAGAAAATTACGGTTGGTTGACAACGATAAAAATATTTACTGCATGTTTTATTGAAATCTGCTACGCCTGCTAGCAGTCGTAAATCTTCGAAGGTAGTTGCAAAAGATACTGTACACTAAGTTTCTCAATTGAATTTTATATGCTTTTTTTTTTGTAATTAAAAAAAAAGCAATGGTTGATACAACAATTCGCAGTAATGTAATATGTTATTTTGGTTTCATAATATAAAGGAAAAAATTAGAATGTTCAAAATTGCATAATAAAAGTTTATTCATTATTTAAAATAACTTTGTTTTGGTTAAAATTATACCTATCTGTGCAATTCTAATCAAAGTGCAATAGTTTCTTGTTTATTGAAGCAATCATTCGACAAAAAGAGAGTCACTTTCCTGAAGCCAAAAAAGCACATTTTTGGAATTATGACAGTTTGCCTGGCGGTATGTCACTCTGTCTGCGAACACGATAACTAAAAAAATGCTTTAAATTAGCCATGCTTTTAATTAGGTATTAGGGCTATCTTTTAATTAATTAAAAACTATTTTTCACAATTTTACAGTTTGAGCTCTATCTCGACTCCTTCTGCTTCTTTTCTTTTGCCGTTGAAGAAAGATTGCCGATTTTTTGGGGGAGGAGGAGGTTGAAGGCTGCTTAAAATAAGAAATTTTGCGGTATTATTCCTGTTACAAGTCGTTTGATGATCTTATTGGTGATTCCTGAGTCGAAAAAATATTTAACATCCTGTAAATTTAATTTGATTTTATAATCAGTTAATTTCCAATTCAAACCCAAGAAATTAGTTCCCTATTCGGGTGTTTTTTTCACACTCTTACAACAAAAGCTACAGTTCCATACAGTCTTTTTTCTTCAAATTCCGAGGAACATAACTAATAAAAATAATTAATGTTATTTTTCCATTATACTAGTCGTCAACTATAGAAGATTTCGTATTTCGTAGCATTTTGAATAACCGTCTCTAAATTTCTTTTATATGAAATATCAAAACACAAGTCAAAAGTAAACGAAGTATTTACCCCCCCCCCAAAAAAAAAAGGCAATTACGACGCAGTGTCTACGTTAAATTACCAACATAAAGAAATCATAAAAGCAAGTTCAGAAATCATAAAAATTATAGATACTCTCTATCATCTTCATTCTCTATCATAATAAAAGCCTTTTCCAAATCTCAGCAAACGAATTAGATTTTCTCAAAATATAAGAATCGCGTTGAATAAATTTGCATAGAGATTTTTTTTTAATTATTCGAAGTTTTTTTTTTAACTCTCCATTTTTGCCTTCTTGCTACAATCATGCACAATTCGAATCCAAGAATTAACTATCACACCGGATTACTTTTATTACGAAGTATGTAATATATTGAATTTGTGCCCTTATTGAAACATTTCCCCTTGACATTGCATTTTAATAGATCCCGAATAATTTGTTGGTTTTGTAATGATCAGGAATTTTTGGAATTTTATGTAATTTATTATTTAAGGACATTAATTTTTAAAAGTCATAATTTGCTATCATACTTTTTTTTCTCAGTGAAATGGTAACACCATATCTTAAAGTAATAATTTCAATGATAAAGTCTTTAATATATGACTATATGATCCCTCTGTAACATTTGAAACTATTCAATTTGTTCTTAATCCTTATTTATTAAACTACTCACGCCTAAAAATGAAGCATAAAAATAAATTTCTTACCAGTTCGAAATTTCGTAATTTGGATTTCTAAGAATTTATGAATTTATAATGAAATCCGTAGAGCTATTCTTAAAGTTCAAGACAAGAGTGGCCGGTTTTCTCATTTCACTAAATCCCAACAATAAAATTATATGCAGGCAGTGTGGAAGCAATGATTTTAAATATTAAAATTATTTCTATTTTAGAAAGACAATTGTTTGAACCTGTTGCACTATCAAAACAGTTAAGGTTAGAGTTAACAGTTAAGGTTATGAAATTAGAGTTGCCAAAAAAACGTGAAAATTCTAATTTTGGTAATTTTAAGCCCAAAACAATATTTTCAGACATACTAGAACATATTACAATTCTTGAACAATTTTTTTTATGTCTGAATTTTATGAGTTTCTTTTTCAATTTCATTTTAGATTCAAAATTTTATCATTATATTCTTTTAACATTGCGCGCTGTGAAATTTGCAACTGTTATTGGTATCAACATATCCTAATTTATTATTTATGATGCATTAAATTTTAACACTTATCTAAATACCTAATTTATTATTTATGATGCAATGAATTTTAAGATTTATCTAGATATCTAATTTATTATTTATGATTTAATGAATTTTAAGACTTATCTACATAATAAAAGAAGTAAAAAATTCATTCGAAAATATTTTTTTTGGAGTGTGTGTGTGAAGGAGAAAAGGGTTTCTTGACTCTTTCTGTAACTTCGATGATAGAATAAAGGTGAAGTGAAATAGAAAAGTGAATCTCAAATCGAATTAATGATTTTCGGAATGTAAAAGATCGACTAGTATTTTTCCTTGCCAGTTTTCCATTATTACACTTCCAGAAATTCCCTCTTAAGCCGCTATTGATTTCAAACACGCTGGCTCAACACAGACTGGACTGAGGCGCCACCTATGTGCAATTAGGAAAAGTAAACTGTGTAAAAAAAAAAAAAAAAAACTTGTTTTCAATCAGATTTGCTTTTGAAAAAGAAAAAGATGAAATACGAAACTTGCAATTTTTCCTCAGAGATTCTGTTTAACGCTGAAATAAGCAATCATGTTAAATTTCCAATGATACTCCATCGATAAACATTCGAAAAGATGAGATGTGCAAGCAGCAAAGTTTCTACAAATTGAAGACTCAAATTCTACCACTTTATATAGAAATAAATTTTTTATATAAAATTTTGGTTTTGGGGAGAATGTCATACTCCCATTCGGTCTCCAGACATGGAGGGAGACGGACGTCCTGATAGCAGATGCTCTAGCAACCCTTCAACGAGCAGCTCAGGAAGAAATCGTAGAATTATGGTAGTAGGCTTTAAAGGCGATGACGATGATTTACGCTCTTCCTCCAGGGGAAGTAATCACTCCTACAAACACACTCCACCCTTGGGAAAAGACAACAAGTCAAGGAATGTTGCAAATCCCAGAATAAGTAGCTATGATAAAAACAAACAATTACAAGAACATATGGATTATATGGAAACCGTTATGAATAATGCAAGGATTAAAAGAATAGAGGAATTACGAAAATTAAAGAAAACCACCAAGGAAAATTACCCCAACTTTGAAATCGATCTAGCCGTAAATGAAGATAAACAAATGGAAGTTGATAAACCATCCCAAGCCAAACACAAAATAGATGATGAAAACACAGAAACCTTCCAACAAGTTAACCCCAAAAAAGCAGCTAAGACCAAGAAAATAGAGGAAAATGCTGAAAACATGGACACATCCAACAGATATGAAGTACTAAGTGAAAACCAAGAAAAACCTATTAACAGGCCCGCTGCAATAAACATGAAACTTTCAAGCAAATACAATATTACACTCCAAGAAATCCATAGGAAATTCCCCCAAACAGAAAATAAACTCATCAGAAATATGATCGCAATCTACCCAGCAAACGAAGATGAGAGAACCCAAATCATAGAACTCTTAACAGAAAAACAAGAAGAATTTATCTTATCCGAAAACCAAGATGAAAGACCCCTAAAAGTTATTATTAAAGGACTCCCAATTAACGCTGATAAAGAGGAAATCAAAAAGGAACTTGAGGAAAGAAATTACATTATCAACAGAATCTCCCAACTTAGAAATTACAAACAGCAGTCCCTATATCCCATCTTCCTGTTGGAAGTCAAGAAAACTAAAAATGCCATCAGCATATACAATGAAAAATCCATCCTCTATCTAAAAATCAAGATTGAAAGTTACCAAAGAAAATCAACTGCAACAATGTGTTACAACTGTGCTGGATTCTACCACTCCGCTAGAAATTGTAGGTTAGCACCAAAGTGCATCAAATGCGGCGGCAAACACGCAACAAGAGACTGTAATATCACCGAAAAGATCATGGATCCAGTATGCGTTAACTGTAATGAAACTGGTCACACAGCTGCCTGGAAAGGATGTCCCAAATTCCCCAAACTGACAACTATTAATGGAAGACCCTCTTATGCAGAAATGATGAAGAAAAATCTTAGAAAACAAGACTCTGAACCCATTCCCCCACCACGAAAACAGAACACGGAGCCAACTTTGACAGCAGCTGAAGAACTCCCCTCTCTCCTAGAAACCTTCCAAATACTTAAAGATCTCAGAGAAATACTTAAAGAGTTCCCAAAACTAATCGAAGCAGCCAAGCTCGCAAAGAAAACTGAAAATAAAGAAGAAAAAAAGATGATAATCCTGAACGCACTGATCGGCTAAGTCCCACCAAAAGTTAAGTCAACCCTCTGCAATATACCAGCTTTCTGATTGGCCACCTACGTACAATAGTTTATCCCTCACCGAGCTCAGAAAACCTTCTGCATCACCCTCTCCCACACCCCTGACAACCTGCTTTCCTATTGGCCGAGACAACTCTCCCACTCTCCCTCACCTTCAAGGACCAAAACTCGCTTGAAGATCCATGCCACTTGCTCTCCTTCCACCATTGAGTCAAGACCTATCACAGTTATCATGGCAAAATACTATAAGTCAAGTTTCTACCAGTTATGTCATTTAAGGGGATAGTCCTACTCCAAGGACGGGTACCCCGATAAGCTTTCATCGTGAACTCGAGAATGTCATACTTACTTCGCACTGGGGATGCTTTGAACATCAGGAAGGTTCCCCCGAGCAGAAATCTACTTTTGCGCTTCGGTAGATCGACATCCGCAAATCGCGGTGTCCCTGTCAATAGAAAAATTCAATACTATTCACATCTCCAAGCGTCTATTCTATTCAGTCTGTTTGTCCGAAGCACAAGATATTTTTGTTGCGCACGGATTTTCTGTGAGTAGCAGTCTCTTCCAAATTCTGGTGAATGGAGTTAATTACGAAGTACTAGTAATCACTAGGTTACGGTATATTATGAACGAAACAATGCGATAGGGGGAATCGGTAAGCTTTCAATGAAAAGTGTGTCTTAATACTAATTTATATTTAGGTTTCATGTAGAAGGGATAAAATCTTTATCAATTCTAGTATTATTACAAGTTGACTTGTGATTCAATATGAGAATACTAGTCGATTTTTTTTATATTCCTAAAATCATTAATTCGATTTGAGATTCACTTTTCTATTTGAAACCAATAACACTTTTCTGTTGAAACCAATAACAGGAAATATTGCGGGCACTTTCCGTGCCCGCAATATTTCTTCGAAAGGAGAAAGAGTGCAATAATGAAACTTCAATGTAAAGTGTGTTTTTTGTTTATTGGGTCAGGATTTTTAAATGCTGATATTTCAACTGAATTATTCCATGCTTGCAGAATAGAATTTAATTTTCCATGCATTTTCTGTATGTGTAATATTTAGAAATTTTTAATTCTTGTTTATTTTAGCTTATCACTGACGTTTTTACTTTTCAACTGATCGATTAAAAAAATTTTGATGTCACTTTGGAATAAATTTAAGGAACAATAAATCTGATGATTAAAATGTTGGAAATTAAACTAAAAATTTTGCTATTTATTACACTTGACCATCTGTGCCTCTATAACGATTTTTTTTTTATGCTGAAAGTGAATCACACATAATATGTAGGAATTAAAGGTACAAGAATTTATTTATATGTAGACTTCTATGAGAAACCTCCAGCAATCAGAGCTCATAGTTTGGGCTCATTCCGATAATTTTCTAAAAAAAGTTGCTCCATAAATCACTAATGCATTCAATTTTTACAGCATTTTTTCTTTCGATAAAATATTCATCATATCGATGTTCAATTTCGATGAATTTATTATATCTTTAAATACTTATTTATCTAAATATTTTCACTTCCATTACTAAAACCTGTTGTGTCAGATTACCTATTTTCTGCTGTATCAGATTAAGAATGTTAAAATGCAACGGCAATCGAACAAAAATAATATGAAAATTCATAGATTTAAATTTAAGATCTAAATACATTTTTTAAATAGCATTTTTTTTTTTCATTTATTAAAACCATCTGAAAAGTTTGTAAACAAATCTTTAATCTTTCAACTTTTTAAATGTCATTTAGATTGAGGGCGTTGCGAAGTAAGATTGAATCGAGGGCGCTGCGATAGTATGATTAGATAGAGTGCGCTGCGATAGTATGATTAGATAGAGTGCGCTGCGATAGTATGATTAGATAGAGTGCGCTGCGATAGTATGATTAGATAGAGTGCGCTGCGATAGTATGATTAGATAGAGGCGCTGTATCGTCTGACCAAACAAAATCGTGCATATCAAACTATCCTAACGTTAGACGATTAAGTGCAACTTTCCAATAAATTGAGAACGATGCTAAAAGCATGCGAAACTGAATTGTATGGGGAATCATATGTTGAGAATCTTTACCTTAATAAAGTAGTAGTTGAGATACATATTTATTTCACGATAATGCTGCGTCTCATTATCGATAACTTTTGAAGAGTTGACAAAATCAAATATAGACAACCATTTTGTGACAAAACGTATTATTAATACAAAATAATATAACAGATTTGTTTGACAATTTTTTTTTCGGTATGGAATGCATTTACATTGATCCTGCGAGAAAAATTGCTTATCTTAATGAGTATTTTTCATCAAGAAAAGAATTCGGGAACAAATTACATTTGTAAGCAAGGTTTCATTGCATTTATGTTTACATATATACAAAACATAAAAAAAAAACAACATTACATGCAAAAACATTAAAGAAGTTTATTTAAATAATCATATTAGCTAATTTTTTATAATTAAAATATTCAATTAATTAATAGAACTTGACACAAGAAGATTCAATTGAAATGTTAATTCTGTCGTGGGATTTAACTTATTTATTAATGATTAAAATTCCTCCTAAATATATAATTCATTCATATGAATTACAGAGATAATTGAGTCGGTTTTCTAATAAAAAAATACTGGAAATTATATGAAATGCTTTTTCTAGAAGTCTCTTTAAACTTGCATCTTAATTTTGATTCAAATCTGAAATTGAATTTTGTAGAATGTCAAGCACCTCAGTTCATGCTTTTTCTTATTGAAGCAGCATATTTATTTCTTTTGGGGCAGTAATTTCACTGACGATCTGCATTTTCTGTAGCTTGCTTAAATGAAAAGCAGTCGGTTTTAAGTTCAGTACTCAGTATAACCATAAGCCTTTCTCTGTAACAATCGTGTGGGAGGAATTATTATCCTTAAAGCACTATTACGGTAGGCATTTCGTTGAATTTTAACTTTAGTTCAGTATCTGACTTGGTCTTATAAGGCATTTTTGATCTGTAATTATCAATCATATGAATATCCATCAAAACGTCTTTAGTGGCACCTAGATTATAACATTTTTTTTACTGCTCAACATATTTGTCCAGAATTGCTATAAAAGTACCACAAATTTCTTCCTTACATGTGTAGGGGGAATCCATCCTCAGTAACGTAAGGTGCATCATAAAATTGTTTTTTTAAAAATATTTTTCTGTGTCAGGTTCAACATGTTATGGTGTTTTGTTGATGAAGGTTGTTTTCCATTCACAAGGCCAGATTAATATTTAAAACATAACAAATATTTCAATATTTAAAATTAAGGCCTTCAATATTTAAAAAAAAAGTTAAGGCTTTCGATATTTTAAAATTAATTAAGGCCTTCAAATTCTACTCCTGCAGAATGTGTGTACACAGACCGTTTCAGAACGAAAGGAGAGAGAATGTAAGAAAATATATCGCCAGTCTAAAATACCCGGATGAAATGACAGCATATCCTGATTAAGTCACGTTGATAGTTCAGCTCTTGATTATGCAATTTACATGTAACAATTTCTGATTCGCATTTGAAGATTGGTTGGCATTCATTAAAAAATGTCCCTAAAACTTTAAGAATGAAACGAAAATTACTTCTAAATAGAATATATTATGGTGTTTATGATGATGATGTTTGCCTCTCTGTCAGGTTAATGTACAATAAATTTAGTTTTAATATTTGAAATTTATGACAAAATTGCCTTCAAACTCTATTTCTGCTGTTCTTTATTACCTTTTTCTTCATCTGGTTTCTCATATACATCTAAATTTGATATATAATATTGATATTTTTTTCAAGTTTGGGAAGTGATATTTTTTTTCAAGTTTGTAGTTTCATGTAATAATATCGTTTCTGAAAACACGCAGTTTAGCGCCAAAAGTGAGAATAAGATCCATCATGGTGGCAATTTTTTATTTGTGCCTTGACGTTCAATTGATTGAAATGTTTGCATATGTCAGAAAAAACATCTATTTTAAAAGCCACATAATATCCAACAACTGTAGGTATTGTTCAATTTCCCCCTCATTTTACAGAAACAGTCCGATTTCTTTCAAGTAGTCACCAAACCTTTGAAGTACAATCCCGCGACACAACCAGCAAACATTATTATACATTAGTAAGCTATTATACACCGAGTTGACTTCATTCAACAAAGCATCAAACTTTCGTTTATTTAAAGCTTGTGACGATATGAGGTTGACTATTTTTGTGACTAACGCTATTACCTTAACAAGAGATGTTAAACCACTCTTAGCATACAAAACTTGTTAGTGAATAATGCAGTGAAATTCCAGAATTGAATGTCCTATGTCTCTTTGAAATAAACTAATAAAACTATTTTTTCCCCCACCATATTTGGAGCACCATCAGTTGTTACTGAAACAATTCTTTTCAAATCAATTTCTTTTTCAGCACGCGATTTCTTAACATCCATACAAATATCTGTGCTCTTTGTAGTTGTTAATGATTGTTATTGCAATTAATTCTTCCGTAATGATGTTTCCTACAAAATATCGAGCAAAAATAGCTAGATGTGCAGATTCAGTGACGCCAGTACTTTCTTCAAGACATAGAGATATAAAAGGAGCGGAGTTAATGTCATCTGTTACATTTCCGACCAGTTTTAAGATTTTTTCTTTCATTGTGCTTCTTGATAGAGGAGTATCTTTGATGCGCTGAATTATCGTACCTTTATTATCAAAATCCTTAAAAAGTGAGGACGCGCATGCTAAGCAGGCTTCCTTTAAAAACTCGACCTCTTGAAAAGGCTTACTATGCCGATCAATGATTTTTGCAGCCAAGTAACTTGCAGGTTTCAAAGGAAGAAATGTTTGTGGAAGAAAGTCATAAGTTAGTAATTTTTATAATTTAAACATTATGCCTATCATAAAATAACTTTTATATTTAAAAAATAATTACTTTGATTTATAAAGTGTACAAAAATCACACAGATGACATTCAGCGTCCACATATCGCTGGTAATAATAAAGATGAATATGTATGTATTTGTTCTCTTCAAGGCACCATTTGGCTAACATTTCTTAAAGTACAAAGCCGTAGCTTTGGCTGAAACGCCAACGGATGAATCATAGGAAGTAGTCTGACTGCAAGCTAGCAGGTGTGTAGAATGTTTTCAAACCGTTGGCGGCAGCTTCCCATCTTCTATATTTCTTTCAGAAAACTACATATTAGACAGATATCGCATCTGTATTTTCCATAAATAGATACTTTTTTCAATAAGACAATGCCTTTCGTCTGTTCAGTCTTCAACTACAAAGGAAATTATGAAAATGGTTCAAAATTATCCATTTTTAAATTTCCTGAGAATGAAAAATTAAAAGCACAATGAACTCACATTATCAAACTAACCCTCTTAGTAAACGAAATCCTAAAGCTCAGATACTTCCCCAAATGCTGGAAAATTGCGAGAGTTATCCCTATACTTAAACCTGGAAAAGACCCCTCCCTGCCAGTCAACTACAGACCAATTTCCCTACTTCCAACCCTCAGCAAACTAACTGAAAAAATAATCCTCACAAGATACTTAACACACAGTAAAGAACTTGGCATCTCAATCCCACAGCAATTTAGCTTCACGGAGAAACTCTCCACCACTCATCAATTACTCCGCATGATAGAATTCCTTCATGAAGGCAGGAAAAACAAAAAACCAACAGCAGCCATATTCTTGGACATAGCAAAAGCATTCGATAAAGTTTGGATCCCAGGCCTAATACATAAATTAACTGCTTACAATTTCCCCAAAACAATAGTTGACATAATTAAATCTTACCTCACGGACCGATATTTCACAGTGCAAGTTAACCAGACGGACTCAACAAAAAGAAAACTCAGAGCCGGGGTACCCCAAGGCGGAATTCTGGCACCTGTCGTATTCCTACTCTATCTGAATGACATACCCCAACAAAAAGACATCATGATAAGTCTCTATGCAGACGATACTGCAATTCTCTCCCAAGGCAAAAACCCTCAGCAAACAATCATCCCCCTACAAAATTACATTAATAATCTCGAAAATTGGCTAACCCGCTGGAAAATAAAACTCAACGTGGACAATCTTATTCTTCAAGAAAAATAATAACTGGCCCAAAATCCAAATATACAAAACTGAAATCAGCTGGCAAAACGAGGTCAAATACCTGGGAATAACACTAGATAAAAACTTAAATTACAAAACGCACATAAATAAAACAAGAGAAAAATTTAATTTGGCTTTCAGAATCCAATACCCGCTAATTTGCAGAAATTCAGGTCTGTCAATAAACAATAAAGTCCTCATTTACCTAGCATATCTAAGACCAATACTTACTTATGCGTGTCCGATCTGGGCTGCTACGGCGAAAACTAACCTACAAAAAATAGTCGCACTGGAAAACAAAACATTAAGGATGATAGTCAGGGCTAGATGGTTCATCAGAAATGCGGAAATCATTAAAGCTCTGAACATCCCCCCAATCAAACAATTCATCCTCAAACAAGCCCAAAACTTCTATGGAAACATCATAAATATAGACAACCCCACCCTAAGTAACCTACCGACATATGATATAAACGACACCTGCAACAAACGCAGACCTCGCTGTGCCCTTGCAATTTAAAGTGCAGACAAATAATACATAACCCCCTTTTTTCCCCCCATACACAAGAAAACAATACTTCCAAACTAAAATAAACCATGTATGATGCACTGTAATTACTAAGGTCAGTTTCATATCACTCCAAAGTTAACCATTTTTAGATTTACGGATGGTGGGGCCTGCGGCCCCAATGAGCCGTAATCCCTCTCAACAGGTGCCTTCTGAAGGATTTCAAGCCAAGCAAAGGCTCAAGAGTAAGTACAGCTATCCAGTAACTTTCTTAAAAGATAATCAAACAATTTTCAATTTGAATTTATATTTGAATTATATTGAATGTCTTTTTAATTTATTAATAAATTGAAAGATTGATTCAATAATAATCTTGCATATCGTCACATATTTATGGACAAACATGTTTAGCAACAACATAACGCTTTCCTAAAGTGCAATTTTAATTAGTTTTAATATTTTTCTTGTTACAAGTTAATTTTATAAATTTAACAATGAAAATTGTAATCTGATTTAATAAGAATTAAATCTTAATTAATCTTTAACAAAATGTCCTATAATTTTAACAGCAATTATTAAAGCAGCTGTATAACCGAATATTAAATATATGTACACACATGATAAATGCCAAATCTCAATTTATAAATTTTGAAAGCATACATTAAAGAAAACAAAATTATAATGCAGGATTTTTTAAATTTGTTTATATTTATCTACATCTTAAAAATAATTGTATATATATAATTTCATCGTTAGTTAATTTTAATTTGTAGATTTTATTTATCTTGTAGGCTTTCCTAGGTCTGTAACCTGCATTTTCGAGATGAAGATGTTATAATATGGAATGTTTTCATGAAGAAAGTGGTTGAATTCTGATAATGTATTCTTATATAGTTTGTTGTAAATTATATATAATATAGTTAATTAGCTTGTAATATAACATGTATGCTTGTTATGTCCTTTCAGCATAAACATTTTTATCTTACCTTGCATAAAATAATTCTATTGACACAGTTGAAGTTCATTCAAAAATTTAGAATGGCCTGCTTTACTTTTATCATGTAAAAATCTTTTTAAAATAAATTGACTTAAATTGTCTCATTCATGATATTTTCTATAAAATTTATTTGAAATTGTAATTATTGCACTCCAGAATATCTTTTAATTAGTTTTACATCTTGTCAGAGCTTGCATACTTCATGTAAAAATCTTAAAATAAATTGGTTTAAAATGTCTTATTCATGATCATTTTTTTAAAGATTTATGAACAAAGTTATATAGATATTGAACTCCAGAATATCCTTTTTTTTCCTCCTTGTAAGAGCTTGTATAGCTCATGCAAAAAAGTTTTTAAATAAAATTGTTAAATTATCTTATACATGCTCATTTTTTTTAAAAGAGAGGAGTAATATATAGTAATTCTCTAGAATATCCTTAAATTAGAGTTTCATAGCTACTTTCAAGTAATGCATTTTATAGATATTTCACAATATAATTGCGAGAATAAAATTTTTAAAATCTGATTTGAATTTTAAAAAGAATTGTAAAGATAAAAATTCTATATATTTAATTGAACCAGTATTTTATAACTGCCAAACGATGTGTTTACTGTAGAGAAAGCATGAAACTGCATCCCTTTCCCCATTGGACTGTTGATATCGGCAGACTACTTTGGATGACTCATTCTAGCCGTCTGGCGGCTGAACTTTAGGAGGTGTTGATTTGACCCACAACTGCTATATTTGGCACGTACATAATTTGGAAGTTGAGAATGTATATCTTGGAACCATTTTTAAAAAAATTTTTAATAAGAATTTTAGCGTATTAAAAATTAAACCGAATTGTGGCTTTTTTCCAGATGACTTCCTAACATATTATGGCAAAATAATGAATTTTACACCATTTTAAAATTTAAAAAAAATTCTTTTTAATGATGCGAATTTGAAAGTTCTGCTACTGTATCTCGAATTGCAGCAGTTTTTCAAAATTATTATTATTATTTTTGCTTAAATTCAAAATTCTTCAATTTCTGAAATTTAATCTTTTTCCATAATTTCGTCAAAATTTGATATCGTGATATTCTTTCTTTGTTGAAAACTAACGAAGAATTCTGTTTAATATCTTTATAGTTTACATGACGAACACAATGACTGAAGTCACAACACTTCGAAATTTACGTGATAGCTGAACCGCACATTTATATTTTTATTAGCACTATGAGATAATTAAAGTAGAACGAAATAATTTCAGTCAATTCTAACGGTATCGTGAATATAAAATTATATCCAACAATTTATAATTAAATATAAAAAATATTCTCTGTGAACCAGTCGATTGTCAGATAAACCATATTACTAATTTTAAATAAAAAGATAAAGAATGATGGGTAGCATTGACCAGAATGCGTTCATTTTAATTTAGGAATCTTAAGAGATAAAAATAATGAAAGCTTATGTATAAAAAATACTGTTAAATTAAGCAGTTACTCATGCAATTAATTCTGAAGGAGAATGCCTTAATAATCCAAATGGATAATACATATCTAATATCCTCAGAACCATATTAATATTGAAATGGAAATTTAATTAAAATCTTTATTTTTATAATTTACTGAAAAGAATTGCTTAAATTGTAGGATGGATCGCTTACGAAAAATGCATAGTTTTAAATCAAAGAATGTTTGCTCAAGAAAGTAAAACTTGTTATAAAATTTGAATTCTGTGCAAATGTACTAGTGACTAAGAGAAAAAATTTTAAATTAGAATTCTTTACAGACATTGCAAAACAAACAAATGTCAGAACAGATAAATAATTTCGTATGAAATGCTATATAAGATTGTCTTTTTGTGGGGGAATCATATTTATATTCAGAGGCAAAAGGAAAGTTTTTTTATTTAGATACTAATAAAGTTTTTCCGACGGCTTCCATATGGTTAAAAAAAAGGTTCACAGTCGACGAAAGCGCCCTCTACTAGTACGGATCCGAAAAGATCTGAGACAGCGCTTAGATAATTTGATTGGCAAAACGAGTAACAATTCAAAATACTTTCTAGTCCGCGAACAGACAGCTACAAAGGGTCGTGAGTTTCGGAAATATGCCAGAAACCTACCTAAAGTCAAATTTCCACTAGCCTCTTATTAGAAGAGGTTCAAAAATTTTCCTAAACAAGATTAATTATTGAGTTTGAGCCT
Source organism: Argiope bruennichi (assembly GCF_947563725.1). Classification (NCBI taxonomy): domain Eukaryota; kingdom Metazoa; phylum Arthropoda; class Arachnida; order Araneae; family Araneidae; genus Argiope; species Argiope bruennichi. The sequence goes on from NC_079161.1 coordinate 21,515,201, forward strand.
CACCTAGAGACTGTAAACCATGAATCTATCCTGACATATAAAAGGAAAGGTAGGAAATCTCTTTTCGGAAAAAGACATGTAAACAGTGCTACTAAACTCAGATTTAGCTAAGATTTCGAAAAATGGCGTGGTGGTGAGTTGTTTCAGGTGGCGCTGTTGTACATCTTATTAATAATGTAAGAATTGACTCTACTCTTACGGTATTGAGGTAATCTAAGCTTTACATGTCATCCAAACACAATCGATACATAGCTGATTGCGTAGAATATTAATATATTACATTATCCCTTAATTAATACTTAATTTCCTAAATAGATGACATTTCCTATTTGGAACAATTATACAGTTATATATTGTTCTGTATAATTATACAGAACAATTACTCAATTATGTAGTGTACGTATTCTTTCAGTTATACAGGGACAGCGCGAACGCAGTCCCAACTACCAAAAATTATGCACCCCAAGCAACCGCGATTTGCGGATGTGGCGAACGTCAACCCACCAGAGTGCAATGGTAGGTCTCTGCTCGGGGGAGCCTCCTTGATGATCAAGGCATCCCCAGTGCCAGGTAAGTATGACTTTAAATACCGAGCATCAATTCTATGAATAAATTTTTTCTCTATTCATAGTGGTACAATTGAAGTTCACTCTATTACGTGGGTGAGCTGACGTTCGCCACAACAAGTCGGTAGAAATAATGGGAATTTTAATATAATTGCTTTTTTTTTTCGCTTTAAACTGAAGCCACGAAGCAGAATTTAAATTCCCTATTTTCTTTTTAGGCAAATCCTTAGATTGAGTCAAATTGTTAACTGCGCGCACTTTTCCTAATTGCCCTCAAATGGCGCTTTATTGTGGTTCACCATTCAGCGTTGCTCAACACCTGTGCCTTCTACTCCCAGCAACTGCAACAAATTCAGCTACCAAATAGACACCAAATTCGATTGCAATGGTCAACAAAAAAATTCTGATGAAATTACGACTGAGTGTAATGAGGTCTGACGCAAATATCATTTTTATGCTGCGTCAGTTCGTTAAAACGCAAATAGGTGAAGTAAAAGATGCTGTATTACAAAAGTTATTTTCATCGGACAGTGCGACATTGTTTAATAATCTCTTTCACAGCATAAACATTATTCAAACTCATAAAAAGTCGCATGCTGTTGAATTTACAGCATTTCGTCACTCTTCGATGCCTTTTTACATGCTTTCTGTAGCGGCAGCGACAGCAGCGCCCTTTTAAGCTAGTGCCAAAATTTTGGATTTAACACTCATGACTGAAATGAATTGATTCTAAAATAAAAGGATACTGCGCAGTGATTGCTTGGTAATTTTTTTCTTTTCAACTTTCCTTTAGTGTATTTGGGCTTCGATAAAACTAAATTATCTTTCAATATATATTTGTTTTCAAAAATATTTTAAACATGTTGAATCCAAGAAGCCACTCGTCAGTGTTTAACTCAAGAAGCCATGGTCTAATGAGTGTGTCCATGAGAAGCAAAGATGAGATTCGACATGCCTTCGAATAATCATATTTTAAAATAAAGTTAGAGTACCACTCTGCATTGGGCATTGAAAAATTTCTCAGCTGTGCGTAATACAAGCGGCGGCGTAATTAGACGATACAGGCCTCCATTCAGATTTCAGTTTTTGAGATATTTAATCTGTGTCTATAATACTGTAGTTGATTTTTAAAGGCTCTAATAAATAAATGTTCGGCACTAACGTCGGTGACAAGAAAAGTGAAAAAAAAAAAACATGAAAGCAATTTGTTTATTTTTCTGTCATCGAGAGTCAAACAGTTGTTTTTTGTAACTAATTAGAAAATCACAGTTGTGGTATGCGAAGACCGTGGGCACAGGCATCTTATCAATTACATCTTTACATGATGAATAGGAACAAGGACAAATTACTGAAAAAAAGCTGGAGTGGCAAATTACCACTAGTTTTGTATTCATGTTTAATGTATGTATATATATCATTGCTGCCCAATATATAATGAGATGGTCCGTTGTCAATCAGGCTTTCAAACTGAACCCGTTTTCCAATAGAATGATTGCTTTCGTCTGATGGGCGAAGTCGACCGTCTCTTTTTACAATTTATCGTTAGAGTAAATTAAATTGAGCAAATGCTATATAAATGTAATGACGTGTTTTCTGAAACTTCGGAGATTTATCTGTTAATATTGCTTCGTACAGTCTTTATATTTTCTAGTTGCAAGTCTTTATTGGTGGACATTACAAAAATCAATACATAGTAAAGAAATTAAGCTATCCGGGCCAGTCAATATTTATTATCTCTTGTATCTTTTATTTCTCGTGAGTTTGGGCATAATCATTCCATTGCCTTAAAAGTCTGATTTTTACTTTAAAAAAGTATTCATTTACCATGAAAAAATAATATCAGTTTTTAAGGCATTGGTGGAAGAATGTACTTAGTACGAATGCAACATTTTGATTCGCACCGATGTATTAAAAACAACAAAATCAGAGGAATGGATATTCTAATTACCACAGGGAAGAAGTACAGATTAAATACAAACACACGTATTATATAATGTCGTCTACTGTTATGAATATCCGGGAGCAGCGCGAACGCAGTCCCGACTACCAAAAATTATGCGCCCCAACCAACCGCACTTTGCGGAAGTGGCGATTGTCAGCCGCCCGAAGTGCAATGGACGGCCTCCAACCGGGAAAGCCCCCTTCTTGATCAGGGCATTTCCGACGCCAAGTAAGTATGCTCCTCCTATGGAAAACTTAATTTTATAAAAACATTTTTTTAATACTTTTAGTGGTAATTATATTCATTCCAAACCGAACTCTTTAGAACATTGCAATCGCATTTACTAGCTAGTCAAAAATATTAGTTCTTCATTCCAAATTTCATTTATATACTATTTTTAAAGTAGTAATATATATATATATACTAGCCGCCTTTGGCGACCAGCCGGTTCGCCAATGTTACTGTTCGTTAAAATTTTCATAATTAAATATTTTATGAAATTCACACTTTAATAGCTTCTTCATCAAAATATTTTAAAACTTCAAATTTTGATAGGCATATAATTCACTCATAATATTATAAACGCCTTCAGTCATCACGTAATATGTATCTCTCTCATTTTCTGTTGGCTCCCATAGAATTTATACTTTAAATTAAAGTGGGAAGGATTAATCTGCAATTAATATAACAATATTTTTTACTGAAACAAAGTATTTTTTTTTTGTAATATGATAATTGAAAACAGTCACTGAGTGTTTAAACTTTATGGGCACTAAAGAATATCTTTCTTAATTTATGTAATATTTCAAAAATTTGTCAACAAAATTTTCTCAGATTCATCATGACCAGATTGATTCATTAACAATGTTTAATTTTAAATGCATCAAACACTAAAAAAAAAAAAAAAAAAAAAAAAAACGAATCGTTTAAAATAATCGGTTGAAAACAGGTTAAAAAAAACTACTTAAAAGACGATGGTCTTAAAACCATAAGCATACACAAAAAATATATAACTAACATAAATACACTTTAATTACAAAAGCATGCAACTAATCTGAAAATAATTTAAATCGTCCGTTGATATTGGTTGTCATGTCAACAATCAGAACACAATGCGCATGCTTGAATTTACAACGCTAGTTACGGTAACGCAAATGCGTGAGTTTTTCTAAGCCAGTTGGGGTAACGCTATGCAGATTAGAAATTTTTATTTCCTTTATTCTGTTTTATTTTAATTCAAAAGTATTTCAGAATTAATTTGAAAGATCGATTAATTAACAATGTTTAATTTTAAATGCATCAAAGATTACGAAAATAAACAGAATCCTTTGAAATAATCAGCCGAAAAATCTTAAGCCTAGCCTCATTACTGTTGGGGAAAAAAAACTGAACTCTTACTCATTTGGTGGTAGGGAAAATAAATAATTTTTGTCGAGAAAGTTAGCTTTTAATTAATAATTAAAATTCTAATTAAAAATTCAAAAAAAGGGACCCCAGGTGCACATTCCCGACCTCTAAGGTATACATGTACCAAATTTGGTAGCTGTAGGTCAAATGGTCTGTGGAGCGCCAACACACACACACACACACATTGAACTTTATATATAAGTATAGATGTTTTTTTAAAGCAAGCGAAGAGGGGGAAAAACTATTCTAAAAAATTGGGTAAAGCAGGTGTTCTTATTAAATAATTAATTTTTTTTAAAAAATGAAACGAAAAAGTGGAAAAGTTATTCTTTAAAATTGTGTAAAGCAGATGTTCTGTCTTAGAAACTTCTTTTCCCTTTCCAGCTGTTTTGCCATAGAAACCGGCGCACAGCTGTTTACACGTTTATGTTTATCTATTCAGATTTTATAACATCTAATCAGAGTAACGGTGAATATCAGTGTGTTCGTGTTCGTCAATAAATGTTAATTTTTTTTAATAACATGATTAACGAAAACAGAGTCTCTGAGCATTTAAACCTTATGGGAACTAAAAAATATCTTTCTTAATTTATGTAATATCTCATGAATTTGTCGACCAGCCGGTTCGCCAATTTTAATGTTAGTTAAAATTTTTATATTTAAATATTTTATGCAATTCCTACTTTAATAGCTTCTTCATCAAAATATTTTAAAACTTCAAATTTTGATAGTCATATAATTCACTCATAATATTATAAAGGCCTTCAGTCATAACGTAATATGTATCTCTCTAATTTTCTGTTAGCACGCGTAGAATTTATGCTTTGAATTAAAGTGGAAAGAATTAAACTGCAATTAATATAATAATATTTTTTACTGAAACAAAGCATTTTTTTATAATCTGATTAATGAAAATAGAGTCACTCAGCGTTTAAACTTTATGGGCACTAAAGAATATCTTTCTTAATTTATGTAATATCTCAAGAATTTGTCAACAAAATTTTCTCAGATTCCTCATGAACAGATCGATTCGTTAACAATGTTTAATTTTAAATGCATCAAACACTAAGAAAATAAAACGAATCGTTTAAAATAATCGGTCGAAAACAGGTTTAAAAAAACTACTTAAAAAACGATGTACTTAAAACTATAAGCATATACAAAAAAATATATAACTAACATAAATACAATTTAATTACAAAAGCACACAACTCGCCTAAAAGTAATTTAAATCGTCCGTTGATAATGGTTGCCATGACAACAATCAGAACACAACGCGCATGCGTGAATTTTCTTCGTCTTTTACGGTAACGCAACTGCGTGAATTTTTCTACTCCAGTTGGGGTAACGCTATGCAGATTATACATTTTTAATTTCCTTTATTCTGTGTTATTTTAATTCAAAAGTACTTCAGAATGAATCTGAAACATGGATTAATTAACAATGTTTAATTTTAAATGCATAAAACATTAAGAAAATAAACAGAATCGTTTGAAATAATCCGCCGAAAAATGTTTACCCTAGCCTCATTACTGTTGGGAGAAAAGTCTTACTCATTTGGCGGTGGAGAAAATGGAAGATTTTTTTGGCGGAAAAGTTGGCGGTGGGGAAAATGGAAGATTTTTTTGGCGGGAAAGTTAGTTTTTAATTAATAATTAAAATTCTAATTAAAATTTCAAAAAAATGGACCCCAGGTGCACATTCCCGACCTCTAAGGTATACATGTACCAAATTTGGTAGCTGTATGTCAAATGACCTGGCCTGTAGAGCGCCAACACACACACACACACACACATTGAGCTTTATTATAAGTATAGATATATGCTATTTACTATTATATACTATTTTTAACTACTAATTTTTAAGGTGTAAATAAATGTCAGATGATGAAGAGAGTATATTTTCCTAGTGAGGATTACTAAGTAATATCGCTGTTTCTTCTCTTGAATTCGAATTTTTTTTTTTTTTTTTTTTAGAATTATGTCTGTTTATCTGTGAGCACGATAAATAATATTATTTTTATACGATAAATAATATTATTTACTTCGAACGAAAAGGATTGAAATTTGGCAAAAGCCCTTGACACTAAATTTTTAAGTTTCTACGAAATTTTGAACGAAATTCGTTGATAGGAAGTTGATCCATTTTTTATCCACTTGCAAAAGAATACGATAACAACAAAATGATGATAGCTAGATGAATTAAATTTGGTACTCAGTTTTAGTGTCTAAATTGTAGATCCTTATCGAATTTCGAACTACATCAATTAAAGGGTTGACCGTTTGTTGGGTGGCACTTCAGCTTGCTTGCAAAGGCTGTAACTCAAAAACGCTACAACTTGGATAAAGAAATTTTCAAACATAAATTTTAGCAACTAAAGTGTAGGCTTATGTCACATTTCGAAAATTTGTGATCGGTTTGATTATCCGTCAGTTTATCCATTATCGAGTATGTAAACTCGATAACTCAGATACTTAGATAAATGAAACTCAGCAAAAACACTAAATGACTGACAGATAAACGAAAGAAGAAAATTATAGCTTTGTTTCAAACTTTGTTTTAAGATTGTTGACAATAAACCAAAATAATTTCAAACTGTAAAAACATCTTGATATTATTGAAGTGGAAAATCAAATAACATGAGGGAAAAAAATCAAAATAGCAAAGAAATTTATCATCCTTTAGAATATGTGGAAGGTAAAATCGATGGCATTTTTGTTTTCTGACATTAAAAACACTACGAAGCAATTCCCATAAAGGCGATTTCCAAGATTGGTGATCAGAAACTGACTCTAATGAAAAGTCTAACTTTCCATTGTGTCCGCAACTTTTTTCATTTTCTTTCATGTTCCAAACACAGTTATCCGTAATTTAAAGACAATAGAAGCAACATTTGGTAAATAAAAATTTTATAAGATTTATTTCAACAATTTTCCTAGATTTTTTTATTTGATTCTTCAATAAGATTTACAAATTTTAATGGAATATTTTCCCTTGTATTGCTTGTCTTTAGTCTCCTCTTGCATTTCCGATTAATCACATTGATTATTTGACTTGACATCTGCCGACACTATCTTGAGGATATGGAAAAATAATTAGAAAATATCTGATAAGGAATTTTAAAAAAAAAGATTTTTATTAACATTCTATTGCTTAAAAATATGTTTGCTACTTTAAATTCCCCCCCCCCCCAAATACCTTCTGCATGCAAATTGCAGAATAATGGATATATTTTCACATTTTACAAAGAAAAATATTTCTGTTTCGTAATTCAGATACGTTGTAAAGTGCATTGTATTGAAATTCTAAGTACAAAATAGACACCATAATGAATTGGAGGTGGAAAGATTTCAATCATTACTTCTACATAGAAATATGATTTTAAACGAATGCACGAAAAAATGTAAAAAATGTAATGGTAGGAATTTCAAATATAAAGGAGGCAGGCAGCAGGTACAAATGCAAAGGAAAATGGGGGAAGGGGGGGGGATACTGAAATACAAACAAAAAATAAAGCAAAGTTTCTCACATTCTGCGGAAACATGCAGTAATTGAGATAATACAATTGGAGAAGCATTATCAAATAAAAATAAAATATTCAATATACAAATACAAAAAGCATAAATATTTGAATGCAAATATATCTAGGCAAACACAAGAAGTAAAGTCTAAATAATACAGGGAAAAATACTATTAATATATGTACAAAAGGAAATGAAAGATGATTTGCTCTGTACAAAGGTAGAGTAGATAAATGAGTAAGTCAAGCTATATACATTTTCAGTAGGCAGTTCCTACGTTTATGTCTTTCGGAAGTTAAGTTGGTACATTCAAATATCAATTGCTTGGCATCCTGAATTGTACCGTTATAGCATGAACACATGGCAGTCGAAGACAAATTGAAGCGTTTAAACAAGTTTTAAAGTTTCCATGCACAGTCAGTAACTGGGTAAACTTAAAAGTGCCAAACGCAAAAAAAGGCAAAGTTGTTAGCTTTTAAGAGTCTCTGAATGGAAGGAATAAATTTCTCAGGGAACTGCGCACTATTTGATGTTTGATATAAGGTATACCACTCATAATTGTTGGAATTGTATATAAAAAAAATATAAAGTTTTTGTATCATATATACTTTATGACTTACCCTTCTTGTCTTCCTAGGAGCTTTTAATATTTATGTTCTCAAGATGGTTAAATACAATCAAATACAACAAGTTCTAACATTGCACCGTTGAAATGCTTGTTTCAGTTCCTTTTTCTTTCCAAGTATTTAAATATATACATTTTTTTTTTTTTTGTAATGGTTCTGATCTAAGATGAAAGATTTGGTTGTGTAAATTTCAATCAGTTGTAGTAACGTTTACTTCTAAAAAGCTTGCAATTAAAATAAGAACGGTTGATAAGAATCAGTAGGCAAAAAACGAAATACTCCATAGGTTTCAAATTTGTTGAGTCTTTAAAGGTGGGTTCACACGAAGCTAACTATTGCGCGCAATAGAAGGTCACGCCTACTTCAGGAAAATCACGTGACTGCAACGGGACAATGGCAAATAGTTGTCTCGTCGGGACAACTATTAGCCATTGTCCCATCGATGTTGTCTCAACTGTTCACACGGGGACAATACAGGGACAATAGCAGAGAGACAACGATTGCGCGCAACTGTTAGCCTCGTGTAAACCCACCTTTAGATAAAGAATACTTTCCAATGTATGCAAATGAATACTTTCCAATGTATGCAAATGAATACTTTCCAATGTATGCAAATGAATACTTTCCAATGTATGCAAATGAATACTTTCCAATGTTTGCAAATGAATACTTTCCAATGTATGCAAATGAATACTTTCCAATGTATACAAATGAATACTTTCCAATGTATGCAAATGAATACTTTCCAATGTATGCAAATGAATACTTTCCAATGTATGCAAATGAATACTTTCCAATGTATGCAAATGAATACTTTCCAATGTTTGCAAATGAATACTTTCCAATGTATGCAAATGAATACTTTCCAATGTATACAAATGAATACTTTCCAATGTATGCAAATGAATACTTTCCAATGTAAACCGCAAATTCTGTCTGCATTTGCCGAAAAATTTATTAGATTTGGATCCTCTAGAGCATTTTGCGAATCATTCATTCCTCGCTAAAATCTTTGTTAGAGCCTGCGAACAAATATTTGGGAAGGATCACGAACCGTTCGGCTTGTAATCTTGATGGATGGATATTGCATTTTTTCAGGAAACTAATTTTTCTCTTTGGAAAATTAATCTTTTGAGTAATCTCTTGATTTCCTCTGGCAACATAAATGTGGCAACATTTGCTCATTCTGTGATATATATTGGTGTTAGTTTGATATTTCTATTTATTAAATTTATTTAATAATCAACAAGGCCGGCCATTTCTAAAAAAGGGATCCAGGAGCAAAATATCTTTAAAATCCTTAAATATCTTTCAAAAAATTAAAATAAATGGATTCAAAATAAGCATTAAACTTATTTTTTAAATATATTTATTGAAATTAGGTATTATTTTTTGTTTACCGGTACATTTATTATATTTGATAAATTTTCACTTTTAGTTTAAAACGCTTAAAATCGTCAGAGCATTTAAGCGATCTGGAAGTATCGTAGAATGTCAACGATTATCACCGAAACTAATCTCTAAGACAGACTAAATGTAAAGGTCATCAGAGAATTTTATCTCTTCTAATAATAATAATAATATACACACACACATATATATATATGTAATGATATTTTAACTCTAATTTCAATTTAATTAATTTTCATAATAACTTCATCTTAATTTAGCCCATAGTAACTTCACTCTAAAATATTCTCTTATTTCGTGATCCAATTCACTGTCTCTACTTAATTAATTCAAGAGAAGCTTTGTTGAATCAGCTAAAATCTAACTTTCCACACTACGCGTGAAGAGATAACATACCGCTGATCAAGTAAATTCTTTTTTAAAATCTCCCTTTGTTTCCCCTACCTTCTCGGCGCCTGTAATGAAAATCCCTATCGAAATCTCATAATACATTAGCACTGTGAAGAAATGTTTTCCCTATCAAATTCATAGGTTATATAAGACGCAGGGATAAAATGTCCGAGAGCTCTTCCCTCATTCCTTTCTGTGTCGTTCTGTGTGCTCGTCGCTTGTACATATGCTTGCTTCTTCAAAATGAAATAAAACGACGTCACGAAATTAAAAGTATCTTCATTGCCTTCAACTGCATCATGCTTCACCACAAATAATATTACATATTAAAAAGTCGACAAGGATAGTTTCCTGTGAAAAATTATGAAATGAACTAAAAGAATTAAAATTAAATCGACTGGCCAGACTTCAACGTTGCAATGCGCTCGCCGTGCTCCAAAGATGACTTCGGTCCAGGTTCGCCAAGCTGCGATGTTTTCACCGCCGTCTGCTTCGGCTGCCCCCGGCCACATTGTTTCACGCAAACCGTAGTCCGGGATCCGGTCCAGTTCCCGTTGAAACCTATGCCTTCCACAACCTGTGACTTCATCCGAACACTGTTGTCATGTGTGTGTTCCTTATATCTTCAAAGAGTTGGAGCTCCTTGTCATCATAAAAATTTTCTTGCTCCTTACCTGTGCTGAATAATCCCGATCTCGACGTCATTTCCATTTTATATCATCACCACAATATAATACTCGCCAGTGGTCTCCAGTGCTAAATTGAATCAACCAGATTTTCAAAATATCACTTGTGATTTACGACATCACCAAAATAATAGTCACCTGCCGTAGTCTTCAGTCTCCAGTTCCAGTGCTCAAAATTGCATTTTGTGATTAATTAAAAAAAAAAAATGATTATTCTTCAAAAAGTGTTTAGTGTTTCCCGACTCAACAGTGAAAAATCAAGATTTATATTGTGTGTTTTTCTTTTCTTTTGATTTTCATTTTTGAATTTTAGAATTATTGCAAGTTATATTTTTATAATATTATTTAAAATATTGAATTTGTCTTTTATCAAGTCTATTTTTTAAAAAATTTATGCATAAATTTATAATGTTTTTTATTTCAAAAATACTTTAATGTGTTAAGAGCTGGAAAAATGACTGACCCAGAAAAAATAAATGTGTCTAGCCCTCAAAGTAAAGAAAATAAAATTGATAAAGAAAATGATCCAATAGCCCAAGAACCCTCCATAATTCCTTTTGATCCTGAAAATGGGATGAAAGTGGATTTATGGTTGGGATATTTTAATAAAATTTGTCAAGAAAATAACAAAAATGATTTATGGAAAATTAAAAATATAGCTAAATTTCTAAAAGGGTCAGCTTTAACACATTATATAAATAGTTGTTTAAATATTGATAATTTTGATGATTTATATTGTATATTAATTGAACAATTTATTCAACCCAATATTGTTAATTTTTCTGATTTTTCACAATTGAAATTTAATTCAAAAAATAGTAACTTAGTTGATTATTTCCATCAAAAATTAAATTATGGCAGACAGTTAGGCCTTAATCCACAATTTATTTTAGAAGGTCTTACTGATGGGCTGCCAACTCAACTAAAACAATTAGTTAGCATAAAAGCTCCTAATACCCCTATAGAATGGCTTGCAATAACAGCTAAATTATTAAAAATGGAAGAATCTTCAGAACCAAACCCAGGCAGGTGTAATGAAACTAAAATCAGAATAAGACAACCAGAACCTTTTACACCTAGGCATAACTTTAATTATAAATTTCAAAATTCTTTTACTCCTCGGGCTCCCAGTAATTTTAGACAAAATTTTCATAATTCAATAAGGCCACATCCCAATAATTACAATAACTATAATCATAATTTGCATTTTCAACAAAGATTACCACCTTCTCCCTGTAGAATTTGCACTGAAATAGGTATTCCAAATGTTTATCATTGGACACAAACATGTCCTTTTTATCAACCTCACTTTATGACCAATACTCCAATAACAGCCAATGTGACTTCCCCGTGCACAGAGGTCCCTCTTGGTTGTTTTCAAAATCCTCAAAGGAGACCAAATTCTTCTAATGAGGCCCCTAGCCCAGCACAGTTACAATTATTAGTGTCCGGACACATCTCAACTTTACCAAGTCTAGCTAACTTGGACAATGTTTATAACCATCATAGTAATATAAATATTGTTATTGACACAGGATCCACTCTTTCAATTATATCTGCAGATATTGTACAAAAACTTAACTTGACAAGAAAAAATGTATATCCTATTCGAGTCAAACAAGCCCATGGAACGTTCCAATTAACCCAAATTTGTGACATATATTTAAAAATTGGCCAAATAAATAAGAAAATCAAATTATATATTATGGACAATCCTTTACCATATATTATTTTAGGACTACCAGATTGCAGTTTATATAAATTAATTATAGATTATGACAAAAATAAAATATTTCAAAATGGAAAAATTATTACCAATTTGCATACCAATAATAATTATATGTCTTTACATATTGTTGAAAATGATAACACTAGTGATAATAAGGTCAGGGTAGTGAATACCTCAGAGGAAATTTTCCCACCTCTGACTGTAAATAAACTATCTGAACCTGTATTATCTCTGGTGTCAGAATATTCTCATGTGTTTGCAAAAAATAAATATGATGTTGGTAAAATAAGAATGGAACCTCCTAGAATAAATTTAACATCTGATTTACCAGTTTCACAAAGGGCTTATAGAACCTCTGCTACTGATGAAATTGAAATAAACAAGCAAATTAAAAATTTGTTAGATGCAGGTTTAATAAAAGAATCTACTAGTAATTATTCCTCCCCTGTAACATTAGCATATAAAAGAGATGAAAATAGAAAAAGTAGACTTTGTATTGATTATCGTAAAATTAATTCCCTTTGTAAATCTGAGGCAGAGCCTCTCCCTAGAATAGATACCTTGTTAGATAAATTAAGTACTGCTAAAGTTTTTTCAACTTTGGATCTTGCATCTGGATATTGGCACATACCCTTGCATGAACAAGATAAACATAAATTGGCATTTGTAACTACTGAAGGTTTATATGAATTTCAAGTCCTACCTTTTGGCTTTAAAAATGCACCTGCAATATTCAATAGAACTATTCGTAGAATTTTAAATAAACATAAATTTTCCAATTTTGCATGTCACTATTTTGATGACATAGTAGTTTTCTCTAACTCATTAGAGGAACACCATGATCATTTAAAACAGATTTTTCAAATGTGTGAAAAAGAAAACATTAAATTAAAATTTTCTAAATGTGTGTTTGCTCAAGATAAAATTAATTTCTTGGGGTATGAAGTCAAAGAAGGATGCATTTCTCCTGATAATCATAATATTGAAAGTATTAAAAAATTACAACCTCCAAAAAATGTCAAGCAACTTCAAGGTTTTCTTGGCTCTGTAAATGTTTATAATAAGTTTATTGATTCTTATGCTAAAATAAGAGAACCCTTAAATAATCTTCTTAAAAAAGATACATCATGGCAATGGACAGAAGACTGTCAAAAAGCTTTTGAAATGTTAAAAAATAAATTGATAACTAAACCAGTGTTGCAACTATATAACCCTAATTTACCTCTTCATGTTTTTTGTGATGCATCTCAGGTAGCCATTGGAGCTGTTCTAAAACAGCCTGACTGTTCTGGTAAATTACATCCTGTATCTTATCATTCAAGAACTTTACGATCTTATGAAAAAAATTATTGTATAACTGAGTTGGAATGTTTAGCAATAGTAGATGCCCTTGATAAATTTTATTACTATTTACATGGGAAAAAATTCATAATTCATACTGATCATGCTGCTCTTGTTTGGCTTAAAAATGTAAAAAATTTAAGGGGAAGATTATTTCGTTGGTCTTTAAAATTAAGCATGTTTGATTATGAAGTTAAATATTTAAAGGGAACTGCTAATGTTGAAGCTGATATGTTATCAAGGCATCCTACTGCTCAATATCTCCAACATTCTGTGCATTTATTGGAATTGGATGAGATAAAACACTATCAAAATTTAGACAATTTAGATAATACTAAGTATAAGAATATTAATGATGTACTTGTAGTTAAAAAGAAAAATTTATTTAAAATAGTTGTACCTTTTTCTCTTAGGAGAAAAGTTTTGCAAACAGCTCACGAACAATTTGGGCATCCAGGCACTCAAAAAATGATAAATTTAATTACTCCTCAGTATTATTGGCCCCATATTACTAAAGATATTGCACTTTTTGTTAAACATTGTGATATTTGTCAATTAAATAAAAAGAAAAAGCAAAAAAGATTTGGCCTTTTACAGGCTGTGCCCCCCACAGATCGTCCTTTTGAATGTCTTTCTGTCGATACTGTTGGTGGATTTAACTATTACAATTCAACTAAAAAATTTCTTCATATAGTAATTGATCATGCGACTAGATATGTTTGGGCTTTTCCTTCCAAAAATGAAAATTCTGAAACTTATATTAATATATTAAAACAAGTTTTCCAAATTCAGGTTCCTTCCAAATTATTAACTGATAGAAATGGTGCTTTTACCTCATCTAAATTCAAACATTTCCTCAGAAATTACAGTGTCAAGCATCTGTTAACATCTTCACATCATCCACAAACTAATGGAAAATGTGAAAGAGTTAACCAGTCAATAGTAACTAAATTAAAGTGCAAAGTCAATTCTTCTCCTACTAAAATTCCTTGGACTAAACTTTTAGAACAAGTAATCAATGAATATAATTTAACACCGCATTCAGTCACAAAATTTCCTCCTGCATATTTGTTATTTGGCACTTTACCTTATCCTCCTCCCTTAACTCAAAATCAATTCTATCCTCCAGTAGAAGAAGCAAGAAAATTAGCTAAAGATAATACAATAAAATATCATGATAAAAATAAAATAAGATATGATGCTAGATTTATAGATTCTCCATTCAAACCTGGTGACATTGTAATGTATGAGGAATTTAATTATCCAAATCGTAGAAAATTATCTCCAGTGTTTTCAGGTCCATATGAAATAGTAACTAAAATTTCAGATGTAAATTATGAAATAACTAAACCAAACGCATTAACAAACAAAGCTACCGATATTGTCCATGTATCAAAATTAAGAACATATTATCCACCAGAAAAATTAAAATTAAGTCATGAATAATAATTTAAATTTAAAAAAAAATCCTTCAATTTCCCATGTTTCTTCCTCATAAATCCCCACTTTGGTTGGCCCGTTGTCTCCACTCGTAAGAGTTAGTTTTTCTGTTCTTCATGATGATGATGTGATAGGCGCCATCACAACATAAATTCAAATACCTCAGTCTTATTGAGATGTGAGTATAGGGTCAACCTTACAATTAATTTCTATCTCTTTCTATTTTTATCCTGGATATGTTGTTCTCCACTTTGGAAATAAATATTCCTGGATGAGAGTAGAGAGAGAATAAGAATTACGTCCCCTTTTCTTGATGTCCTACTTTTGGGTCATTAAGTTTCACCCACTACTAGAAATTGGTGGACAAAGTTTTACTATTCATCACTAATTGGCTAACTAGTGGGTTAAAGTTTTTCTTTCACAAATACACACTTTTATGTCATTTATTTTAAATATTTATGCTATAATAAGATTTTGAATCTCATATTATTATTTTCAGATTCAAGTGTTATATACAAAAATTAGAACAGTGTTGATATATTACTATTATATAAATTCAATTTGTTATTCCATTATTTTACATTCAATTTGATAATTTTGGTGAGCCTTCTACTATTTAAAGGACCATGTATGCAAACATTCTTTAGAGACATTCCTCATCAAATAGAGACAATCTTACAGATTGAGAGACAATAGACTGAGTTTCTTCAGAAAATCATTTGTACATTGCATATTTTAATATTATTTTTGGTGTTGTTGAATATTATCCAATATATTCACAGATATCATATTATCTTTTTTGTGCTTTATATAATCTTGTTAAAAATCATTTTTATATTATTGTAAAGGTAAGGGAAACTCGGGTATCACTTTTAAAATGCTTTTAAATTTTAGTTTCTTACTTGACCAATTTTTGATTTTGACTTTTAAATTTTAGTTTCTTACTTGACCACCACTGTAAGGTAAGGCTGTATGTCGAGGGCCCCGACGTACTTCCGCGTCTTGCAGTGGGGGGAAAATTGTAATGATATTTTAACTCTAATTTCAATTTAATTAATTTTCATAATAACTTCATCTTAATTTAGCCCATAGTAACTTCATTCTAAAATATTCTCTTATTTCGTGATCCAATTCCACTGTCTCTACTTAATTAATTCAAGAGAAGCTTTGTTGAATCAGCTAAAATCTAACTTTCCCACACTACGCGTGAAGAGATAACATACCGCTGATCAAGTAAATTCTTTTTTAAAATCTCCCTTTGTTTCCCCTACCTTCTCGGCGCCTGTAATGAAAATCCCTATCGAAATCTCATAATACATTAGCACTGTGAAGAAATGTTTTCCCTATCAAATTCATAGGTTATATAAGACCAGGGATAAAATGTCCGAGAGCTCTTCCCTCATTCCTTTCTGTGTCGTTCTGTGTGCTCGTCGCTTGTACATATGCTTGCTTCTTCAAAATGAAATAAAACGACGTCACGAAATTAAAAGTATCTTCATTGCCTTCAACTGCATCATGCTTCACCACAAATAATATTACATATATATATATATATATATATATATATATATATATATATATATATATATTTCTTTTTGATTTCATTCTTCGACTTCTATAATAAATAACTACTTCTAATATTTGATGAGGTGCCCCCCCCCCCACGTCTTAGAGTGGGATCTTTTACAGAACAAGAATTTCTCACCAAAAACCTTCTTGAAGCGGTACTGTTCCAAACAGCATAATACAATTTTTAATTGTTAAGTTACTAAAAAATTAGCGCAGACGTCTCCTCGAAACTTTAATAAATATATTATCCTCCTCCTATATACCGTATAAAGTTATGAATCTTGAGCAAAGCCGTGAGCATCATGAGTACTCAGATTTTTATTTTCAGAATTGAAAAGAAAACAGATACTTGTGTATTATCATTGACGAACGATAGTTACGGAAGAATCTATTACAAGCAATCATCCGTCTTATTTCGGCGATTAATCGCTAAAATGCGGTTAACAGACAAATAAATACAATAAAAAACGATTGTATGTTCTTTTCCGACTGCGTGAAATCAAAATTTGAAACAAAACTACAATCGTTCTCACAAAATCGCGTATAATTTACTTCTGATTTAAATTTCATTTATTTGAAAAATAGAATTTTTGAATTAGAGCATTTATATGCATGTGAAATAAAAGACCGACAAATGGTCAACCTTTTAACAAATTTGGTTGAAAATTTGACATTAGATTACACTTTAGATGTTAAACGTGTGTAACAAATTTCATTTACTTAAGTTGTTATGTTTCTGAATCATTGCTTTTATATTCATGGAAAGGACAGACACACAGACAATCAAACGCCTTAATGGATTTCTTTCCTTATAGGATGCATACCAACATTTAAAATGTTAAATCTGTGCCCCGAATTTTATTTTTCACCTCTTTTATTGAGATGTAGGCTTCAATTATATTTGAACAGATTGGCAGATAGATTTCCTCTGAAAGTATTTCGCACAAAAGTTTAAAAAAAATATATTAAAAAATGCGTATTTAATGTGAAGATCATTGATCAAATTTCATCCTTTCAATTCAATGCCTTATTTTAATTACCGTGTTTATAAGTAGGCAAACATAATTTCAAAACGTATTTTTTAGGCGTAAGAAACTCTGAAATGTGGAGATATGCCAAAATTTGGAAATCGATTTTATTTTCTTTATTAGAAAACTTTTTCCTTGTATGCCTCGTTTAAAGAAAGTAAGAATTGAAAATTGAATATTTAATCCTTGATCCCCACGTAGATACTGAGGCCCGGACGCTCTGCATTTACCACAAATCCTAGATGTATGGCCTTGATTAGTAAATATATTTTATTCAGTGTTTAGATTATGAGTTAGATTTAGATCAACAGATGGAGTTAATTGGCTGTTAAACTTCATATATCAATCAAATATATATCAACGTAAACAACTGTTTTTTTTTTGTTTTTTTTTGCCTCTTAATTCCTTTTCAAAGTTAATCTTTTTTCAGTGTTTTCCCCCATCAAAATATTGTCAGATTTCGGAGCTGATCGCGTGAAAATCTTTCTATTACAGCCAATAATTAACCAAGTAACCAATTTTTTTCGCTCTGGAATGGAAATGAGAAATAGCAAATGACAGCATGAATTGCTAGGAGAGCAACCAAGATCCTTGAAGGGCACAACAGTCGTCTTCTCACCAACTTGCGAGAAGGAAATTAAGGAAAAAAATTTAGATGTAAATATTTTATTGTGAGGATACATAACTTCAACCTTAAATATTTAAGGTAAAATATTCTTTTTAATATAGGTTCCTCAGTGAGTTAAGTTAGCTAACATGGTGATGAAAATGCAAAATTATTTTCTAATTTCAGTGTTTTGCTCAATTAATTTGTAAAATACTTAGTATTGTTTTATACTGGAATTATATCTTACACGAAAAATAAATGAATTACTTTCGATAAAATGCAAGTAGATGATGAAATTTATTACTTGTTTTCTCAAGTGACTTTTCTTGTTCTTGCAGTGCGTACTGTCCTTGACTGGTTTCAAGATGTGCGAATGATGATGCATGTTCCTTGGATTAAAGCAATTGAATTTGCAGTAAAAATGTACAACTTCTATTGAGAGAAGTATGTTTATAAACTTGAAATTCGATAACAACAGTACAGAAATTATAATTGAACTGTAGTATAATTCGCAGATATCGCAAACCTCAGTGAACTTATTAGCTTGACCAATTTGAGATTTGAGAGTGGACGGCAGCTTAAGACGGACTGCCTAACTATGAAAGGACTAAACGCAGTTCGTGGGAGTTCTATCAACTATGCTTTGAGTAAAATGGATTGGAAAGAATCTTTAGTTAAACTGAACTCCAGAGTAATTGGCTGCTTTTTAGTCTAACGAAGTTAAATATTGAATTTTTGAGAAATTATCTGTAATTTGGAAAAACCCTTCGAACCCTCATATTTTCAAAATAAGCATTTGGAGTCATAGTTGGTAACCAATACCCAAGAATGTCTCCAAGGACGAAGCCACTCTTTTTAGATATATATATATTTTTTGGAACAGTTATATCTTTTGCAAATATAAGTAATAAATTACTTTTAAATACTCAACATTTTTAGAACCGTTTTATATTACCATTCTTTAATTTCTGGAAGACATGGCAGAAGTTACCGAGATGTTTTTCTGAAAGAGTTTCTCATGACAATGATATCACTCCAATTCAGACAGACTTCCGTTGTCAGTCCAAATAGAATATTCCGCATTAAACTTTTAAAGATCACGGGAGCCTTATAACTCTATATACGGTAAAAATCTTAACCACAGAACAAGGATTTTCAAAATTTAAGCCCATTCTCTCGGTTATCGTCCAAATCTCATCTTGCCAACAGCCACTGTTCAGATTGAAGCGGTTATGGGATGTGCGAGGATAGAACCTGAGACCTTGCGGTTAGCAGTCCAGTAACTAAACTATTATACTAAAACAATTGTTTGGGTAAAAGAGTTGTTAACTGGCTTATATGCAATTCACCACAAGATCGAGATATCGAGAGTAAGAACCAGTTAAAAATGTAAGATGTCATCGATGCGAGGTAAATAATTGTCTTTCTTAGTCCCTGTTTTCTATAGGATTTAAATACAGTTGATCCGTCCTTGTCTCGGAAAGACATGCACTACTTGTTTAAAAAAAAAAAAAAAAAAAAAAAAACACCTTTGTAATTTTGTTATTTATTATCCTGTTTTCTCAAACTTGGTGTCGATGGAATGGATTAACGAGACAGGTTTGCTGAGATCGACAAACTGATTCACCGATTAAATTAACTATTATCCCAAAAATTTTCCTCAATGAAATTATTGAAATTTTTTTTAATTAAATTATTTGATTTTTAAAATTATTCGATTCAGCAAATCTTTTTATGTAAGTGTATCAAATTTCATTTTAAAATTCGTAGTTGTTCTTGAGATATACTTAATTTTGTTTGCCAAAAACTTCGACTAAAAAGAGCCAAACCACCGGGGCCGTATAAGTCTCAGTTTGTTTCGGGAAAAAAAAAAAAAAAAAAAAAAAAAGCCATATAAGTCTCAGTTTGTTTCGGAAAAAAAAATCGAATTTTTATTCCAGGAATTTTGGAGGACAAACAACAGTACTGTGTTTTAGCTTTAATATGAATAACTTTTTCAAAAAAATATTTTCTTTTCATATAAATATTGATCAATTTTCATTACTTTTAAAGTCAATCATTTAGTATTTTATACAGGGTGGTTATAATTAAAGTTACCTTGTTTAGACCTACGTAGTGTCCGCTCTAGTGGAAGGATGTCGAAGAAACTTGATATTTAGGTTGTATGGATCATGGTGAAAAGAAATCTGCAATTAAGAATAGTTTAAATTTTGACCGACAGGTGGCGCTTTTCATGCACGTTAAAGGCCGTTATGCAAATTTAGAGTAGTTTAAAAGGCCAGTACTCATTCAAGGCCAGTACTCAAAGGCAAAATCATTCTTTGCCATACCGTTAGAGAAGAAATGAAGAGCTGCATTGATAAAGGTATTTTATCAGAACAGCAGTAATTTGTCAGCTGCGCTGCTAGATTATCGGTGCTTGAAAAACTCACGGAAAGAGCCTGTGTTCAGACAGGCTTTCAAAAAAATTGGTTATTAAATTTGAAGAGACTGGAGAGTTGGGTGGGTACAAAGGAAGAGGACGGAAACGGATTTCAAATGAAACTGCGGAAGAAGTCTCTCTTGCCGTAGTAGAAAGAGCGTCTGATTCGAAATATTCTTCAAGTGCTAGAGCGGTGGCACGTGATTTGTCCCTCCCTTCGTCTACAGTAAGAAAGGTTCTTCGATCCATTGTAAAGTGGTACAAGATCCATCATGTGCAAACGCTGAATTCTGCAGACCCGGAGAAACGAAATCAATTTGCTAGAATTTTTTTAGCCAGAATAGCTTTTGACAATTCATGGCCTTGGAACATTTGCTGCAATTATTGAGAAACCCATCGTGCCACTGTTGAACACGCCATAACACGCTTTGAACATGTGCTTGACATAAAGGGAATGCACATGGAACATATATTGTAATTAAGGAAAGTTTTTAAGTTCTAAATTGTATTTTTTGTTTTTCATGCGCCACCTTCTCACCTGGCGGTTGAAATTTGAACTATTTTTTATTGCAGATTTCTGTTCCCCATGATCCATGCAACCTAAGTATCAAGTTTCTTCGACATCCTTCCACTAAAGCGGACAGTACGTAGATCTAAACAGGGCAACTTCAATTATAACCACCCTGTAGTTAATTACACCCTACGAAATTAACAGTTTCCTTGTATAACAGTTTTCTGTGTATAACACCTAAAATAAACATTTTCCTTATATGTGCATATATATATAGATAGATAGATATATACATAATATAAGGAAAGTGTTTATTTTCCGATAATGTGATTTGTACCTTTGGATAAAATGTAATTTCCAGGTAATGTATATTCTGTTCAAAGCATTTTTTTCTTCTATAGAAGTAACTGAAAAGAAAAAAAAAATATTTTACTTTAAATTGAAAACATATACACGTATTAGAGATGGGACAAGAAGGAAGAATTTAGCTATTTTATAAAGATATGATAATTCCTTAAATTTAGAATCTTAGCACAAAATCGAATGATATAATTAATTTTACATATATCACTTTTAAAAGTGCTCCACAAAAATTCAAACTCTTTACAGTTTTGAAATGGAAAAATACATCCAATTTGTTTACTTAATTCGAAGAGATAACTTTGGGTATTGAAAACGCAATTTACAATCATGCCACTCGGTCTTCATGGAAAGCAAAACGGGTTAGTTACCTTCTTTAGATTAAGTAGTAAATATCGGAGCAATGTATGGATGTTTCATCCAACTGTAGAAAAAAAACACAGACATTTTCTTGTTTTCTTCGACAATGTTTACTATAATAATAATAATAATGATTTTTTTGACATATAAATTGAAAAAGTTTAGTTCCACATCATACGAATGAAAAGCGCTCATCTAATGTACTCTTTGTGGTACATAATGGAAAATAATAACGCAAACAGAACCAAAATAAGAAAAAAGAATCATGAATTTTAAATTATCTACCCTCGTCAACAATTTAAATATTTAAACACTGTACCATTAACACTGAGAATATATTCTTAAAATTACGACGAGATGCAATTTTACTGTGTAAATATATGGGTAAGAAAACCTTGTATAAAAACCAACTTATGAATTGTTCTGCATTAAATTGGAGTGTCCAGTTTTTAAAAGTCACTATTACCAAATTATTTAGCTGTTAATATAATATATGTTAATATTATATAATATATTGCAATTTTCACATTAATTTCTTTCATTGTTTCGACAATATTTATCAGCATGAATCAAATTTGCTTTTAGCTTTTCGAGAAAAATGTTCAAACATAATCTCATTTATTTACAACTATTTTCGGAAGCGAATATATGTTATACATCGAATGCTGGAGATGTTACCAAATCTTATGATTAAATAAAGTTTTTTGTAAAGGGAAATAGATAATATGCTAAGAGATGAAATTTCATTTTATTTAAAGTTGATGAAAGTTCTACTCCATTGCTAATGTCTTCGATTTTTTATTATGTTACGTTTCGTTGGAAGAAGCAGAAAAACTCATCGCTGAGGGGCGCTGCAATCGTTTATTAAACTTCAAAATGAAATCATTGTATCACCTTAGACTGTCACAAATTTGGATAATCCATTGAGTATTAGGGCCTTGAACTTCCAAGTATGAGTTTAACACTATATAATTGTAAATTAAATGTTAGCAAATAAGATGCTAGACGAGGTGGTGTGGAATACACAGAGCAGCATTGCAGGAAGATTCCGACTCAGAAGTGTTGGAAAAAGTTTTCTTGATTATCGACAACAAATATTGAATATCAGAATTTACCACTAAATAGAAGGCTTCCTGTTGGAAGTATATTGGCTCCATTCCAACTTTCCTTTATGATTAGTTACTAATCCTTCCACAGATGGATCAGACAGTTCTCGTGCAATAAGCGTAACAAGAAAGGCGTCGCACGTTTCATGAAAAGTCATGAAAACCGTCTCATCATTTCCATCTTTCCTGTGGAAAGGATCAACACTCCATACAAACTGCAAATTACTGAATAAAAAAACATTTATAGAAATAGTGGTAGTTAAGTAATGTAATAAATTTTCTTTTACCAGTAGTAAGCCTTTTTGTTTAATCTCAATTTCTCTGCTCGCACATAGTCAATACAT
This sequence comes from Argiope bruennichi, assembly GCF_947563725.1. Taxonomy (NCBI): domain Eukaryota; kingdom Metazoa; phylum Arthropoda; class Arachnida; order Araneae; family Araneidae; genus Argiope; species Argiope bruennichi. The sequence goes on from NC_079161.1 coordinate 21,538,566, forward strand.
CAATTTAAATTCCACTTTTAAAAATTGTATTTTCTATATTCTAAATATTTATACTAGATCAACCAATGATTATTTTTAATCAGTTTTCATAGCTTACGTATATGATAAATTATATTAAAAATGTACAAAAATAATTATAGAGTTTATCAAAAGTTTGTTGTTATAGAAGAACCTTTCACTCTTTTTATTTTCTTTAATGTGAAAAATTCTAATAAAATTTGTATTTAATCTATTATTTGAATTATACCAATTCTTTGTCTTTTGGCATATCGAGGAGAAAGAAAGTTTACTACACCTTTGATTTTCATGCCATTTGTTTTAAATCTTCCAGAAAAAAAGAAGAAAAAGAATCGAATTTCCTATTATCTTATTCTGTTTATTCTCACAATTTTTATTTAATAGCATGCGATGATTCATTTTTGAAATTGTATTATTGAACTCCATCGACGTCTTATACCGCTGTATTAATTTATTTTTCTGTACTGTGCTCGTCTTGTAAAATTCCATCTGATTTTCTATATTTTTCATGCATTTCGTATTTGAAAAATTGCGGACCAGCCCTTTTCAGGATTTGTGAGGAGAGCCAAAGGGATGAGGTTGAAATAAGCGATGACAGCCATCTGAACAGAATTACCTGAACCGAACACACCAAATGTTATATATAGGTTACATTTTTTTTTTTTTTTTTTTTTGCTGTTGTACGAAAGAGAAATGTAGATGCATATCAGACGATAAATGAATGATTGTGTGTATGATTATATTATGGTAAATGTTAATAAACATATTCCTTTCTAGCGCATCTCTAATAAGCTTTATAATTATTAATATTCACGATCATAATGTTAAATCAATAACAACAAGTATCAATTAACTAAAGATTAGACGGTGGAGATTGTGATCCTTTGAGATCAGGGACTCCATTTAAACCCCCTTCACTGATGTTTAGGCTATCCAGTTCATTAAAAAAAATTAATGGTAGTTGATTCTGTTTTTTTTTTTAAATAAATAAAATTTTACATTTCGTCAGTGGCATTTTAAATTGATATTTGGCTCTCTGAACAACTGTAAACTGTAATTAAAAATGTCATCCGATATCTTTCGGGCTTATATCGTTCAGGATTGAAAGCCTGATTTTTAGACAGAGTTTGTCAAAATTTTTAATTTAATCATTCAGCAATTCAGTACATATTTTGCTTCTAACAAATAGAACTAAATAAACTGGGAATCCACATTAAAGACCGAAAACGCACACATGTTTCCGATAAAATTAAGAAATTTCTTGAACTATTAATATTAATCATTCAATTATTCACACAAATAAGCTCAAAGATTTTTAAAAAAATGTCGTTTCTTACAAAAAAAATATAGAATTGGATAAAACCTGCAAATAAATTTGAACTCAGAAGTCCAATGTAACAGCAAATGACTTTTTATCCTTTAGTGAAGTTTTAGTTCATTTTTATACAGCGAGTATGTTGCTAGTTCTTTCTCAGACTGTTGCCAATCCCAAGAGTGGTTGGTTCCAAAATTTCATGGCGGGAGGGAGGTCAGCGCTTGAAATTTTCACTTATTTCATAGTTGCATGAAAAGCATTAGTTATTTTCGGTTAGACGTAGTATTGTTTTACTTTCACTTTTCTGGGTACATTTTATTTTGAAGTGGCAGCTCCTGTTTTCAAACAAGATATTCTCTGTTTGTAAATATCCTGTTAATATTATCGCTGGAAATTTTATGGGTTGATCCTGATAAACAATTTTCATTTTAAGTTTTCTTGTAATAGAGGGCAGGTATATATCTGGAGGGCTTGCTTTTTCATAGTACCAGGATCTATGTTTTGCATTTAAGACTTCAATTAAAATTGTAGAATAATTTGTTTGAAATAAATACTTAATGTCCAAGATAAAAAAAAAAACAGTTGCCAACTTGTGGGATATAAATTGATATAAAGTTAAGTACATTTTGCGTGGCGGTGACCTTGATTTTAGTTGTAATGACTTCAAAGTGTCTGAGAGTAAGAAAGTCTAATGCTCCTTTTAATTTTACTGGTTGTGGAATAAACTATGTAACTAGGAAGTGCAAATTTATCCTAGGAGCGATGGTGAGTCTTTTTGTACAACGATGATGTCATGGTATGTCCTAGAAATAAATCTCTGAGGTCCCAAATTTTGATTTTAAAGCCATTGGTGATCCAGAAGCAGATAAGAAACCAGGAACGCTTGAGAGAATATTTGGTTGATGTTAAGATGGGAGCTAATGGCTTCTGCTTAGATGAATAGTTTGTTTGTTCGTTGTCCATTTTTGACAGTATATCTTTAAAGCTAGTGATAGCAGCTTTTATTGATCTTAGGTAATTAAATAATTTAACTGCATCTGAGACAACATGATTTGCTTCTGCCAATTGTAACGTATTGTTGCCTGTAGTTTGAGCTGTTGTGGTACTGTGGAGTTTTGGTTTTCAAATAATTAAGCAAAGAATTTGCCATTTTGTGTTTCTTTAGTTTGATATTGCTTAGAAAATTTGAAGTAGGCTGTATATGAAACTGCCTAAGGTCCTTCAAAATTAGCACATTTCCTCTGTTTTTTTCTAACTTTGTTTAAAACTTTATCTGGGCAAGGCCGAAAAATGTAATTTTTTTCACAAATAATACGGGTCACTATCTTAAAATTACTGTTCCAAAGTTTTTCTAGCCTTGACCATCATATAATAAATAGTTTTCTAATGGTAGAAGTTTTCTATATCTTATATTTCAGAAAAGTGTACTAGGAGCTGAGAAGCTGCATATTTCTAAACTGTCCATTTTAATTTACCTACTCACTTTGTACTCTTTGTTTATTAATTGCTCTTTTATATCCTAACAGAGCCGGCTTCTGGCATAGGGGTAGCGCGTCTTCCCCGTGATCTGAGCGTCCCGGGTTTAAGTCCCGGTTCGGTTGTTCTATCCGTGAGGTGTGTGAATGTGCCTCCCCCTCGTGTACAAAGGGGTTGTGCAAGCGAATGTGACGCATGAAGTAGCTAAATCGTACTCTTGGCCTTAATTGGCGCTACTGAAAAAAACAAGAGAAGCTCACTCGACTTAAATCGCTGACAGATAACTGTCAACGAGCTTGTAAAGTGCCATAAGTTACAACACATATCCTAACAGGGAGTACCAATTGGCAGTCATTTGATGACAATTTTTGGTGGCTTCTCTTGTTTAGTAGAAAATACTTATTATTCAAGTCTTTTTTCGCCATTATTAAGCTTTTTGTAGTCATCTGCAGTTTCGCAAAAAAGGTGAAAAAATATTTCTGAAAATGTTGCCTTGCATTTGAAATTGTGTACCTGGTTAAGTCTTTAAAGCATATTTTTTGCTTTATAACTACTCTTTCTCTCTGTTCTCTTGATAACTACAGGAGGAATATATGGAGCCACGGGATTTCTGTTGCTAATTTACTGAATAAGTTATATCGGTGCTGGTTTTTTAATCAGTCTGAATTTCTAACTGAGTCAGAATGGGATTTGCTATGTTTTTAATAACTTTCTAAATTTAAGATCCTCCATTACTTTCATTACCTTTTAATTCAACAATTTTTTATTTCCCGAAGATTAATGGGTTATATTTTTAGTTTGCTCTTTCAAATTTTTGCCTAATTTACTCCTAGCGTTAGATTTTGATCAGGGTTCGAGCTCCAAATCGCTGTATTCCTTGCTTATTTTTTACCCCTATGGTATTAGGATTACTTGTTAGTTTCTCCCCATATGTTAAATAGAACATAGTAAAGTTTATAAATATTTTTTCTCGTCTTCTTTTAAAAGTAATATCTGTAAGTAATGAGAGAAAAAAAATCTCCTTTTGTATTGTTTTTATTTTTGAAAACTCTCTCTTAAATAATTACGAAAAACTATTTATATTTTACTTTAAGAAAAATCAAATTTAACACGATATTTTAAAACTGAATAAATGCTGGCTAATGGGAAGGGCTAAAATGGGAAGAGAATAGTCTACTTTTCAAGAACACGATAATGAATATATCAAACTGCTATGAATATATATACCAGTTCGAGAACAATCGTTTTTTTAAAAATCAAATTTTCTAATTTTTTCTTAAATAAAGCATTAAACGAGAAAAGATTATTATTATTTTTTTTTTTTCAATTTGCACAGATTTTTTACGTTCCTCATGTCTCACGTATATTGTTCTATATATTGCATGCCAATACTTTCGATGCGGAAAAATAATTTCTAAATTCTTCCACAGGATTCTTTTGACTAATATATCTGCATCTTATCTAACCGGAGTCATCTACTTTAAATGGACGTAGAGCCTTGGACATTTTTTACGAATTATTAACTTAGAATCAGAAATTTTTTTTTGTGTGTGTATATGTATTAAATGCATAAAAATTATGCATATATAAATAGCTTGAAAAAATTCTTTAAAACAAAATTTATTATTTTAAAACATAAAAAAAACATATTTTTTTAAATTTCAAAATTTTCTACGCAGTTTTTTTTTCTTTCTTTTTTTTTTTCTGTTATTACCATATAAAGAAGATTTAGTACAAAATTAGTTATGATTTTGTATTTTAAATTAAACATTCAATTTTTAGAAATATTGATTTAGGAACAAGAGCAGAATTTTCCTGAGAATTTTACATGTTCTGATCTAAAATGGACTTTTAACTATTATTTAATATTACTGCAACTAAAACTCGAAACATAAACTGCATACCCAGCTTTCTATTAATGTTTAGCCAAAATCTTCATTATCATTTTTTGCAATTTTTTCAGTATTTAAGACATTTAATTTCCTTTCAAAGATATTTAAATCTTGAACACGGTTTTGAGAAAAGATATTTAAAAATATGATTATTCCTTTACACCCTACAAATATTCATTTTGTTGAACAATACAATTTATAATGCTATTTTAATGGAATGTAATCGTATATTTTGTACATTTTGTTGATTAATGAATAAAATATAATTCTGATTTCATCATTTTCTTCTTACTTCAAAGTCCTCTATCTATTAACGCAGACCACAAGTATGCCGCCAATCTACTTCTCTCACACGTCTCAAAATCAGAATTTTTTATTTTTAGGAGTTTAAAAGTCGGTAAAGGTTGCTGCTATATTTTCATACAAATGATGTAATTATTAAATATATATAAGAGTGTGATGTTTTTATATAGCAAATCTACAGTTCGAAAAAGAAAACAACAATAATAGAACGATAATAAAATAACCAAGCAGTGTGGTTTTGAATCCGATCGCAGCGAACCTGGTGGCAAATCATTGAAGTTAGAACTTCACATTTTAAAATAAAATGAAAAAGGGAAAATCATTAAAGATTTATAGTGAAATGTTCGTATACTCTCATATATATAATAGTGGGATTTATAATACAAATCTACAGTGCGAAGAAGAAAACAACAATAATAAAATGGTAATAATAAAATAACCAAGCAGTATGGTTTTAAGTCCGATAGCAGCGAACCTGGTGAATAATCATCGAAGTTAGAGACTCAAATTTTAAAATAATAAGATGCAAATGTGAAAATCATTAAGGATTTATAGTGAAATGTTCCTATACTCTCATTGTCGATTTAAATAGGGGTTACAAATGTAATATACCACGTTTCGCAATCGATTTCACTATTGTAAAAGCAATTCAGAAATGAAAATTAAGATAATTTTAAGATTCGTGATTCCAAGCACCACTATTATAATTGAATAATGTCATATAATAATTTTCAAGAATAATTTTCGGTTGTCATCAAGTAGGGTCAATTCTTGACCTGAATTGATTCATGTGATGAAATTGGGGAATGATTCTACGTGAGTTAAAACCCGCGGCGTTGTACAGACATCGCAACCTGTACGGCGTCTTATCTGAGTCCTGCTTGATGACCTATTAAAAAATATAAAAGTTATGCATTATTTCTTACTCTAATCGACATGTTGAGAGGTTTGGGAAATGATAATTCTGAATAGAATCTTCTAATATCATAGAGGTCATTCATTATAAAAAGATAGCAATTTTCGAAAACAACAGCTTTTTCTTCTGCATAGATATCAGTTCCGTACTTAGAACATGGCTATAATTTAACATCTATTATAACAAGATAGCTAAATGTTAACCATGTTCAATATAACGAAATATTAATTCTATATATTTGCCTCGAAGATTTCTCTAACGCATTCTTTATTCTGTAGCTTAAAAAATAAGTTACAATTCAGATTTTTTAAAAAATACACTTAAATTTTTTTGAAATAAATTATTAGGCTAGATTTGGCATAGTTTTTCAAAACTAATATATTTTATAAAAATTTGGTCTTAAAATCAGATTTTTTATTAAAGGTAAAATAAAGATTTTACTGAATTGTCAAACTTCAAATATATACACATGAATACTATTTAATGAAACACTGAAAATACCTTAATGTTTTATGTTTTGCTTTAAGAGCTTGAAAATTTCTGTGGTATTTGTTGATATTTTTTACCAATTCTGATGCGCCTATTATTCTGATTCACTACTGACATAAAAGCAGTTTTCCAAGGCATATTTGAAAGAATTAATTTTTCTCTAACAACGCAAGTTTTAAGACAATTCTAAAATTTTTATAGGAAATGTGAGCGAAGCTCTCTGTATTGTTTTCCATTGCATTCTGAAATAGGTTAGTGTTGCTGATACGAGGAAAAAAAAAAAAAAAAAAAAAAACATTCTTCTGTGTTTATGTTTCAATGTTGTTTTGTTCATGATTCTTATAAGTAATTTTTATGGAGATTCTTGAATACGCCTTGATTTGGAATTTTGGTGAATAGTTATTGCAATTGAACGATTTATATTGAACAAAATATTAATGGCTTCCTCAATATTTTGAATAATGTTGATAGAGGGACTTCCAGGAATGATCTATTTGATGAATACGGAGAAACTTTGCCCGTTTGTGATTTTTAGAATTTTAGTTGACGAATGGAGATTAGACTGATGTTTATTTTAAACGAAACAGGGTTGTTATTAACTTGAGAGTGCATTTGAGGAAGTAGCGTCTTCAAATCAGGGCTATTAAGGAAAGTCGTGATCATTAACCCTTTGATGACCCTTTGACTACCTAACCGGACCGGACAGGGCAGAAACGACGAAGGCGTGCCTACAGCAGGTAATAGATACCTAATTAAATTAATCAGTTATATATCATAATTAGTAATATAAAATTTTTATGCATGTTATTCCTTTTTTTTTTCCTTTATCTTAATAACCATATTCCCTTACAGAGTCCAATAGATACCCAGGCAATTAAATATTCATGTTTAAATCATAAATACTAGTAAATTATTAAAGTTATTATAAGGTTTCGGAGATTAAGGACCTACGAGTCCAGGTGCTCCGTTGAAATACCCATCACGTCGTCGTCAAAACAGATGTTTTTTGAAGATATCTAAGTCCAAATTGCTAAATAAAGTGGAAGTTATTAGGAAAGTGGAAGGGCACTGTGGAGATGAGTGTAAGATGTCTGTTGCATATAAAGTCATAGTAATATCTCGCGCAAAGATTTCCACGTACAAGAATAAGAATTTTTAAATAAACTATTTTCCATGTGAAATCCGCTGAAATTGATGTTCATTCTTTAATTTGTGGCCATAAACTTTTAAAAATTTAGCTTATAATTCACAGAAGTTGTAGTAGGACACTTTTGAACGTCATAAAATTAATAACATGGAATAAGCTATTGAATTTATTCCTTTTTATTTTTGCCCGAACTAGGACAGAAAACGCCGCTTATATCGCAAGCCACTCCCAGACCTGAACTCGCATGCGACAAGATACGGTGCACGTAAGTGTGTATACATTTCTCGCAGTCGATCACATAGTGTGAGGTTTTTCCGAGAATCAGCAAATGCGCAAGTACAATCCGAGTTGTCGGTGAATCCCCCCTTCCCCCCACACACATTAAACGAAATTATCAGAGTGCGTGTGTTCAGCACTGTACATCTGGTGCGACATTTCAAATCTTCACTCCATTATGACTGTATGTGTTCTTAATCATTTGTATCTTTTTTAAAATGAAATAAAAGGAAGATGTTTTTTTTCAATTAAATAACAAAATTAGTGACATAATGACAAAATTTTAACTGAATGACTCTTGAAATTGTGAATTATTTAATAATGGCCTGATTTTCTCCTTTGGTGCAATCTTCTTTCGTTTCTTTTTCCCTTAAATTCTCATTAATAACAAATGAGTAAGCTGCAACGATTTGCATTTAATTTTATTGAGAAGCCAAAGTCATTGAACAAACGAAGCGACGCCGATTGATAAACACCTACGATTTTTTGTAGAAAAAACAAAGGGATATCGTATATTGTACTGCTAACGTAAGCATGTTTGAGAAGGAAGGTATGCATTTTCATTTCTCACAAAATGTGTTCAAAGACACCTCTTCAATGCTCTCTTACCATTTTTTTTTCCTACCCACTGCGTTAGCGACAGCAGCGCCCTCTTAAGAAAATGCCAAATTTTTAAATCTAACACTCATGGCCGTGGTGAATAGTTTCTGAAATAAATGGATTTAGTATAGTGATTGCATATTATTTTTAGTTTCAACAATATCCAACACATTTTTAATCTAAGAAGACATGTTATTACGAGAATGTTGTTTATAACAAGAAAAGATGAAATTGGGCATGTTTTTGTATAATCGTATTTTTAAATTAAGCTAGAGTATTCTCTGCATTTTGAATTATGAAATTTTTGAGGTGCATGGTAATACAAGCAGTGGCGTAATTATACGTCCCGTCAGATTTCGTGTTTTGAAATACTTTATAAAATACTGGTAATTTATTTTAAAGGATTTAATTAATAACGCTCGGCATTAGTGATGGTGTCAAGAAAGATAAAAAATAACATGAAAGTGATTTGTTTATTTTTCAGTCAACGAAAGTTGAACAGTTGTTGTTTGTATGTAATTAGAAAATCACGGTTGTCGTATGCTAAAACCATGTCCATAGGCATCTTACCAATTACATCTTTACGTGATGAATGGTAACAAAAAAAATTACTGAGTCAAAGCTGAAATGGTAAATTACCACTATTTTTATTTCCATGTTTAATAGATCTATATATACCAATGCAGACTGGCATATATTAGAGGTAGTCCGATGTCTCTCAGACATTCAAACTGAACCAGATTTTCCATAGATTGATTGATTTCGTCTGATGGGCGATGTTGACTGCCTCTTTTGGAACTTTTTGTTTGGTTTGTAAGAGGAAACATATTCTTTTATTAACGGATTGCTTTAGACGATCTTGTAGATTCATCTGTAGTTTTAAATTGTTTTGCACGATCTTTCTTTAAACCTTTCAGGTGTTAATTTGATTTCATTAAAAAAATTATACATAATAACTGGACATTCTTTGATTCGGTAGCTCAATTTCTTATGTCTTTCAAATCTATTTGTACCTTTTATGATTATTATTCTGTTCTCACTGTTGCATGTTTTGGGTACATCATTTCATTGCCTAATATGTCTGCTTTTTATTTAGAGTACATTGTGTTTCAATGAAAATCGGATATTTCGAAAAATCAGTTCACATGATGATACAGATATTGCCTCGGTGGATGTTTATTTCTAAAATAACTATTTATAAATTATATTTATAACAAAGATAGACTATAGTATTTAATATTTTTTATAAAAAAAATTGCTAGATAATGGTTACTAGTAGAGAAAACTTAATTTATACAATAATTTATAAAAAAATTATACATTTTATGATATATCCGTAAAAGTGATATCAGTTTTCTTAATATATTGATTGAAGAATGAAAGTAATCCATTAATAGCAAATGGAAAATTCAAATCAATGTTGATAAAACTGGCGCTATCATCTTTTTCAAAAATTTTAAAAACTGTCCCGAAATCAAGTTCTTTAACTCTCCCATAGCATGGAAAAATGAAGTAAAATATCTTGGTTAATTCTTGATAAGACTTACCTTCACCTCCCATATTGATAACATTTGTAAAACATTCAACAAAGCATTTCGAATGCAATACTTACTAATCTGTTGGAACTCCAAACTATCTATCAATAATAAAGTGTTCATCTATCTATCCTATCTACGTCCAGTTCTCACTTATGCATGTCCTGTCTGGGATCATTCTGCTGATTACAATATCAAAAAAATAGAAGTTATGAGAAATAAAACTTTAAGAATGATTAGCTAATGCTAAGTGGTTTATGCGTAGTGACGAGATTAAACACGCCCTCAAAATCAAAGATTTCAACACTTAACTCTCAAAAAACTTCTTTGATAATCTCACTCATCTTCTTTGATTATACTAAAAATCCTTCTATTAGAAAAATTCCTTTTTATGACGGTTCACTTCTTGAAAATAAAAAGCGCCCCCGAGCGGTTCTCTTGACATAAGCATTAACTCCTCCTCCAGCGGTTCTCTTCACATGAGCATTAACTCCTCCTCCAGCGGTTCTCTTCACATAAGCATTAATTCCTCCTCCAAAGTGCCATAACCACGCCCTATCCGTCCATTCCCCATTGTATCTTGTTTTGCTGATGCATTTGTTAGACTTTCTGGCGCGGTCAGTTCCTCACCGTCCTAACTTTTTCCCTTAAGGTTCGATCCTAGCCTAAATTTTCTTTTCGTTTGACTCCAAAAGCCACGATAAATCATTTTTTAGCATTTTTTTACCCGTTTTTTTCTTTTACTTTCATTTTAGTTATTTTACAATTAACTAATTTCTGCTTCCCACTTTGCACCTATTTTTCTGCACTCCACGGAATTCAAAATTTTTCCCCGAATGCAGTTGAAGGCCCCGGCCGGTGGCCAATGAACTATAATAAACCTCTATAACGTTGATTGAATCCATTGGCAGTTATTATTTATAGACAATATAAAATATATTATTGTTATTTAAGCAATTTTAAAAAATCGGCTTCGCTTTAAAAAATTAGCTTTTGTCATGTTGCCATCACATTGATCATAGCTAAAAATGAAAATTAAGTTAACTATTTCGGAAAATTAGAGAAAAAAAAAGTAGAAATTTGAACCCATATATGTATGAAATATAATAAATATGAAATATAATATTTTCTAAAAAATAAATGCAAAAAAAAGTTTTTTTTAATGATTTTTTACAATATCCATATTATAAATTCAAAAAAATCAGTTTTATTTAAAGCCAACACTGTTTAATACATTCAGAATATCCACTCTAATTAAAACCCAACAGCTACTTAGTATATCTTTCGTGATAGAATTGCTAAAAAAATGTTTTATATAAAAAAAAATTATATTTTATGTAACTTGTACAATTAATGCTCGAATAAATTATCAAATTTTTACATAGATCCTTTGCCGTAAGAATCATAAAAAATATTCTTGAGATATTAATATTTTAAATAAAAAGAGTTGCACTCCAATCAATTAAATATCACTAAAATTGACTAATGTAAGAAACTTGAAAATCACTCTTTTATAACAGCGAATAATTTTAGTTTATTTCATGAGTCAGCCACCAGGGTTTCTCTAGACTAATTTGCTTGAGATTTAGAAAATGCTAATTATTTTAAAACTGTGCTATTATAAACTTCTTAAATCAGTCAGATTTTATTTACTGATGATAGAAATGTTTATTTATTTATTTAAGAAGTCAAAAATAATTCGCAGAATATGATTCGTTAGGACAAAGAGATTATAAAAATCAAACTTCATAATTTTTCGAAGTATATTTATAGACCGAAATAAAATAAAATATTATTGACATCCTTTAAAAAAAAGTTAAAGACTGAAATTTACGATGAATCAGAGAAATTTTTGTTGAATAATTCTTTGTGATATTACATAAATTATGGAAATTTTCTGCACTGTACAAAAGACTTTAATGCCGAACGACTCCTTTTTCAGTACTCATATTAAAAAAATAAATTTAAAAAATGCTTTTAACATTTAATCAATTCCACTTTAATTTAAAGTTGAAATCTTAAGGGAGATGACAGAAAATTAGAGAGAAATACATAATACAATGAAGGAAATGGTTTTAGGCCTCCATAACAGTATGAGTGAATTATATGACTATCAAAATTTGAAGCTTGAAAATATTTTGCTGGAAAAGCTTTAAGAAATCAAGTTACATAAAATATTTAATTGAAAATTTTAGAGAGCATTAATACTGGAGAACCGGCAGGTCCCCAGAGGCGGTTAGAAGATAAATAAAAAGACATATATCTACAAATATAATAAAATAAAAAAAAGTTTAATCTAAAACAATACTAATATATTAAAAATGCGAGATTAAATTATCCAAATTATTAAGAGAATTCTCTCTATATTCTCTGCTTATGGTCGTAAAATATAGAAATCTACCAGACCTAATACCATAAGTATGCTTTTCGAATGTAACGTGGTATGGAAAAAATGGAGATTTGTTAAAATTCCCATTTCAAATTTTTTTTAATATTTCTTTATTTTTCCTATTTTTTCGTTATTCTTCCAAATTTTGTTATATTTCGTATATGAAAAAGTAAAAATCTTTTTCCAGAATATGTGTCAAACGGAGATTAAATCTAGATTTATAATATTTATAATTAAAAAAAACAATTACTGCTATCATAATATTCTTTTAAAAACATGTAAAAAGACTGCGTCCAACGTTTTTGGTAGGGGCGGCTCTTCTGCTATTATGTAAATGATAATTATTTTTCAGTGCTCATGGCAAGTATTAATTCCCTTCAGCGTAGCTCAGATGGATGTGCTCGCTTGATTTACGAGAGGTACCGGGATTTTTTTTTATTTACAGTTTTTCAGCAGACAGGACCGAACTCCCAACCTCACGCCTCCGACAGTCTCGACCTCCAAAGTAGCTGGATTACAAGACCACGCCACTGATCTCGGTCGACGGAGTCAGGTTACAATGGTATATATTAGTAAGTTATAAATATATGTAGCTCAATCAATCGCACAGTAGGTATAACTTGTTGAATTCTTTTGAGGACTTTTTTTCAGATCTTATTTATATCTTTTTAATGCAAATTTTTCAATTTTCAACTGTAGACATTTTAATTTTGTGGCGCCATCTATTTTCCTTAATACACATTAAAAATTAATTCAAAAAATTTAAATGTGCTTATACTCCAATTCTTTTGATATGGCATGATAAACATGATAAACATAACTGGGTAGGGAATGTACGACTTAACCTACAGTTTTTCTTTTCTAAGATGTACATTGACTGTCGATTATAAACTTGGTATCCTTGATAAAAAAACATCCTTGATAAAAAATGCCATTCCTATAACCACAACTTATCATAAAAGGAAGCTTCGATTTCCTTATTTTACATCAGTTAGCTGTTACTTGGAGAAATGTCATACAATGATTAGTGGATATTTCATGTGTCAGTCATTTGAAGTAGCGTCTAAAATAGTGATATCAAAGTTTTCATAATTTGGTCAGTTTTAAAGAAGTGAGGATTTTTTTTTTTTTTTTTTTTTAAACTTGGTGTGTTGACTGTATTTTACTGTATATGACAAAGAGGATTAGGAAAACACAACAAAAATTTAGGTGTGCCGTAACTTTTTTCAACAATACATTTATCAATTTAAACAAGAAATATAATTCTTTACGTTATTTAGAAAATTTTTACAGTCGGAACTATGTACCTATATTTAATTGTTTGGAAAAAAAAATTAATTTCGGGTTCACAATTAGAGTGCCAACTTCGTAAATTCGCAATAGAAAATTAATTATACATTATACTGCTTAAATAACTGAAAGATTAAAAGAAAATCTTGTAAATCTCCATTGCCCCCCTTTTCTTTTTAGAATTTCGGTTTCTGTAAGGTTCAGTGATTATTTCGCTCTACGTGAATTCAGAGAGGTACAAGGAAAGTCTGTTTTGGTAGAATAAAGAAAGAAAAATATTTCTGGAAAGAAATATTAACTTCGGGTTCACAAGTAGAGCGCCAACTTCGTAAATTCGCAATAGAAAATTAATTATACATTATACTGCTTAAATAACTGAAAGATTAAAAGAAAATCTTGTAAATCTCCATTGCCCCCCTTTTCTTTTTAGAATTTCGGTTTCTGTAAGGTTCAGTGATTATTTCGCTCTACGTGAATTCAGAGAGGTACAAGGAAAGTCTGTTTTGGTAGAATAAAGAAAGAAAAATATTTCTGGAAAGAAATATTAACTTCGGGTTCACAAGTAGAGCGCCAACTTCGTAAATTCGCAATAGAAAATTAATTATACATTATACTGCTTAAATAACTGAAAGATTAAAAGAAAATCTTGTAAATCTCCATTGCCCCCCTTTTCTTTTTAGAATTTCGGTTTCTGTAAGGTTCAGTAATTATTTCGTTCTACGTGTATTCAGAGAGGTACAAGGAAAGTCTGTTTTGGTAGAATAAAGAAAGAAAAATATTTCTGGAAAGAAATATTAACTTCGGGTTCACAAGTAGAGCGCCAACTTCGTAAATTCGCAATAGAAAATTAATTATACATTATACTGCTTAAATAACTGAAAGATTAAAAGAAAATCTTGTAAATCTCCATTGCCCCCCTTTTCTTTTTAGAATTTCGGTTTCTGTAAGGTTCAGTAATTATTTCGCTCTACGTGTATTCAGAGAGGTACAAGGAAAGTCTGTTTTGGTAGAATAAAGAAAGAAAAATATTTCTGGAAAGAAATATTAACTTCGGGTTCACAAGTAGAGCGCCAACTTCGTAAATTCGCAATAGAAAATTAATTATACATTATACTGCTTAAATAACTGAAAGATTAAAAGAAAATTTTGTAAATCTCCATTGCCCCCCTTTTCTTTTTAGAATTTCGGTTTCTGTAAGGTTCAGTGATTATTTCGCTCTACGTGAATTCAGAGAGGCACAAGGAAAGTCTGTTTTGGTAGAATAAAGAAAGAAAAATATTTCTGGAAAGAAATATTAACTTCGGGTTCACAAGTAGAGCGCCAACTTCGTAAATTCGCAATAGAAAATTAATTATACATTATACTGCTTAAATAACTGAAAGATTAAAAGAAAATCTTGTAAATCTCCATTGCCCCCCTTTTCTTTTTAGAATTTCGGTTTCTGTAAGGTTCAGTGATTATTTCGCTCTACGTGAATTCAGAGAGGTACAAGGAAAGTCTGTTTTGGTAGAATAAAGAAAGAAAAATATTTCTGGTGTTCTGGGGACAGACCTTGATGTTTTCGTCATCAAGGTAAGCTGAGTAGTTTTATTTCGATTACCAAATCCAAGACAAATTGATCTTCAATTTTTATCCCCTCAGGGGCTCACCTTCTTTAGGTGGGTACGGGTGTCCCAATCCCGAGGTACCCAGGGATCTTTTAATCTTTTTCTTTCCCCTTCCTCCTTTTCTCTCTTCCTACTCCCCCTCACCCTTTCATTATCAAATGTCTGTACAACATATTTTGTCACATTGTCCAAATTTCAGTGTCCAGCGTATACAGTTTTTTCAAAAGTCTTGCAATTCATTATCTTCCTTGCTTGATAAGACACCTCATGTCCACATTTTTGCTTTTTTAAAGTGCATAAAGTTTTATCCACTGATTTAAATCTTGATTACTTTTTAGCTTTTCCTCATATTCCCTTCGACGACTGCTTTAAAATGATATAATTTTACCCATTGTTTGGCGCAGTATAGTCAACATCATGGCTCTTGCGTCATAAAACTCCAAACAATCCAATCCAATTGTAATTTCGTTTAACAATATTATTTAAATGATTCAGATTCATATTTATTCTATTTTTATAGGAAAATTAGAATTTATGAGGGGTTATAAATGTTTCATCACTAATTTTCTTGTCTCTTTATATAAATATATAAATATGTATAAATATCAAATGAAAAACTTTTAGTTCATTTTTCTTCTGTTAATATTCTTCAATTAAAATTATGTTTAAAAGTTTCAACAAGTATTACTTTTTGTCTCTGTGTTTAGGTTGGTATACTATCTATAAATTGTGACATGCCTGATTAAAATCTGACAAAACGATATAAAGTCTTGTTAGATCTAGTTACAAGCTGCTACTTAATTAGTCACTCAATATGGACTTTCTAAGAAAGATTTTTTCAGAAATTCAAATTTTATTCTTAAGCAAAAATTTAATTTCAGAGCTTATTGCAAAAAATTTTACATCACTACGGAATTAAAATTTGTAGATAAATTTTGTTTAAAATCAAATCTTTATTTTCAATTCTTTGTTCACAGTAGCATTAATACTTTCAGCTTACCAAAAATTAAATAGATTGTGTTGACCACATAACACAGTTTCTATGACATAGGGCAGTGTTTCCCAAAGTGTGGAACGCGTATCCCCAGGGGTACAATAAGAGTTTGATGGGGGTACAACTGAGGCGAAAGTTAACTCCAGAAAATCACGTGACTCTGTTAAAATGAAAGAAGCCCCAATCATATGTGGTCCACTGTCCCTCCCACGTGACCGAAATCGGAGAAACCTTTGATTTTTACTGCGGACGGGGTTAAGTACCCCACGTCTCTTTGGCTTACTTGCTTACAGCAGTGCTTGAATGGAAGTTCGACTACTAAAATTGATGCATAACACAGCATTTGGAGTGTTTGCAAGTGGGTTTGAAAAACTATTTCCCTCATTTAAACAAAAACATTGAATGGATAAGAGATCCGTTTAACATTGACACAGCATCCATGCCAGAAGATTTGACGCATGCAGAAGAAGAGCAATTGTTGGAATTGGTTTCAGACGGATTTTTGAAAATTAAACATAGGGAGAGTGCCTTAACATCATTCTGGTTACAAATGCAACATGTGTATCCGGTTTTAGCAGAAAAAGTTCTGAAATACATCTTGCCTTTTCCAACTTCATATTTATGTGAGGTTGCTTTTTCAGCAGTTGTAGAGATTAAGTCGAGAAAAAGGAACAGACTATTGGACGTGGAATCTCATCTGTAAGGATTCCTTTTAGTCAATTATATGTGGAGTATACTGCGTAGTACATATAGGCTTTTTACAATTCCTAAATTTTAAGGTGAGTTTTAGTATGTAATTTCTATAACAATTATCTAACAAGAATGGGAAACGATGCTTTCTTCCTGCTAGTCAGACTTGTATGAGTGCAAAAGGTTAACATTAGATTAAAACTCCAGTATTTGACTTTATCAGGTACAAAACATTTGGCGTATTTAGTTTCTGTTCGTATATATTTGATGTAAGACAAAAAATGATAAAGCGAATTATCAGTTGTATGTTATTTTCTTAATTGTCGAAGAAATTTTTCCTCTTTGAGACGATTTTGAAGTTCGAAACATGATGAGTTATCGGCGGAGCATGGTGATAACATTGTACATAAAGCGAAGAGGAGATAGCTCTTTTACCTTTTATGCACAACCCTCGGGGGGGGGCACCTCGGAATGAGGATGAGATGCTTCCGGCATGGTGGTTGGATCTCGCCACCCTGGAGGGTACACTAATAGGTGGGGGATCTGGCTCCCCCCATCGATGACGGGACGTACTTCCTTCGGGGAGGGTTGTACCGTGGCCGGTGACGGCCCTTAGGACTCAACCACAGTTCCCGCCAATTGCTGTTGCGGCGGTCCGGTCATTCAGTTTTATGGTTTAAATCCGTGTGCCTTAGGGCGGGTCGGAGAGTTAGATGGTTGACTTACCTTTTATGCACTCGGAACTTTCCCTGGAAAAGTATTGATGTAACATTTTCTGAGACGTGATCAGGAAACGATGTCTAAGTTTATAATGGAGGCGTTTTTCACGTTGCGTAAAATGTAATGTTTATTCAAAGATCATTATTAGCAAGTGGTCTTTATAAAAGTTATGGGTTCTATAAATGAAAGAGAAAATGAAAACGGACTTCCATTCTTAAATAATTTAACGGAGATGTGAGCGAATTCCTGGGGAAGATGATAGTTGTCAGAAAATTGAGCGCTGAGCGAAGGAAAATATACTCTTAAAAATACATTGAATAAATACAAAGAAAATGGTGTAAATTGAGAACATTTCCAAATCCTCTTGTAAAAATTCAGTTTTAAAAATATGCAAAGTTTGATAGTAAAATCGTATTTAAGGCATATTGATTTAATTTTTCAAAAGAAGTATATTGAGAAACCTAATTGAAATAAAATGCTTACAATTTAGTCTACTATCAGAGTTTCTAAGTCTGAGACTGCCTCACTTTGCTCAGATAATCAGGATTTTACTGTTTATTTTATTGAAAGAATTTCTTTCTACGTTATTTTGCATTGTTATTTTTTCGATTTTTAAAAATTAGTTTTTAATATCAGTTTACTTCAAATGTTTCCAAAGTATTTTGAATGTATTAATATCCACCTTCTTTTTTGTTGCGAATTGATATCTATTCAAATAAGGTTTTATATTATTTAGGCTGAATTTACTTGAAAAATTAGAATATTAACAAGAATTTTTATTTGAGTAATTATCCTCCGAAAGTTTTATTCGCATTTTATTATTCAACAAGTTATTTTTTGAGTTTCATCATGAAAGCAGTCTGCGACAAAATTTGGGAATGTTTTTGAATTCAAAACTGATATTACAGTGTCTGTTATATTTTGCAGGATTGAGATGAAGTTAAAGATCGAATTGAAATAAGAACTTAATAGCTTATAACAAAAGATTCAGATGTGTCTCAGGGAAAGTTGAAATCTGTTGGTGAAAAATCATGATACAGTAGAAAAGCATGCAGATTATTTCGGACAGAAATGGAAAATATGTAATTTTGCTTAGATATTGAATATTTCCAAAGATTCAGGAAATTTAAGATTCCAAATTAAGAAATTAAAAAATATTTTCTAAATTGTATTTTTTTTTCTGTAATTTTGTATATTTAAATCCAAAATTTACATTTAAATATTTATAAATATTTAAATTAATATTTTTTTCCTTACATACATTAATTTTTCTCGATGCAAGGAATTTTTTGTTTGACATTTCTTGTTTCTATTTTTGTTGTTGTTATTGTTTATAATGGCACTTGCCATGGACAAGCTCGCTGACGAAGTCAGTGATTTTAAGCCAAGGGAGCGTCTCTTGTTTTAGTAGCGCCAACTAGGGCCAAGAGTACGTCTTAGCTATTCACGCATCACATTCGCTTGCACAACCCCTTTTTACACCTCTCACAGATAGAACAGGAAGAACAACCATGCCCGAATCGGGACTCGAACCCAGGACGCCCAGGTCACGTGGAAGACGCACTACCACTATTCCAGGACGCCGGCTCTATGTTTGTAATTCATATAATCACACGTAATTTCATCATAATAACACACTAGTTTATACCTACTACTAGTATATGCCTATATCCAACATTTTAGAAATTGGTTTTTGGATCACAGTTAGAATGGCTACTCTATAATCACTATATTTATTATTCTTTTAAATAACTATAATAAATAATAAATAAATTTTTTTAGTGATGGCAATCACTATTCGATTTTTTGATAATTTGTTATACATTTTAGAATTCTAAGAGACACACACACAAAAAAATCTTTTGGTGTATTACGGAAGATTCCATTGAATCTGGGTTTTGCAAACGAACTGTATAGATATGCTTACAAATGTTAGAATCCCAATGAAGGTTCCAATAAATATATCGTACAGATTGAAAAAGTTTGAGAAATTGACTCTTTCCGAGTATATGAGTAATAGATATAGAATTCAATTTTAATTTTCTTAAAAGAATTATTACTTTTAGTTTATAACAGTAACAATAAAAAAATGATCAGTAAGAAAGTATCATCGAATTATATAGCTTTAATTACAATTATTTTTGTACAATCAATAGTTTCATTGCATTAGGCTAAACAAGTCTGGGTAAACTATGG
This sequence comes from Argiope bruennichi, assembly GCF_947563725.1. Lineage (NCBI taxonomy): Eukaryota > Metazoa > Arthropoda > Arachnida > Araneae > Araneidae > Argiope > Argiope bruennichi. Next base: position 21,558,419 of record NC_079161.1, read on the forward strand.
GCGTTGATTGGCATATCTTTTTCGAGATGATCTATCAAATGTTCAAAAATGCGCTTTTTTATAAAGAAAATGATATTTATATTTTTCAAAATTCACTCACTTTCTGTCGCAGAAGAATTGACATTTTCCTCATTTTAAAATTTTTATCTCAAAAATATTTTATTAAATATGACTTATTGGACTAAAGATCTGTATAAAAATTTAAAATTTCTTAATACATCAAAACATTTATACAGGGTGTCCCAAAAAAATGTATACACACTTTAAATAATTGTAAATTTGGGGTTTATTATAATTCGAATAATTTTCAACATGTAAAAGATTCTTCAAATATCATTCTATTGTCTTGTTATCGCATGTTCTCAAACTGATGTCCGTTCTGCTCCAGACACTGCTGACAACGCGAAGCGATGGAATAGCACACATGATGGAACAATTCCCTTGGGATATTCGTACATTCATGTTCAATGGTTGCCCTAAATTGAACAACTGTTGCAGGTTTATGGACGCCCTGAACAGTTCCATCAGCTTCAAACTTATCTCTAATTCGAGTGATGGTAACTCGTGTAGGTGGTTCTTTGTTAAACTCCCTCTTAAATTGTCTTTGCACTTCTACTGCATTTTCATACTTCCAGTAGCATTTTAGAATAAATTTCCTTTCTTCAAATTCAAGTCTGTCTGCCATCACTCAGTTCAATGGGTTCAGTCCCTAAAGAAAGAAGAAATATCTTAGTTATCAGCTGCTAAAATGTGTATACATTTTTTTGGGACACCCTGTACATTTAAATTTTATAAAATATTCTTTACTTCATTTAGACCATTTTTCCTATTAAATTTATATGCCTAATACTAATGGTTTAAATATTAGCTGTATGGACTCGATAAGAGTGGATATCTTGTATAATATAAACCATGTTTACCTTAAATATTATATAATTATTGAATTAATAATATGCATTTATTTTAAAAGGTAGCAAAAATTTAATTAAAAATGTCCTTACATTCATTCTCTCTAGAAAATATCGTTTCATATCTACGTCATTTCATATAGACACGTGCTGAAAATTTTAATGTTCTAGGTTCAATTTGCGATGAGAGTTAATGTAATCTTTTTTTCTAAACTTTTGCCAACGTGATGACAAAATACTGGGAAAATGTAATTTTTCTTATGGAAGCGTAATATGCTCGTGCAGGTTAAATTTTATTTCTATCCTGTCTGAAATAAATTGCGGAAAATATGCCTAAATTTTTTTTTTAATAAAATAGGGGAGGGGGACTTATAAGACAATATAATAGGTATCAAAGGAAACAAATGTCAGAATTTTAAAATGATGTAAAAATTATTATATCTTAAAATTATCATTTGCTTATAACCATTATATAGCATTGCATCATCATATCAATTGCAGTAAGAATATAGCATACAATATTTCATTTATTAAAGCCATTACATTTTTGAATTATATCATTTATACTCTTGTGAAAGTATAGACCGACTGACTTTCAGGATCTTTATACATTTCGTTCAAAATTTAATACGAGAGTATTTTTAGATATTCAATTTGTATACCAAATTTTATCCATCTTGCTCTTTACATATTGTATTGATCATGTTCACATGAATTCAAATAGCTGGACAGACAGATTTCTGAATGAATTTCTTCGAAAATTTCATAACAATTTTCAAATTTAGTGTAAAGATCATATACCAAATTTCATCCGTCTAGCTCAAGGTGTTGTTGATTTATTGTCTTCACAGACAGGCAGATATAATTCTAATTTTTTTCACGGATTCAAAGGAATCTGAAATGGGAAGATTTGTCAAAATTTTGGGATTAAAATTGTTGACGATTATAATACATGCACTTTCTCTATGCATACTTCATGTACGAGTATACATATATGTATAACAGAAAGTAAAAATGAACAATGCACTCGATATCCAACCCCCGAGGGGGCACCTCGAAATAAGGATGAGATGCTTCCGGCATGGTGGTTGGATCTCGCCACCCTGGAGGGTACACTAACAGGTAGAGGATCTGACTCCTTTCATCGATGACGGGACGTACTTCCTTCGGGAAGGGTTGTACCGTGGCCGGTGACGGCTCTTAGGACTCAACAACAGTTCCCGCCAATGTTGCTGTTGCGGCGGTCCGGTCATTCAGTTTTATGGTTTAAATCCGTGTGCCTTCGGGCGGGTTGGAGAGTTAGATGGTTGACTTGCAATCGATATCCACAAAGGAATGATTTTGTAAAATTTAAAAATGTATAAAAGCTTTTTTTTCCTGTTGTATCACTGATTAAAAAAACTAGCTTAGAAAAATTGCAGAATTTCGTATCATTATTTGAAAAAAAAATGATATTGGTTACTTGTGTAGTATTTTTAAGGATGATAATAAAAAAAATTCATCAAATAAAGTACAATTATTTTTGATCAAGTATTATAATTTTTTTATACAGAAATATAAAGTCTAGTAGATAGAACTTTCGATTTCTTTACAGAAACGGGTTAAATAATAAATGTAACAATTCTTTATCATCCATATCTTGTGCAGCTGATCTTTTTACGATCCCACTTGATCTACATCGTAATCGTATTTTTTTTTAAGCAAATATAAATTGATCTCAAATTCCACAACATTAGGAAAATAAAGAAATTGATAAGTATTTCCACGTGCCCCATAATAAGATAATTATATGTGTTTATTCTTTTTCTTCCAGCAAAATTGATAAGCATGGGAAGTTTCTCAAGAGCTTCAGCTTCTTTGCAGCTTAATCTTAAGATAAAAATAATAAAATTACTTATATTTACTCACTCAAATTTTGAGTTAAATACCGAATCTACGCTGATGAAATTCACTTGACAAAAATGTAAGTTGATGATATTCATGTTTTTCCATAAATTTTAGGAATTGTTGTATCGATACACATTAGCTCTCAAAGCAATTAATTGATTCAACATGAAAACTTCGAAATTGAAAATTCATTATTCAATAAGAATTTGTTTATAGAATTGGATAGATAGGGTTATATTTTGATAAATACTATAATTTTAAAAATCTAAAAACTAATAATTCCTCTCGACAAGCTGGAAAGCGAAAATAGATGATTCCTTTTCATCTCAGTTATTATTTTCAAATTCCTTTAATGCCAATTCTGTAATTACAAATTACAGAATTGGTGAGAGTCCGAAAGTACAGATCTTTGGAACTTATTTATCATTTTCACTGAATCTATTTTGAGAATATATGTTGTGGATGCATTTTTGCCGACCGATTCTCATCAAAATTTGCATAGTAATGCGGAGGACAGGAAACCAAAGGTTCATCAAACTGACGAAAGCTCCAGAATATCAAAGTTCATTTGAAATAATATATAAAGATCTAAAAAACAAACAGCTAACAGCTTCTGAAAATTTTTAAGCTGATCGTTTTTACATAGCGTTGTCATTAAAACTTTTTCATCTTTATTTTTATTTGATTGGTTTTATTCAAGCTTTTAATCTTTACTCTACGTGCATTTAAACAATTTCAAACTAAGTAAATAAAAGAAAAGAAAAAGCTTTATTTCGTTTTTTTTTTAATTGGCAACATAAAATCTTAATGTTAGAAACAGTCAAAATTAGAGATTGATAATCACTTTTTGACTGCCAATTTCTGAGATTTCTTTTTAACACCCGTGATATTACAGTTAATACAAAAGTTATTTTTCTTAATGAGGCACTATTACTTTTCTATCTTCAATATTAAGAATGTTATAGCTAAAGAGAAATTCAACTCCCCCACCATTTTCATCCCCTTTGAGCTAGGTGTCCATTTATGAACTCATCTGAAATTTTTACTTTTCTAGCAACATATCCTAAGCCGGTTAAGTCCAAACAAAATTCCTCAAGGGTCACCTTCAGGCAGGGATTCAAAATAAGGGATTTTTTTTTTAAGGAATCCAGACTTTTATCCAATAGTATTGACCCCTCGTGACCCGAAAATCCCCTGAAATTAAAGCCTAAGAGATGCACCATTTTTACAGAAAAGAGACAAAACAATAAATTAAAAGAATACGACCACCAATAAGCAAAAACAAAAAATAACCTATATAATAACTCTAACTAACCTATATAATTTCATAATGCTTATTATTTTTGGTTATATATAGTGTTTGTGTGTGTGCGTAAAACATAATTTTGAGCAGTTGCATGGCCGAAGAGAGAAAACAATTTTGAAAATTTTAAAACTTCGCTTTATGCCATCCCGGGAGGCATAATTTATGTACAAGAAAAAAACGACCAGATACGTTAATCTAAAGCTCGACAAAAGAGCAAAGGAGAGCGAAATATTTTTCCCCCAGTGATTTTATACTATGAGGGATAGATTGTGATAGGGATTGCTGTGACACTTGTAGCCTCAGGAAAGGGAAAATACTGGTATCTTTTAAAAGAATTTGCTAGGCATAACAAATTTTTGTCCCTTCTCTCAGAGCGTGAGAACTTACTGTTTAAAGGAGTTTTACAAAGTTCATGTATTTTTAATTAAATAAAAAAAATGGAATTCGATAAGGAAATAAGAGAACATTTTAGAATGAAGTTGATATGAGCTAAATTAGGATAAAAAATTAGGAAATTAATTAAGATTTAAATGAGATTAAGAGATATCATTATATATATATATATATATATATATATATATATATATATATATATATATATATATATATATATATATATATATATATATATATATAAACTTTTTGAACAAGTATGGTTTCGGATTTTAGGGATCATGATTAGTGAAGAACTAAAGAAATTTTCCGAAAGTCTTGCCATGAGAACGATTGCAATAGGTAGTCTCCCTATAGAAATTTACCTAAAAAAAAGAATAAACTAGAAAACATATCTTTAATTGTTAAAATATTAGAATATATATTAGAGAATAGGTAAACCTTCTGTTATTAAAACTTCAATAGTACAATAGTTTTTGAGAATATCCTTAAAATTTAAGTTTTTAATGAGATTGTTTGCTGCTTCAATATAAGAAATTTTGCTATTACAATTTTTTTAAATCCTGTTAAATTGTGAGAAAATCAAATTTTTGAAAACTATAGAGTTTAAATTAGAATGGCAATTAATAAGTTTAATTACTTTGAAATAAAATTCATCCCTTTTATCATAAATACCCACCAGAGTTTTTCCACTAGAAAATTTTACTTTTAAATGCAAATAGGTAGAGTTGTGTTTCTAGTATATAAGCTATTCCAAAAGCGTTTGTTTCGATTGTTATTTTCTCAACATAGGCTGATTATTGTGCTTTAATAGTTAGAATAGTTTAATAGAATGAACATCCTAACAGTATATCACCACTGATCACTTTTAAAGTATATTATAAAGGTAAAGAATTTTTAAACCCATGCTTTCTTTTTGTTAGATATTTTTGAACATACACTTTTTGAATGGCAAGATAAAGCGTCAATTTCTTTAAAATTCTATTTCATTTAATTGCAAATAACAGAATTGCTGAAAAACAGAAAAAAATTATACAGCTTTTTGAAATTTAACAAAAAAGTATCGAAATTAGAAACAATTTCTGTATAATAGCTAATAGTATAAATTATGCTACTTATTTAAAAAGTCTAGTTAAAGAAAATAAAATAAAAATTACTTTGAATGACAGCTTTGCAGCGTTCTTGAAGGAACATCATATCCTCTTCCAATATCTTTCCGAGTTTTTCCTTTCATTAACTGACGGAGAGTTATTCTATTTTCGGATTTATTTAAAAAATAATTGAGAAAATTGTGAAGCCTGTAAACAGATGACAAAAGATTGTATCAAGCCGTAAGAAATAAAAAAATTATCGTCTGCATTTCTAACGTATTACAAGAAACTGAAAAATCGGTCGCAATTTGTCATCTGCATTTTAAGCATATTTGAAGAAATTAATTATCGCTTGCAATTATTCTTTTTTCTATTAAATGTAGATAATAAATTTTTATTATAAAAATTAAGAATTTATCAATTGATGTTGAAATTATATTGGTGGAAAAAATCATCTGTTTATTTCTAGATTAATATTAGAATTATTTGTTGCGTATTTAAGTATTTCAGTTATAACTATTAATTAGATTAAAGGAAAGTTTTCATCAGTTTTTGAAATATATATAATATTTTTCTGCACTTGTTTATTAACTGCATGATATTGGTAAACTTTAACCATAACCGTATGTCAATGGCAAACATAATAATTAGAAAAACACGATGATCTTTGCCAGTCTTTTTTGGCGATGAATCATTATTAGTTGGTTAATCGCCATAATTAGTTGGTTAGTTAAAGCCATAACGGTATCTATTACTAATACAATATTTTTTAATACAATATAATCTCAGCAATGCGGCAGGCATCAAATTAACAAAAGCTCTGGAATAACAAAACAAGATTCATTTTAAATAATATAAATACACACAATATATTTTGATTTAAAAATAAGTTCTTTGACCACTATTAGAGTGAACACCTTGTGTGTTACGGTTCGAATATTTATTAAAAATCTTCGTACAACACGCTACTAAAAAAATTGGTTAAAGAATTATGGAAACTTTCGCATGCAGAGCTTATTAAAAACTTTTAAGAAAATATTTAAGCGAAATGAATTGATAAAGCAAATTAAGATATTAAAATAATTTTAAAATACTAATATATTACATGATATAATATTTATAATAAAAATGAACGATTTAATAACATTTACCCTCTAAGTTCCTGAACATGTAAAAATCTGCAAATATAAAAAATTTAAAAATACCTCTTCCTGATGATGAATTTGGTACACAAATCTGAATTCTGACACAAGGACTATCTAAACTTCGTGAAACTAGCTAGTTAAGTTTTTAAGTCATCATGTTCATAAATAAAAAGTCAGATAAAATTCTAAGAATATATTTATAGCTAATATTCACAGGTATGACCCTAAAATATTAGACGTTTGTGCTTTGAAATATTTTTTGCCTAATTCTATTCAAATTTTGATATCTCGTTATATAGATAACATACAGAAATTTTTCTTGTTAGTACGTCACGTTTTTCAGTTATCACGTACTCAAATCATTGATAGATATAATTTTAATATATATTTTTCGTTAGTATTGAGTTTGCAAATTGTATAGACTAAGTCTATGGCAAAGGATACCGGCGTGCTCTGATTGGTTTAAGCCTTGGCATCTTTTTGGCAATGCTTTGCACTCATAATAGTGTAGTTTTCGCTTATTTGGTTCAAACCTTGTACCTTTCATTAGTTTTATGGAAGATACGAGTGAATATCAACACGATCTCATTTTTATTAATATAGTTGTTTTCTCTAAATATTACTAGTAATACTACTCATACTAATTAATAATCATAATAATAAATATTACTAATAATACTAGTAATGCAAGTAACTAATGTTGTTTATGTACAGAATTATAAAAACTATATGAAAGTAATGACTAAACATATGATGCAGCAATTAAATAAATCTTATTTTTCTATGATATTCGTACCTTTATTAGATAATTTATGCAGTCATTGAAATTTGTTGCTGAACGTTTGTTACTTTCCCATCAACTACATATGGGGAGATGATTACTTAATGCCCAAAACTTATAAATATGTAAGCTTTAACGGAATATCTGATTCCATAGCTAATTTTTTTAGTTATATCAAAATAATATTAACAAGAAACGCACATAAAAATATTTTTAATAAATTGTAATTTTTATATTTCCTGAATTTAGGTCTCAGGATTTGATTTTTTCTGCTGTATATGTGTTCCAGATTAATATTACATGTAAACCGTAAAAATTAGGGTGGGGGGATAAATTCACATATTTTATTTAATTTTATAAAAATAAATTTCGGTATGGCATCTTTTTGGCAAAACATTGCCAAAAAGATGCCAAGGCTTAAACCAATCAGAGGACGTCGGTATCCTTTGCCGTAGACTTAGTCTGTACAATTTGCGAACTCGCGTATTGAGATGATTCATGATTCCTTTAACTGTTGGAATAGGCGTAGTCTAATTTAGATATTATTTTTTCAGTTCTGAAACAAAGCTTCCATATAAAAATTCTTGCAATTAGTTTGCTAGGATTTCGAATCATCGCAGTTACTAACCAACCGATAGACATTATTACGAACTTGGAGATTGGAGATTTCCGAAATGTCTAAAACGGGGCAGTTCATCTACACCCTGAAGTCGAATGTTTAGACGATGTAATAATCTGCTTGTATTCTTCGAGAATAAGAAACTTATTTGCATAGGAAATTGAGGCATGGAGTCGCTTATACATGCGAATCAGAAATCCTTAATATATATATATATATATATATATATAATGATATTTTAAACTCTTAATTTAGCCTATAGTAAAATACTCTCTTATTTCCTGATCTCATTCCACGTATGAAGCTGTATAAAAATTACTGCGCAATCAATCTACGTATCAAGTGAAAGTGATCCCTTCTGTGCCCTTGCCAAGGTGTCAAAGGTCAAAACGTGTATTCAATTGACACGTGGCTGGAAATACCATGTTATATAAGAATAGTGATGATTGTTTTCGCCCTCTTCCTTTCTTACTTCTGATTTTGTGCCGCGCTGTGGCGGACGTGCCTTGTCCGCGTTTCTGCTTGCAAATAATTATGCTTTCCTGGAATGGATAATAAAATTAATTGAAACAGGTAAAATGTCTTTTCAATGTCTTCAAACCTGCATTCTGCTTCAAACAAAATAAGCTTACATATTATATATATATATATATATATATATATATATATATATATATATATATATATATATATATATATATATATATATATATATTTGTAGGACTGGGTGGGACAAAATGCCCATTCAATCCCATTTGGATCAGTGTCTAGGGTACTGATTAAGAAACTTTTAAAGTAAAACAAATAGTTTATTTACAGTAAACAAAATTAAAAGGACATTAACAATTAGGACGGGAAACATTATTTATATTAAAGTTAGAAGTAAAATATTTAGATGGCACCAAGGGCGAAGCCTAACAAGATGTCTGCTCATAGCTAAGCTATGTAACGCCTCTCCTTCTCCGCTCTGCTCTCGAGCTAATGCCAACAGCTCGCCTTTTCAAATTTATGGTCACGTGACCTAGCACTTTCGATTAGTAGAACCCGTGGTGCCATCTATTACAATACAATAAAACTAAATTGAATTGGATGCATTCAGTATAACAGTGGAATGGTAATGGCCACTAATTAAAACTCTACAACTCGGCCAATCCTGATAGAACGATGACCTCATCGTTGTTTACATACTGGCACTCAAAATTGACATTCAATTCCACTCGGCCAAACTGTTACTAAAGGAAACAAATTCAGAAATTCACTTTAAATACGTTGATTCTTAATAGAGAAGAACGTTACACTAGTAGTAATAATTTGCTAAATGCATAACTGAAAAAAATGTATAAAATATAAATGCACAATTTAAAGGAAAACACAGTTTACATAATTGTTGATAACTCAAGACAGAAGTTCACTACAAAAGAAAAATATAATGGACGGAGCATGGAAAAAAAACATACGTGCACATTCATTGAAGCACAATTATGTTAAAAGAATATAAAAATAGAAATAAAAATGGAATATATTACAGAATAAAATAGTTACTAACAATCGCCCTGATTTCGCTTTATTCAACCAGGTGAGTAAAATTTCATCATATCAGCTGACGACGTGGTCTGATTCGGACCTTCATGGTCGCCTATTTTTTCAACGTCGTACCTGTCTTTCGGCTTTACTTTTATAATTTTATATGGTCCTAAAAATCTAGGCCTTAGCTTTAGTCCAGTCCCGAATTGAGTTCGTTGAATGGCTACCAAATCCCCTTTCTGATATACTGGAGCTTTCTTGCGCTTTTTATCATAGTTCTTTTTATTTTCAGCCTGTATATTCTGGATGTTTGCTTTTGCGTCTTGCCGAAGTAGATCTCTCTGTTCTTGTAATTCTTCTATTAATTCTTCCAACAGTAAGTCTCGTATTCGGAGATCTTCTTTATTCCTCATTGTGGTGCCAATTAACAGTTCAAAAGGTGTCCACTTGGTACTGCGGTTTGAGGTACTGTTAAGAACTCTCTGTAGTTTGTCTACATGCTTGTACCATTTTGTAGGGTCATCAATTGACAATTTGGTCAAGACAGGTATGAGGGTGCGATGCACTCTTTCTACTTGGCCGTTTCCTCGAGGTACACCTGTTGCTGTTTGTAAATGCTGGATATTCTCGTCGATACAATATTCACTAAAGGCTGTAGAGGTGAATGCTGATCCTCTATCAGTAATTATTCTCCTTGGATTGCCAAACGTTTTCTGTTGTAGTCTTAATTTGTTAAGTGCGTCCTCGGTAGAAGTAGGTTTGACAGGGTATAGCCAAGTAAATTTGGTAAATGCATCAACAACTGTTAGGATATGTTGATATTTCTTGTTCGTGGATGGCATAGGACCTATAAAATCGACATGATAGGTACTTAGTGGTATATCTTCTTTAGGAATAGGGTTTAAAAATCCTTCTTTCTTCCCACTTTTCTTATTTGCTAGTATACATGATACACAGTTCAGGATTACATTTTGTACTCGTTTGGTTAGATTTGGAATAAAGAATTCTTGCTTGATGATTTCTTCGGTCTTAGTTGTTGAAAAGTGTCCCTTTTCATGAGCTAGTTTGATTAATTCGGTTTGCATATCTCTTGGAACAACTATTAATTCCCGACCATTTTCATATTTATATAAAATTTCGTTTCTTTCGAAAAAAATTTCTTGATTAACCCTGCCACTGATGGCCGATCTGAAATTTTGGACATTTTCATCCTCTTGCTGGGCTCTTTTCAATCTTTCTGTAATAGTTTCGTTTGATATTACCGCTACCGGATTTCTGCTTAGAGCATCTACATGTTGCATTCTTTTACCTGGTCGATGAATAATTTCGTAGTCAAACTCTTCTAACAGAAGTGCCCATCTGGCTATTCGAGTGACTAAGTCCTTTTTATCCATAGTCTTTTGGAAAGCGGAGCAGTCTGTAACAATCTTGAAGTGATTACCTAAAAGGTAGGTGCGAAATTTCTTAAGTGCGGTGACAATGGCGAGGACTTCTAATTCGTAGCTACTATACTTTTCTTCCGCTGGAGAGGTTTTATGAGACATGTATTGGATCGGATGCAGTTTTCTATCTTCGCCTTCTTGCAGTAAAATGGCTCCATACCCATGTTGACTTGCGTCCGTATGTAGTTCTGTTTTTCTTCCTTGTCGAAATATATTTAACACTGGACCTTCTGTTAATATTTTCTTGAGCTTTTCGAATGCTTCAAATTGTGGCTGGTTAAACACAAATGGAGTATCCTTTCTAGTCAGGTCACTCAGTGGTTTTGCTATCTTTGAATACTGAGGAATGAACTTGCGAAAATAGCCGGTTAGGCCAAGGAAACTTTGAACTTGTTTGACCGTTGTCGGTACTGGAAATTTTTTTACTGCTAACGTTTTCGCTGTTGACGGACGGATTGTCCCGTTTTCGACGATGTGACCTAAAAACTCTACTCTCTTCTGCAGAAATTGACATTTTTGAAATTTTATTTCTAAGCCAAATTTGGAAGCTACTTCAAACACTTTCTTTAACTTTTCGAGCCCTTCAATTTCGTCTTTAGCTGGAATTATTAAGTCGTCCATGTAAATTATCACAATGCCTTTACGCATAAGTTCTCGGAAAATACTGTACACATACCTCTGGAACACGCTAGGACTGGTACTCAGACCAAAAGGTACCTTGTTGAATTCGAATTGTCCATCAGGAACTACAAAAGACGTGAAGTGTTTACAGTTTTCGTTTACGTCGACATGAAAAAATCCGTTTCTTAAATCAAGGGTAGTGTATACTTTAGCTTCTTGGAGTTTATTCAAAACGTCTTCTATTAACGGCAATGGGAAACGGTCTTTGATGAGCTTTTTGTTTAATTTTCTATAATCGATGCATAACCTAGTAGTACCATCTTTTTTCTTTACTAATACGATTGGACTCGCGTACTCAGATGAGCTGGTTCTGATTATCCCTTGTTCTAACCATTCGTCGATTTGTTTATTCACTGCTTGATTCTCTGGAAATGAGAGTCTTCTTGCAGGTTGGTAGACTGGAATATCGCCCTTTAAAATAATTCTCATGGATACATCCGTACTTTCAGTTTTTTCTGGTTTGTAACTGGAAATTAGCTCCGATAATTCTTTTCTTACTTCTGGACTAGAAATGTGCTCTATTTCGATTTCATCTTTTGGTCTTGCCTCATATAGCTGTGCATGCATGGAAAATATTTCTACGTCTTCTCTTCTTCGAAATTTAACACCTTCTTTGGCGAAGTCAAGTGAGGCTTGTTCTAAGATGTCTGAACCAATAATTGCCTGAAAATCTAAATATGACGTAGGCACCACATGCCATGTCAGAGAATATTTTTGTCCATCTAATTCGATATCTTGCCGAAATGACCCTTTTGTTTTGACTTGTGATTTTCCTAAACCAGATAATATAATCGTTTCTCTTGAGAGTTCTGAAGGTTTGATGATTTGTTTGCAAATATCTTCTCGGAGGAGTGTGACTGAACTACCAGTGTCGATTAATGCATAGAAAGTTTTGCTTCTTAAAGCTACTTTTCTTGTTCTCATTTTCTCTCGTGAAAGTTCAGAGCAAACTTGTACGATAGGCGCCAAAGGCTTATTACTTTTCGTATTTTTGGGTCGTCGTGGACAATCTACGCCAAAATGTCCTAGTGTCTGGCAGTAACAACAATTCACAGGTCTCCATGGTTTATTCTTCTCGACGCATGAGTTTCTATTTAGCTGCAAAGGTCTCTTCTCGAACTTGTTATTTCCATCCCGGAAATTCGCTGGTCTTCGTGGGTAATTCTGAAATTTATTTGCTCCTTGAACTTCATCTTTCCTTCTGAAAAATAGATCTGATGCTTTTGGTTTCAATGTCCTCCTGACATCGTCATATTGCTCGAATTTTCTCGCCACATCAGCAGGTGAATTTATGGATGACCACTCATCAAGAAAGTGATTCTGTAACTCTGGTGGTGCCTTCCGTTTCATCTGGTCAGCGATAATAAGTTCACGTAACTTCTCGTAGGTGTCTATTTTCAGCCCTGTTACCCATCCATCAAAATAAGTCTGCAATTCATGATAGAAATCTTGCCATGTTTTCTCAGGAGATTTTTGGTGTGAAACAAACAACTGTCGAAGTTTCTCCGGTGACAACTTGAATCTCTGTAACAACAGATTCTTCACATGTTCGTAATCGTTCGATTTTTCCTCAGGTTCTCGATGTTCTCAGGTTTCTTAAATGAGCAATCTCCAGAGGAATTAATCCTAGTAGCTTCTGGACCCATTGCTCTTTTGGCAATAACGCCAAATTGGCATGGTGCTCAAATAGCGTTAAATTTAAACTTATGTCATCTTTCATGTTGAATCGGTGGAACATCTCTTGCGAAGCCTTATTCGTAATTGAAGTATCTGCCGAGTTTCCATGACCAACATTTCTTTGAGCTTGGATTCTCAACTTCTCAAGTTCGTGCTCACGTTCCTCCTTCCGCAACCGCTCTTCTCTTTCGTTTTGTTTTTCTACTTCTGCTAGATGTCTGTCCTCAATGATACTATCTAACATCACTTTGGCATCTTCCTCATCATAATCTTCGCTTTTCAAAATCAGATCTTTAATTTTGGGTTTCGTCAAGTCGGATTCAACAGATACGCCGAATTGCTTCGCGAGAGCAATTAAATCTTCTTTCTTGCCTTTTAGTAAGAAAGCCATTTTAGGAGAAAAAGGGACCTGGTGCCAAAGAACTGTATTAATTTTGAAATGTATCTAAAATTCTCTATGCTTTGGCGTATTCGATTAAATGCCAAATTAGATTAGTTTCGCTTCAAACTTGAAATTAAAAATTAATCTTTGGGAAATTTAAAACTAATTCCTTAAAACTATATCTCAAAATGCACAAATTAGTTTTAAAACAGTTCCACTCTGAAATTATAGATTGAAAAAAATGACACTGATAATAACTTTCAAAATAATGCTAGTGACAATAAAACAATTGTAAAGTAGAAAAGCCCAAAATTACATCCAAAATAAAAGCAAAATTCAAAATTAAATCAAAATAAAAGCAAAATTCAAAATTAAATCAAAATATAAGCAAAATTCAAAATTAAATCAAAATAAAAGTAAGATTCAAAATTAATTCAAAATATAAGCAAAATTCAAAATCAATTCAAAATATAAGCAAAATTCAAAATCAATTCAAAATATAAGCAAAATTCAAAATTAAGTCAAAAATATAAGCAAAATTCAAAATTAATTCAAAATATAAGCAAAATTCAAAATTAAATCAAAATAAAAGCAAAATTCAAAATTAAATCAAAATATAAGCAAAATTCAAAATTAAATCAAAATAAAAGTAAGATTCAAAATTAATTCAAAATATAAGCAAAATTCAAAATCAATTCAAAATATAAGCAAAATTCAAAATCAATTCAAAATATAAGCAAAATTCAAAATTAAGTAAAAAATATAAGCAAAATTCAAAATTAATTCAAAATATAAGCAAAATTCAAAATTAAATCAAAAATATAAGCAAAATTCAAAATTAATTCAAAATATAAGCAAAATTCAAAATTAAATCAAAAATATTGTTCGAATTTAAACCGAAAGTGAATGAATTATCTACAACATTGATATATAAAACAAATGTGTTTAACAATTCAACTGGTTTCCTTAATTCAAAATGCTATTGAATGAATAGAAGATAAAATACTTTATTAGAAAACCATGATTAACTTTCAGCAATAAATTTCAAATAGTAAGAATATCGGATATTTCATTTGAGATCACAAGTAAAATATTAAAAAAAATCTCTTTCGTTAATATTCATTTATGCAGCTAGGAAAAATTATTTGAATGTCAGTTAAGTTTCTTCAACACGATACATATATATATACTTTCGTTTCGTTTTTAAGGATATCGGAATGAATAAATACACGTACAAAAATATAGCATAAAATAATATACACAAATAATAAGAAAAAAGATTTCATACAAGTGGAACTCTTGATTTGGACTCTGGAATCCTAAGGCGCGCCACTCGAGGTCATTGCCCTGCCGTTGATTCGGCGATTGGAAGGGAGGAAGGAATGAGGTTTGTTTTTCCGGCGTATGCTCCTGAACGGATTCTTAGCTTGTGCCGGGTTAACAAAAATCAAACTCGAATATCAATCATAGAAAAACAGAATAGTGCATACAAATTTCAAAAAAAAAAAACAAGTTAAATTCAGAACTCAAAACAGAAAAAATATTTTTTTTTCAATAAAATAATAATTTTTAATTAATCAATAGTTTACTTATAATTAATTTCCCTACGTTTATTATAGAATAGACACTTCAAAAACAAAACTGAAATCTGTTACTATATATATCAAACACATTAATGAATCTGAAATTTTTATACACAACAGTTATCAATGGATTTAAACAAATGGATTGTTACATATATTTAAATAAAAAGAACTGGAGAGCGTCAATAGATTACTTTCAGGTCGGCGATTCAATTCTGGAACGTAGACAAAATATTTCAAAGTACTTACGCGAATCTTGCTCAGTAGCTGTATGCGACGACACAACGTTTTATATTTTACTCGGCGGTGCACACTTCTTTTCGATGCTTCGATAATTTTTCCGTTGATGATGCTTTCCAGGTAAGATTTTTTGACTGATGATGCTTTTGAGACACAATTTTTTCACTGATGACGCTTTTGACATTTGATATGCAAGAACACACATTCTTCCGTTGCACAGGTGGGAACCCTTCCGTTGTATACTTATTTGAAGAGGAGACTGGATGCTGGAGTTTTCTTTAACGATGATTCAAAATCCGGGCCGGGCCCCCAAGTTTGTAGGACTGGGTGGGACAAAATGCCCATTCAATCCCATTTGGATCAGTGTCTAGGGTACTGATTAAGAAACTTTTAAAGTAAAACAAATAGTTTATTTACAGTAAACAAAATTAAAAGGACATTAACAATTAGGACGGGAAACATTATTTACATTAAAGTTAGAAGTAAAATATTTAGATGGCACCAAGGGCGAAGCCTAACAAGATGTCTGCTCATAGCTAAGCTATGTAACACCTCTCCTTCTCCGCTCTGCTCTCGAGCTAATGCCAACAGCTCGCCTTTTCAAATTTATGGTCACGTGACCTAGCACTTTCGATTAGTAGAACCCGTGGTGCCATCTATTACAATACAATAAAACTAAATTGAATTGGATGCATTCAGTATAACAGTGGAATGGTAATGGCCACTAATTAAAACTCTCTCTCTCTCTCTCTCTCTATATATATATATATATATATATATATATATGAAATCTTTCTATCTATCTATATAAAGATATCTCAATTAATACCATTTAGCAATAATGACGAAGAAAGTATCTTAATACCATATACGTTTGTTTGAAAATTGCTTTAATAAAAATATTTGTATTATTTATAAAAATAATATAGTATCTTTTTACAATTTTTAGTGTCTAATAGCTCCTTTTATATACCAGTTTTTTAATTCTTGAAACATAAATTAACAAACGAACCTACTAAATTTATAGTGATATGGTTACACTCATTTTCTTCTTTCAGAAAGACAAGAATCATTCATTTTTTTTAAATTGTTATCTATATATGCCTCTTTCATGAACATTTTTTTTCATGTTCTAATTTTTATTTGCTTTTAATTTTAGGTATAAGTCAAGTGTTTATTTTGGGGTGGTTCTCCTGACCCTACTAACCATCGTGAAAGCAGAGACAAACTCATCATTATGTGAACAAAAGGAAAAGCAAAAGGCGTTGTTGGATCTTGCGAAAGAATCAATCAACAAAGCAAAAAACCTTCACCCAACTTGTGGTGAGCATCCAAAAAATTACAATGCTTAATTTTGCTCGTAGAATCTGTGAATTTGTTTCCATTGTAAAATTGATTCATTGGATGATTAATTATAATAGATTATCATCCGATTGACAAAAAACTGCTATTTACTTATGATATCTGTAACTAATTCTAATTGAGGCTAATTATAAAAGATGATTTTGTTATTGCTGGCGCAAATTTAAAGATAGGTTTAGGAGACCGTAATAAATCGATTGTGTAACGTATGTTTTTAGAATGGGACTATGATATAGTAGTCATTGATAACAAAGCCTCATTTATAAAGCGATGCTTCATTAGTCAGTTATGACTAATGTATATTAACCAAAGAATCCACACAAATATTTGGATTGGAATGGCACTTAATTACTTAAAAAGACCACGCATTTTACCGAGCTTGTTGAGCTTTGTCGAGCTATTTTTATCACTTTCAGCGCATGATAATCTTTGTAGTATCTGACCCATATACTTACCAAAGAATCAACATGAGTGTTTGGACTGGAATAGCACCCAATTACTTAATAGAACCAAACATTTTACCGAATTTGTTGAGTAAACTATGACCAGGACTTCGAGCTCGGAAGATTCTAGATTCGAAGCTCAATTCAACTGAACTGAAGAAACGCTTGTTTAAACTATCCTAGTGTACTTTAAATCTATCTATGCTGTGGAAGGTCGAGATTTAAAGAGCAGGCGCTGATTCAAATGTCCTTCTAGTCATCTAACCAAGGCTGAAAATTGCAAGATCCGCCTCAGAATAGCTTTCATGTTAATCAAAAATAGAATGCAAATGTATTCTAATATAAATGGCTTAGCAGCCACCCATTCGGTATGTTTCTACAAGACATCTTGCTTGCCCCATACATAAAATGCACGTCATAGATCGTGTTAGTATAATGATGTGTATTCTTCAAAATTCATATCAAAAAATCTATTTATTACAGAGCCCTCTACCGCCTCAATAAAACGTTTCCGTCCAACTTCTGTATTACAAAACCAACTGGTGAAATCAGCTCACTGATGGAGAAAGTATGACTGACTCCAAGAAATGTTAATAAGTTCAATGGCTCTTTCTCATAGGGCCAATTTACTAAAATGTCCTGTTGATAAAACATAAGAGGATAAGCAAATTCCCAATAATAATTCAAAACAGATTTCTTCCATCATTTCTTTGCATTTTAAATGCAAAGGAAATGATGAAACCCATTGCATGAATGAATACATTGTTTAACACATGACTGTCACGTCATGTCACAGCCATATTAGTTCACTGCCATGATGCCACGTTGCCACTTGAATGCATCGAATATGAATGCTTTGAATATGGCTACTGCCACGTTGACAATGTATGCATTCAATATAACCACATGCCCCGTTGACTGCCATGATGCCATATTCGCGTGGCAACAAAAGTTCTCAGCGAATATAGAATTGTTCAGAAGAGTTGCTCAGCGCGTGAATCACCTGTAATTCATACATACTATCTGATAGACATTTTCTTCTCTACCTCAATAAAAAGAAAGAAAATGAGTGAGCTTTATATTAGATAGTAGGGATGACAAATATTTTACAAGCGGTTATTGCGTAACCAATATCAAAAAGCACAAATACCAGTGATTCAATACTTTTCAAAGAGGGGTGTGATTTAAATCCTTGATACGATCTTACTGGTGATATTTCGATTACAGGTTTTGGATCACGATAGAAAGTAACAATCGATACGATATCACTGAAATATACCGGAGCGGTGACTTCATTGGAAAATAACAATCGATACGATCTGTTCAATGGAAGCTCTCAAACAAAACAGAAAAGGAGAAATCTGTGAATGGATTGAAAAGTGAATGGGCCGGTTATTGGGGTTATCGTATCATTGAATTGCATATCACTGAAATTTATCGGAGCGGTGATTTCACTTTAAAGTGTGAAGTCGCCGCTCCACTTCATGAGAGTAACCTTAACTTTCCGATATTCGCATTTGATGATTCACTATTCCATATAAATCCTTTTTAATTGCTTATGACTTGATTTTGCATATATTCCGTTTTCTGCTGGCGTCGGTAGAATATAGAACTAAAGTAAACAATTTAATGAAATGACATATATATTTAATTCAAATTTTTCAGAAAATGGTTTACTCCAATAAAGAAATTAAATAAATAGTTTTGAGAAAAAAAAATCAAATTTAAGAAGTGAGCTGAAATAGATAAATGAATTCAATCACACGTTACTAAAATTAGTACATTAAATATTAATTACAATTAATAAATTTTATATTTAATATTAAGTAATAATTTTTAATTAATAATATGATTAAAATAACAGATATTTGGAACGCATATTTAAAAATAACAGTAGCAAAATTATTTGTTATTCAAAAAATCGTCTATTATGCATCTCTATTAGATAGTTCGCATCACAGGCATCAATTATGGTGATGAACTTGTTAATTGCTGGAAATTCGAGATTTCAATTTGTAAAGCTTCTACATAAATGCAATTGTCTTCTGTACATTTGTAAGTGCAGCAAAATTTTCTCTAAGGAATTAGGTTTGGAATGATTGTAAAGTTTTCACAGCTCATGAATTTAAAAAAAAGTCAACCAACACTTCTCTAGTAGATTGTTATATTGGAATAACTATTACAATGCTCACACTAGTTCCAATTTCAATATTATTTTGATATTGTATTTTCTGTCTTCAATAACATGCTCATAAAATTTCAATGCCCATAGTTTGTTAATTGTACGGTTATATTTCAGATAACGATTTCAACAATAATTCAACAAATTCTAGTGAATGCGGAGCAAAGGAAAAAGTTTCAGCTTACTTGGATGTTGCGAAGAATCTGATAGATGAAGCTGGATCTAATTACTTCGATGACTCAACTTGCGGTACGTACATCACTTCTGTTTAGCACGATTTTTTTTAGTTAAAAAAAGAGTAAGTAAATTTTCAAAATTATATTCGGATATAACAAATCATAAGATCAAAGTAAGACTTTTTTTTTATAGTTCCATCAATTCTCATAATTTAGAAATCCCGCCAGTTATTATTCTAAAATACAACAGCCATTTATTGGTTCATTTTGTTAGCAAAATTTTATAAAATACAGACTAGATTATTGAAATAAATTTCTACTTATAGAAGTGACCAACAACGTCACAGAAGTTATTGTTGAAGTTGTTCGCCACAAGAGACCTGCTGACTGCGCAGAACTTTTGGAAAACGGGAATGATAGATCTGGTGTATACATTATATGGCCCAGACACCGGATCATTCAGGAAAAGCCGGTACTAGTATACTGCGATATGGACACAGATGGCGGAGGATGGACGGTAAAGCGACTATCTTCTATGTTCAAACTAATATAAAACTAGTTTTCATATTCCTAACTAACAACAAATAATTCCAGCTGTTTTGAGCTAATGTTTGAATGACATTTCTGAGAATGCAGCTGATAACCCTGTATTGCACTAATATTTCAAACAAAGTCTTCACAGAGCTTGTTTATCTTTTTCAATCATAAATCTTTATCGGACGAATCTAGTATTATTAATTGATTTGATAATAATTTCGAAACCAGTGCGACTGGTCTTCTCAAAACTTTCTCGCATATTCTCTAATGATGATGTTATCCCAGCAAAAGCATCCCATGGAATTGGCGTAAAATATTTACGAAATATTAATCTTTGGCGGGAACTAAGCATTTTGACGATTAATATGTGACATACGGTTAATGATATCCGAAAATCGAATTTTTGTTTTAGACGCCTTGGACTTCCCGCGTCTGTGATGGCTGACACGCGTATAAATCTGTCGTGGTCACAAAGTCCATCATGTCGAGAGTAATACCACTAGGGGTACTGGATCAGGGGTGATCTTTCTCTGATTCAGGTCTAAATTACGATCTGTGGATGAAATGCATGAATGAATGCCGCCTCATAAAAAGGGTTGTGACGTGTGTGTAATTAAGTCGTACTTTTTGCCCTTGATGGTGCTACTGAAAAACAAGAGACGTGCCCTTGGCTTAAAATCACTGACTTCCAAAAGTGTGGGCTTGTCTATGACAAGTGTCATTAGAAACAACAAAAATTAATTCAAAACTACACTTGTAGTCCCAAAATCCTATACCAAATTTGATACATTTAAGTCGTTCCTTTTTTGAGTTATCGAGTTTAGATATTTTTCTGAAAGCTCAGATGACAGACGGTCAATTCCTTGTTGGATTTGACTTAAAATTTGAAAGTTGTCTAGACTATAGATGTGAATTCTGTGTATCGAATTTTATTTATCTATATATCGTTTTGTAGCCATTGTGTTAAATTATATTCGAACAACCGAGCAGACAGAATTCCTCTGAGCGGAGTTTGCTCAAAATTGGATAGAAATCTATAAATTTGGTATAAAGACAGTTGTACTAAATTCCTCCCTTTTAGCTCAAAGCGTTTTTGAGTTATCTTTGTCACAAACAGACATAACATAACGCCATCACGTGGCTATAAAGCCGCGTTCCGATGACCTGTAGCCTTACGGATTTGGTCATAAATATGCCAACTGACCCATTGTATGACCATCCTCGCCTGTGAAGGTCGGTCCGAGTTTCCCATCAAATTGTCGGTAAACTGAACAGACATCAAAGAACCCTGAGAAACAACAAGAGAGGGGAAAGTGTGCCTGTCTCCGGACGCTCACAGGTCATTGGAATGGGGCTTAACAGTGAGTTATATAACCAGTTGGATGAGCGCACAGACAGACAGACGCACATTTTCCAAAAATATGTTTTTCGAAAAACTCAGGGAGGTCTGAAGCGGGGACATTCGTCAAAATCTCGACTCTTTTCTTCTTACTCTTTTTTCTTCGTTATTCTGCAATGGCTGAACAAAAAAACACACCATATTACATATGCATACGAAAAAGTTGTTGGGAGAATAATCCGACTATTTACTTGCCATGTGTTGAAGTGAGTACAATTTAGCTCTGCCCGTTTGGATAAAAATTAATAAATTATGATATTTTGATGTTCAAAATCTGTGGATTTTATGCTAAATATAAAAAAGGGTATCCGATTCTTTAATATATATATGTACCTTAATCTCATTTAAATCGTAATTAATTTCTCATTTTCATCTTAAATTAGCTCAAGTTATCTTATTCTAAAATTTTATTTTATTTTCTGAAACTTTTTAACCCTTT
Organism: Argiope bruennichi; assembly: GCF_947563725.1. Classification (NCBI taxonomy): domain Eukaryota; kingdom Metazoa; phylum Arthropoda; class Arachnida; order Araneae; family Araneidae; genus Argiope; species Argiope bruennichi. The sequence goes on from NC_079161.1 coordinate 21,580,616, forward strand.
AAACCACACTTTTTAATTTAATTACTACTGACACGCGCTCTAAAGAGTTGATGACCATTGCAGTTCTTGCGCTACGAGCGATGGGATAAAAATATCTAACACACACGACATTTTTTTTTAAAGACACCTAATACTCCCTTTCCTGAATGGACACTTGTCAAAGAAATCCCTAATAGAATCTCTTAGTAAAAGAATAAGAGAAAAACTTCTCGCACTTTCGCTCTTGTGGTCTGGTATGAACAGATGTGTTCCGCCTTTCTTCCCCATGTGCAAATCATACTCTCCCATGGAAATATATATTGAAGTTCATTTCAAATTTATATTCTTTTCAGGCATGGAAACTAAGTTATATATATGCATATATAATGTCTAATTTCAGCTAATCCAGAGAAGAACAGATACTGAAAACAAAACTGATTTTTATCGAGATTGGCAAACTTATAAACGTGGATTTGGAAGCAAAAAAGACGAGTTTTGGTTAGGTGAGTCATTTTAATGTTAGAGTTTATCATTTAATATGAAAGAAATGTAGAGTTGTTGAGAACTTTTGAATGAATTTTTCAGGAAATGACATCATATTTGCCCTGACCAGTCAGAAGCAATACTCCTTGCGCTTTGATATGTGGAACGTGAGTGGAGAAAGGCGCGACGCCACTTATTCTTCTTTTTGGATCGAGGATGAAAGTGCTGGATATACACTGCATATTGGTAGCTATAATGGAACAGCTGGTAAGTTGGGACGGCTTTATGTAGTAATGAAACGAGCACCATATTTAAATTTCCTCCAAGATCATTATCCAATTTTGGTTAATGAGTCAGCTGTAATTTTAATGATTCAGCCGGTAATTTCTGGAGCAGTTTTTCCAGTAGAGATTGAAAGAGAGATCTCGCGATATTTAAATTTGCTAGATCATTATCTAATTTAGTTGTTATAATGGGACTACTGTTGAGTTGAAAAATATTAATAGAAAAAACCCCATGATGTTAAAATGTGATGAATCATTACCCAGTTTTGGTTGTTATAATAAGATAGCTGGTAAGTTTGGAGCACCTTCTTCAACAGAGAGGAAAAATACCTTAGGGTATTTAAATGTCCTGGATCATTACTATTGGTTGTTATGATGGAAAATAATGGGAAAAAACATGGTATTTAAATTTGTTACAGCATTATCTCGTTTTGTTGTTATAATGGGATAACTGTTAAGTTTCAGTTACAATTTTCTAGTAGTCAAAAAATGAATGACAGGGTATTTACATTTTCGCAATCGTTATCAAATAGATTCATTTTTGCATCTCTGTTCTTGAAAAGATCGGCAATAAATGAATGAATGATTAATGAACAGTCTAAAATTCGAACATATTATATAAAGGACACACATTTTTGTGCTCAAATCCCGAATATATCTTAAAACAGGCACAAAAAGATGCGATTTCGATTATACGATTAGTTACTTTCGACGACGTTATGATTATTTTGGCGGAGCACCTGGACTCGAAGGTCCTTAATCTCCGAAGCCTTATTGTTGATTTGATTTAACCTTGTTATGGTTTAAACCTAAATATTTTACTACCTGATAGGTATTGATCTGTAAGGGAATAATTAGTTACTTTCTTTGTGGCATTTTGAAATTTCTTCATCTATTATTTAACTTCATTTCTTTCGACATGATAATGCTTATAAACTTACATACTTATCTTTAAATTAAGAGATTTTTGATGAAAAAAAAAATTGTTTCTGTTTTTTGTTTGACCTAGAGCTATGAAATTTGAGCCGTAGTTGCTATTTGGATAATATGGGCATATTAAAAAAAAGGAACTTTCAAAATACAAAATAGATTTTTAATAAAAAATAATGTATATATTTATTTTCGATATCTGTAGAGGATATAATTGCTCAAGTACTATTTCCATATTTAAAATTTTAAAAAAACTATTCGTGAAATTATTTTTTCTCTAATTTTAATAGATATTTTAACGAACTTTTTGAATATATTTTATTATTACATTTTTCATTGTTTTAGTAACTTTTAAAGATTTAAACTGACTCGCATTTAGCATATATATATATATATATATATATATATATATATATATATATATATATATATATATATATATATATATATATATATATATATATATATATATATATATATATATATATATATATATATATTGTGTATATGTTATCGCTGCTGTATAAATGTATAAGCACAAACCATGTTAATTAACTTAGTTGATCAGTTTGTCAATCTCAACAAACCTGTCCCTTTAATCCATTTCCACTGACACCAATTTTGTGAAGATGCGACAATAAATCAAAATGTTACAGAGTTGTCCCGTTTGTTTTGTTGACGACTGCACCTATATGTGAGCAAAGGCAACGACCAGCATTAATACTTAGCCTATATTTATTAAGAAACGACATATAAATTGAAACAGGAGAGAAACATTAATTAACTATCCTAACACCTAAAAAGGTAAATAATGAGGACGGCACGTCTTACTTACTCACTGTCGAACTCTCATTTGCAAATTTAGGCACCAAACAATCATGGCATAATCAGTGACGTAACATGCGCCGTACGGAATTTGAGAACTATTAGATTAGCAGCTCCTGTCAACTCTCACATATATTCTGATTATCGATAGGATCAGCGATGATTGGCTAGATGGGACCATGTGACTTCCTATTGCTCCCATCGATTGTCCCGATGTAAACGCGCTAAATGCAGGAATATTTTTAATAATCGATATGAAATTTATTTAGGGGATGGCATCAGAGATGCAGACAACACAAAATTTTCTACAAAGGATAAAAGGAACGACCTAGCTGATCACGTGTGCACGGAAGAGAAAAGGGGTGGATGGTGGTACAGAGACTGCTCTCGCAGTAACCCTAATGGGGTGAACTTCCCAGGGGGCAACGATGACAAGAAATTGGTCAACTGGTACCCTTGGACAAACTATGACCCTTTGTTAGCGATAGAAATGAAGATTAGATGAACTAGATAACAATGACTTATTGAAGACTTGATTCTTGTGTATTACCCATTTTTAATAGTTATCAATAAAAACATCTGGAATTAAATCAGTTTTATTTGTCTACAACACAGTGACTTATCGAAGACTTGGTTCTTATGTATTATTCATTTTTAACAGTTATCAATAAAAACATCTGGAATTAGATCAGTTTTATTTATCTAGAATACAATGACTTATTGAAGACTTGGTTCTTGTGTATTACCCATTTTTAATAGTTATCAATAAAAACATCTGGAATTAAATCAGTTTTATTTGTCTAGAGCACAATGACTTATCGAAGACTTGGTTCTTATGTATTATCCATTTTTAACATTTATCAATAAAAACATCTGGAATTAAATCAGTTATTTATTTGGTTCTGACAGAATTCGAGTAATAATTATGTCAATGCATTTCAAAGATATTAATAAAATCTTTTCTCTAGCACTATTTATAATAAAGATGAACATACATACTTTGAAGAATGGAAATGTACACGTGAAGACAAATTTTTTTGAAATTTTATTTAGAATTTTCATTAATTAAAAAGTAAAGCAAAATTTTGGAACCTTTCCACGAAAACTTCAGAAAATATTACAGCACAAAAAGGATTTTCACATCTTCTTCGCGTTCAGAAAATTATCTTTCCAATGATAGTAATTTTTTAACCTATAAAATAAGTTTCTAATTTTAATGGATTAAAAAAATATTTTAACCATTTTTTTTTTCAAGATTTTATTTCGCACAAAATAAAAATAAAATTTAACCTGCACGAGCATGTTACGCGCGCATGGGAAAAATAAACTTTTCTCAAAGATATGATATGATATTTTCTTCAAAATAAATGCAAGAAAGTGTTTTCTATGATAATATCGATATTATAAATTCAATAAATCCATTTTATTTAAGGCAAACACGGTTTAATATATAAAGGATACATACTCTAATCAGGGTCCAACGGCTAATTTGTAAACCTTTAATAACATACCCTTTTCTTAGCAAATGTATATTGTTATAAGCCTGTAAAGTTGCTTCCCTCCACGGTTAGGTCTTTCATCGGAAAGACTGATTTACATTCATCTGTATTGGATGCTGCTCGAGTGCCGCACCAGTGATACCAGAGCTTGGCGATCATTTGGCGACGAATTTTGTGACAAAATAGATAATGCTGGAAACTTCGAGAATTTTAACAATCCGTCCATTAGGAACCGAGATACGTCTGCTTTGCCTAGAAGATTCTCAGCTCTCCTCCCGAGAAGTATAAAAGGACGGCAGTCTCAAGCTGCAATGAATCGTGATCGGAAATGTAGTCGGAGTCGTAGACAAGTAACGAGTCTTCCAGAGGATAGCGAAGGAACCGCGGAGTGCCAAAGTTGTGTGGAGTGTAAGCTATTGCTGAACCGAGCTGTTTTCCGAATCCTGTTGTCTATTGTGGAGGCAGCATCAAGTTGTGTGTGGAGTAGCCAGTTGTGTTGTAGTGAGTTGGCAGTAGGATACAACTAAAGCGAGGGACAGTGAGAACTTCAGCCGCTTGGAGAGACCGTTGAGCGAAGCTCCGAGGATCCCCTCTCCTGCTGGATTCTGTCTGGTCGATTACTACATGTGGGCTACTGTTTGCTGTCCTGTCCTGTTCGCCTCGGCTGTATATAGCTGTCGTCTGTGTATTCGTCATCTTTGTGTGTAATTGTGTCTTCATGTCTAAAAAAACATCGTTCTTTTCTACTGAAGCTTGCTGATTGTTTTCACACCATACACCCACTATATGCGAACCCGGTGATCCATAACAATATAAGCACTTGAGGAAATATATTTTACTAGCCGCCTTTAGCGACCAGTTTGTTCGTTCAGATTATTGACTTTTTAGAATGTTAAATGATTAATATAGGATGTATTAAAAACATTTCTTCTAGTTATTTCATACGACTGAATAATACGAATTTTATTGAATAAGTTTACTGCAAATCGAAAAGTGTAATTATTAAGAAAAAGCAGGACTAAAATTTCTGCTAAGGAATTAATGATTGAATCAAACACACACTATTGAATGTTTTGATGAATGAGTTTGAATTACATCAAAGCATTTAAAAACACTGTATTAAATTAAATTTAAAATATTATTAAAATTATGGAAAAAATTATAATGAAATTGATATTATTAAAAAAGTAATTTTTTCACTCTTACAAAGACTATTTCGAAAATACGAACATCATTTTTCGTAAGAATGTCATAACGAATACTTATCTGGCGACGTTTAAGCCTAGTTTTGCTCTCGATTAAACTTTCTGTTTGAAACCTTTTTGATTTCTTTTATATCTGCCTTTTTTGGCTGACGCGCTTTTTGGCGACACGGCGAACTATTTCCAGAATATTTCTATTTTGAAGCTACACTAATTAGCTGAACGAAGCGTTGGATTCAATGCAGCTTAAAAACGGTGAATGACGCAGTCTGAAATTCGTAGGATAATTTATTTTCATTTGATTGTTGCCGTTCGGCAATAAGTAATAAACGCAATTTCTGTGCCACGTACGTTATGTTTTTTTACACATAGCACTATGTATACACACTATGTACACATAGCATATGTTTTTATATACATAGATTTTGCCGAATTTTATGTTTTCATTTAAATTTCAGAATGGGAAGTATGCTTATCAAGAAACCATTTACAGACATAAAGACAATTAAATTTAACGGTGATTATTTGCTAAGAAAAGATGAGAGCTACATTTCTTATATCATCTGTAGTTGGAAATTCCCTTTGGCATACAACTTCCCACTCTGGCCAAGCACACATGATCCGGAACTGCATACCTCTTTGCATGGAAGCTAGCTGGACATCCTTCCCTTTTTCATGAGGGATATTCATCTATTAGCTGGTGAGCTAATGCTATACGAAATGTTAGCTGTAAGATCATGTAGGTGGGAAGTAATCTTCCCATGGCCGACGAAAGGGTTAATATCTATTTCAATCTAATGCTTAAAAATACTTCATATAGGAGATTTTCAAATTATGCATAAGAGTTTTAATTAAATTGGGAGCCGATATTCTTGGTGAATCGGCTGATGGCGAAAAGGCATCCAGTAAATATATAATCACAACAAAATGAATACATTTGGATCATGGCGAAATTTAAAAGGCTAATATAAATATCTGCTCATTAAAAGCAATTCATCTTTTGTTTATCTTTGTTGAAAAATTATTGATATTATTGAGGAAAACATAGGTATTATTCTGAGAGATCGATAGCCTAAACGATTTACAGCCCACCCACAATGTTATGCGTTTTCTTTATTTTCCAGTTAAAAGATTTATAAGTCTAGTTAAAGTGCGAAGTGTGGTAAAAGGCAGTATGGGCCAGAAAATTAGGAAACTTATCATCACTACTTTATTTTTGAACGAACAAAACACACAAGCTAACAATATTGATTTAATAGTATTTTTGAAGGTATTCAAAGCTAAATTTAAGCAATTATTTCCAAAGAAAAACAATAATTAAAAAAGAAAAGAAACTCTCTTTATGTAGACCTTCTCTGAGATCAAAACGTGTGCTTTTTCGAAGAAGGGGCAACTTCAAATGAATTTCTTGGTATCTTCCGGGAGCTCTTCAAATATTTGAAAAACGTACGAAATTTCTTTCCAGTCATTCCGAAGCACGTCCACACCGAGATTCCGAGCCAGCAGCCCATCAGTCCGCCGACGTAACTGAACACCTCAAAACTCTAAACAAGATCAAATCAACGTTTAGTTAATGAGCATCAATTTTCATCAAGAACTCTAAACAAACACAAATCATCATTATTATTATTATAAGCATTCATCAACTACTCTAAAACAAATACAAATCATCATGATCAGAATCATCATCATTAAACACATACAAATCGTCATGATTAGAATTCTTGATGAATAGAATTCTTCAATTCTTCTAGAATTAGAATTCTTGAATTGAATCTTCTTGATGATGAATTCTTTGTTTAAAATTCTTGATGTATGCTTATAATAAACAAACTGATCACCATTAACATTCAAGATCTCTAAACAAATACAAATCATGAGGATTATTATTAGTATTAGTATTCACCAATTATTATTAGTATTCACCAAGAACTCTAAGCAAATACAAAAGTCGTAATTATTATAGGTATTCAGGAGCTCTACAAAATAGAATCAATACATAATGACGATTAACACAAAATGAAATTCTATGAATATAGGGGTTTAAAAGTACAAATAATTGTAACTTTGCAATATATTTGATAAATAAAATTTTAAAAAAATTATGAGGCCAAATTTTTTTCATATACAATATTTTACATATACAATTTTTTAAAGATTTAATTAAGAATTATTCATTTTTTGTTCTTTGGTTAACGAAAAGAAAATAAATTATATTTGATAAGATTCTGTAACCATTTTCATATAATTTACCAATAAAATCCAGTACCATTCTGCTTTCTTGTTTTGGTTTTCCTTAAATAAAATTTGTATTTATTGATATGTACTGTAATTTCTTGTATATAATTTAAATTGCCCGCAGTTCTAAACTGTCTTTGGACAGAAACTATAGAATTTTTCATCTCATCTAAACACTGAATCTACTTTCTCTAATAGAAAAAAATGGATAGAGCACCTTTTACTGAGGATTAATTTTCAAGTTAAATTATTTTAAAAAGAAATAAAAGATGATTGAACCATCCTTTTTTTTAACGTCAAGTTTTTAATCGAATCCGCATAATTTTCATTCGAATCGGGATTTTGAATTTTCATTGTAACCTGTTACTTACAAAAATGCAAATATTTTAAATAGGACATGAAGCTTAATAGATTGTCTGCCTGTGATTAAAATTTTTTCAGACATATTTGAAATCCTCGTAAGACACGGTTATTACGCTACTAGAAATGGCTGTTTTGTGGTACCTTCTTGGAAATGTGTGCCTAACTGCCGCTAATTAACCTACTAGAGGGCGCTTGAATGCGAGAAATATGCTAAAGATTGAATTCATTTTATGTTTTTTTTTTTTTATCAAAAGGCGCAACGGATGCATAATTTTGACTATAGCAGTTCCTCTCGACGAACTATTAGTTAAAATTTGGGAATTCGATGCATTAACAAAATTCTGCGAATTTGTTATTTATTATTTCAGAGATATACTGTTGAAGAAAGATTTTGCTTATCTTCTTTTCTTCATTGCTTTAAAAATAATATGGCTGCAGCCAACAGTTATAGAGAAGGAAATACCTACAAAAGTTGACAAACGTTCTTATGAAAGAATACTTTGAACGAATGTTTACTTTTTTACTAAGCGAAACTAAAATCAAAAGCATTTAAAAGAATAAATAGGGTTTAAAGAAGTGAATAAAATATCATGAGATTAAAAACAACAACTTAATTTTATAAGATCTACTCAATTACAACCTAATATCAATATTAATTCTTGTAAAAATTTAATATCATAGTTTAATATTTTTTATAAAACGCATTTAGAAAATACCGTGAATTTATGTTAGTATAGAGGGCGCCCTACGGATGGTTTATTCAAATCAACTACTGCGTTTCCTTTATTATGTATCTTGTTTAAAAAGTCTACAGAGTTAATTTTATTTCAAGTTATTTAATTGTTTGGCAAACTTTTTTTTTTAAATACGTATTTTGGAATATGAGCAGTTCATTTTTTTTACATGTAATATTAAATAATTAATTGAATATTTGAATTTGGAAACAGAATTAAGATTCATTTCACAATTTTTCTGCCAACGGTTCATATTCAAGTAAACTTTAAATATTATATTAAAAAAATATTTTATAAAAATCATGTATTTAAGAGTTCATACTGAAAATAGACTATCATTTACCTTTAAGAACTGCACATGAAAATGATAAGACATTAGCTGGAAATAAAAAGTCCTAATGCTTGATTGAAATCAAAATGTTATTTGATAATCAATTATTTCAGAAAAGTTTATATTTATAGCTTATTATTATTATTATATAGTTTATAAGAACAAATGAAGCATTAATTTCCATTTATATTTCTAATCTACTAAAGATTTCAGAAAATTTTCTTACCCCATACAAAGGATTATGCGACAAAACAGTGACTTCAGTATCCTTCACGTAAACACGAATTGTGATGTAGTCTCTAAAATCAAACATAAAAACATGCAATCGAAGAATTTTATTGTATATTCTTTGAAAAGTAAAATAATGAATGAATACATGTATAGCGTCGAAGTTTTAAAATTATATTAATAACTTAAATAAAAGCAACTTTTAAAAACACATTTTTAGTAAAATATATTCATTATTTACTTATTTTTATTACTTTTGTTTATAATTAAATAAAAAGGTATACTTCTCAGTTCATATCATATATTACATTCATACAAATAAAATTTATTATTTTAGTCACTTTCTATGTTTTAGTTTTTAATCTATCCATATATTATTTATAAAAAAAACCAGATTTTAACTCCAATTTATAGGTTCAAATTTCGCCATTTTTTTATTTTATAGAAAAACAATAATATTTATATATGTTATCAATGGCACCAATCTAACGTCATCTGCATTTTCGAGATGCATTTCGAGTCTGCATTTTCGAAAATAAAATCTTAATTCTTCCTCCAGCTTCAAGAACTGGACCTATTTCACCACTGTGTAAAGCTAATCAATCAGAATGCTGAATATTTATTGTGCAAGTATAATTTAAAATTTATTACGTTAATTTATTATGTGATTAATTTATTATTATTATTACGTACGTTAATCTATTATGATAAAATACAGTTCAAAATTTCTTGACGTTACTTAATTAATATTATTATTAAGGTTATGAATAGTGAGTGGTAGAAGGCAGCTAGTATTGATTTTCATATAATTAAATCTGCAAATCAATTTTCTTCAGTATGAAGAAGCAAGGGAGTTACAAAAGTAAACAATGCAGTGAAGAAGTCGAAGTGGAAATGTAACTGCTAACAGCTTAAGCTAATTTAATTCTTTATCGGAGATTTAGTTTATTATGTTTTTTTGTCTTCTGTTAATTAAAATTTCAATTTTCTTTCAACTCTGATTTTGATTTAACTTTATTTTTTAATTTTGTGGCTGTCTCATCTCTTATGCCTTATTTGGAACTGTCTTTTTCCTACATGAAAGATAGAAATAACACAAAAATGAGAGAAATCAAAACAATTGACACAGTGAATTTGACAATAAATAAATGAATAAATAAAAAAAAAATTAAATAAATAAATAAATAAATGAATAAATAAAAAAAATTAAATAAATAAATAAATAAAAAACACTGAAAAAATTCTGCTTAAGAATATTTGAAAGCTTGGATTGCTTAAGAAATGCCAACCTAATAACTTCAACCTGCTAGCATTTTGAAAGTAAATGTTTGGAGGAAATAAGAAGGAACAAATATAGCATTGGAATGACGAGAAATAATTTTTAAAACATCTGACACCAGTTGTTCCTGTCTCTTCCAATTAAAACGAAGTTCCTCAGTTTTTTTTTTTTATTTATATCCGGAAGAATCTAAAAATATTGATAATAGAAAGAGACTGAAAACAAAATGGCAAAATAGAATTAAACAGTTTAAAAATATACGATCTTTAAACTATTAAAAGAAATTCAATTTCAAATTAAAATATTGTTTTCAAGAATTCTTAATTTTCAAATTTAGTAAAATTCGTACAGCAAGTATGCAACTCAATCAGGAGAAACGTCCATTATGCCAATAATCAATCATTTGTAATTATTTAGCTTGATTGTTAGTGTTATCATACGGCAATAAATTCAGTGGAACATGATTCTAGATGCTAAAGCAGCGATTCTCAACCTGTGGGGCGCGCCCCCTAGGGGGGCGTGAGCACACTAGAGGGGGGGGGGCACGAGAATATCCAAGAGAAAATATTATTTAAGAAAATTGATTAACTGATTGAAAGGAAAGCACAAATACACATAGAAAACAAAATACATTTCGACATATTAAATAACGTATTAAAGTAAAACTTACTAAATCAAAACTTACTTAATCACAACATACTAAATTAAAAACAAATTTAATAATTATTAGTGTCTTCCTTGGACCTGTCTTGCAAAGCAAAGTTTTTCGAAGGAAAGCTTAATATTAGAAATATCCATTCTCAGTTCTGTAACTATATTTAGCCGAGATCCATATTTTGTCTCCAAAGAAGCCACTGCTTATTGATAGCCCAACATGGCGGCCATTGATGTCGACGCGTCATTTCGGTCTCTTGAGGAATGTTTCGAGGCGTTGGAAAATGTGTTAAATTGCGTTGGGAACCCAAGCAAAAAGTTGCGTGAAGGTGCAAGGACTGCTTTGGGTAAGTTAAAGTTGCATTTTACAAAAGTCTCGAATGGATCTACTAGTATAAAACATAATGATATCTATCATGATATTACAGCGTCGGTTAAACAACCAACGTATGCTAGTGTCGTGGCGCCATCTATCGTAGAAAATGAGAGTCATTCAATGGACAATAATGTCATTGTCTGCTCAAATGATAACAATTCTACATCTGAGGAAGTGCGTAAAATTCTTAAAGCACAGTTAAATCCAATAGAACTGCAAGTAGGAGTTAAAAAGATGAGAACCATCAACAACAACCGTGTGCTTGTTCAATGTGTCTCAAAAAATGACAAAGAAAGATTTTCGAATGCTGTAAAAAAAAATACTAATACCCTGTATGTGTCTTCTCCGAAGCGAAGAAATCCAAATCTGCTTTTAAAAAATCTTCCAAATGAAATTGGTGATCAGGAGGTTCTTCAGCTTTTGAAAGAGCAGAATCCTGAATTGGAAGAGAAAAAAGAATTATGGGAGGAAACTAAAATTCGCTTCACTCTGAGAAGATTCGATAACTCTAGGCATTTGGTCTTAGAAGTCAATCCAACATGTCGGAAAGTGTGTCTGAAAATGAATTTCCTTAGAGCCAACTGGAACATTTGCAAAATAGAGGACTTTCTTGTGATCAATCGCTGCTTTAAGTGCCTCGGTTATCACCACAAAGCTGCTAACTGTGAAAATGGCTTGTGCTGTTTCAAGTGTGCAGGAGAGCACAAAAGTAGTGAATGCCATTTGTCTACGCAGGTTTGCGTGAACTGCATAAGGTTCAATAAGAAGACAAAAGCCCCAAATAAAAAAGTTGATGTGAATCATAAACCATTCTCTAACTGCTGCAAATGCCATCAATTTATGGAGAAACTTACTGTATCCCAGACTCAGTATGAATAGTTTTCTCTCACAAACACATTTGCGTGTTATTCAGCTCAACCTGCATAAATCAAAGTGTGCTACACAGCAGCTTATTTTGAATATGGAATCTCGGAATATTGATATCGCGTTGGTTCAAGAACCTCATTCGTATAAAGGGACTCTTCCGGGATTTCCTTCATCATATAGAGTTTTCTCCTGTCAAAACTCTGACCTAATCAAAGCAGCTATTATAGTCCGAAATAGAAATATTTCAGCTTTTCTGGATATAAATTATCTAGATTATAATATGGTGACAGTGCATTTCAATATTAACAGAATTTCTTATCTATTTGTTTCGTACTACTTCGAACCCTCCAAGAATATTGATTCTGACTTACAAAAAATAAACCAACTCTTCTCCAACGTTCCCATAAACAAGCTGGTCTGGTCTATGGATGCTAATAGTAAATCTGAAACATGGTTCAGTCCCCTTTCCGACTCTAGAGGAATCAAACTCACAGAATTTATCAGTGCTCATAATCTCTTTGTCATCAATGAAGATTGCGGTCCGACATTTTGTGGATCACAAGGATCTAGTTACATTGATGTAACTGTTGTTGGAACGGATTTACTGGAAGATGTTTCTTGTTGGCATTTGCCTACTTATGATTCTCTATCTGACCACAAATCAATTGAGTTTGAAGTAATACTGGATCCACATCCTCCATCAAAAGAAGGCGACAGTTGCACTTTCCATCTTAAAAAAGCGAATTGGAAACTCTTTTACAACAAATCGAAATATTTGCTGTCAAGTATCGGTGATCTCATTGATTCCTGCCAAGGTCCAGAAATTCTGCATGATCTCACAGATGAGCTCATTTCCATTATCCAAAAGTATTGTAAAATGTCCATTCCGATTAAAAAGAAAAAATTGCACAGTGTTCCCTGGTGGACAACAGAAATCGATTGCATGAGAAAGCATGTGAATGCTGCAAGACGGAGATTTCAGAAATGTAAAAATGTCACTTTGAAAGAAATTTATAAGAATAAATACCACGAATTAAGGAATAAATATAATTTAAAACTTTTGGATGCCAAAATAAGCTCATGGAAGAAATTTTTAGATGAAATTAATGAAACTAATGTGTGGAAAAAAATTTATACCTTTGGAATAAAACAGAAATTTCAGAAAAGAGTTGAACTCAGTGGAATAGCTCTTCCATGTGGAACCGTAACTAATTCTTTTGAAGAGACAATAAATGCTGTTCTTTCTCATTCCTTTCCTAAGGATAATGAGAATGATGATGATGATTGTCATAAGAAAATACGACACGACGCTCTTTTAAATACTAACGTAGCGAATGATCCACCTTTTACCATCCACGAAATTGATTCTGTTATAAGTAAATTGAAATTAAAAAAGTCTCCTGGTCCGGACTCTATACCTAACGAAGTTATCAAGAAATTACACGAAATGCACCCCGATCTTTTCTTAAAAGTTTTTAATTCATGTCTTCGTCTCAAGATTTTCCCACGCTGTTGGAAGAAAGCTAGAGTTATTCTGATTCCCAAAAATAACGATGTCTGTATCCCGCATTTAGAGAACCTAAGGTGTATCAGTTTACTGTCAACTTTCGGTAAATGTTTTGAACGACTTATTATTAACAGATTAGCTTGGCGTTTGCATAAAGATAATTATTTCAATAAAAATCAGTTTGGTTTTATGCCTCAAAAGTGCACTGAAGATGCTTTGTTAAACCTTAATAAATTTGTTTTAAAAGGAAAAAAGAAAAACCTTCATACAATCCTGGTTTTCTTAGATATTAAAGGTGCTTTTGATAATGCTTGGTGGCCTGCTATTATGCATCTATTAAAAGGAGCAAACATCCCTGACAATTTATTTGCCGTCATTTCTAACTTCTTGAAGGATAGAACTGCAAGCTTGTCCTTAGGTCACTCCTCAAAGGAGAGGGTTTTACAAAGAGGGTGTCCTCAGGGATCTGTTTCTGGGCCTTTTCTCTGGAATATTATTATAAATGATTTATTGGAAAAAATCGCAGCTTTCTCTTCTTGTGAAACGATTGCTTTTGCAGATGACTTGCTTCTTTGTTTTCAGGGAAAATCATTTCACGATACAAGCGGGCAAGCACAGATTACTCTTGATTTTGTATCGGACTGGGCAAAGAACCATAAATTAGAGTTCAACGCCATCAAGTCAAAAGTAATGGTCTTGGAGAGGAGAGAGAACCACGTTCGTAATAATAACCTCACCCTTAATGGAATTCCTCTTTGCTATGTGAAGGAATTAAAATATCTTGGAATTGTCCTTGATAGTAAATTCTCTTGGAAGCAACATATTTTACATCTTTCAAATAAATGTGAAAAAATTCTGTTTGGTCTTAGTAGAGTTGCTAGAAATAGTTTTGGTCTCAAATCTAATGTCTCATCCCTCATCTACAAACAGGGTATTGTACCATTTATTTGTTACGGTTCTCGAGTCTGGGGTACTGCTCTAAAGAAAAAAATAAATTGTCGGCTCTTGAGGAAAATTCAAAGGAGAATACTGCTACGAGTTATTTCTGGGTATCGAACGATATCTTATGAAGCTGTATTTTCTATCTCCGGCTTTCCACCTATTGACATCTTTATAAACCATAGTAATGAATTCAAGAACGCAACGAAGAACCTGACCCATAAGAGTCTAGATGATTTCCTTCAAATTTCTGAACTTCCCCATCCTGCTGAAAGATTTCCTCTTAATGTAATTAGTTATCATAATAATATTGAAGACAACTTTCCCGTTGTCTGTTTTACAGATGGTAGTAAAATTAACAATAAGGTTGGGCTTGCATTTGTTGTTTTCCAAGATTACATAGAAATTGAAACTCATCAATTCAGAATAAGAGATGAATGCAGTGTTTTTCAGGCTGAATTGCTTTGCATAGCCCAAGCAGTTTCTTGGATTTGTGACAATGAAAACCTTTAATCAAAGTTCTTAATTTGCAGCGACTCCCTTTCATCTTTACATGCCTTAAATAACATCGATTCCCTAAACCAAATAATTGTTAAAACACAATCCAACCTGAGTTTTCTTCAAGGCAGAGGTGTGCAAGTTTCCTTTTCTTTTGTTAGAGGTCATACAGGAATCTATGGCAATGAACGCGCCGACTGGCTTGCCAAAGAAGCGACAAAACTTGTTCCTTCCATTCCTATGAGCATTCCGAAATCTTATTTAAAGAATGTCTTTAAAGATAAAGTTATATCTGAATGGAATACTTTATATCAAGCATCGACTAATGCACAGCTCACTAAGGAATTTATTCCATCCATACAGAGACGCCTAAAAGCTCACTACTTTGAGTCAAATTTTAAGCTTATCCAGTTTCTGACTGGGCATGAAAACTTTAAAGCATATTTAAAACGATTCAATTTGTCGCCGACTGATAGGTGTTCGTGCTACAGTGGTGCAGTCCAGGATGTCAAGCATTTGATATTTGAATGCACCAAGTTTATTCCGGAAAGACGTAAACTGAGAAACTGCCTTCGAAAGAGCAATATAGCTTGGCCTCCTCATTTATCTGCCTTTGTACAGTGTAAAGCATCCTTCATTTCCTTTTGTACATATGTTAATAGTATTTTTCCCCGTATGATTTAAACTTTACTCCAGTGTGTTTGCCTACATATATTTGCATATATACTTTTGTATTTGTATTTTGAATATTTTATTTGATCATGCTTCTTCAATTGTTTTATATCATTTATTGTATGTTTCTGTTACTATGTAATCAATTTTGCTTCATTTTTGTTTTTGTTTGTGTATATACTTGTTTTCCCCTTTTTTCTTTCTTCTTTTTTTGCATTTGTGCCTGCGACCTTATATTTGAAATTTATTTTACTCTCAATTGCGTACTGACTTACATCTGTAAGCCTTGTGGTATACTTGTTGGCACACAAGGAGTTTATTCATAGAGAACAAAAAAAAAAAAAAAAAAAGAAGCCACTGCAGAAAATCCAGTTTCACAAAGGTAGGACTTTGAAAATGGTAATAGAATGCGAAATGCCCTTGTTTTTAGTGCAGAAAAATCATCCTCTACTCCTGCCCAAAATTCAAATAGTGATTTATTACTAAATTGTCTTTTAGTTTTGCCACTTGTTGTGAAGTCTATGATTTTTTTTTTCCCTCATCAATTGAGAGTTCTTCGGGAGTTTTATGAAACGGATCCCTAACCCACTTGTAACTTGCTATCAGTTTGTTGTCAGCAAGAAAATACTTTTTAAAATTCTTTACCAGCATGTCTAAATGATTTTCAATGGTTACAAAAACAACTTTTACATGTTCTTCTTCAGCCTTGGTAGTTTTAGTACAAGCATCCACATTTGCAAACATTGTTAGGTTTTTTTGCTTTAAATTTCTGCTTCACGATTCCAATTTTCTACAAAAAGCATTAACTTTATCACTCGTATCCAACATATGTATATTTGCTCCTTGTAGTTGAAGATTCAAGTTATTTAATTTCTCGAATATGTCGACCAAGTAGCTCAATTTTATCACAAAATAAACCAACGCAAAAATTATCGGCCTGCGGTCTGTTTTCTTCTTCTAGGGAAATGGCGATTTCTTCTCTTAATTCATAAACACGTTGCAAAAATTTCCCACATGATAACTATCTTGCCTCGCAATAAAATAGTAATTCTCATGTCTTTACAAAGTGCGGAAAAGATTCTCGATTTCAGGGGTCTCATTTTTATACAATTTACTACGGTTACAACCGTAGTTAACACAATATTCAGACCAGGACTCAAAGTTCCTTTTCAAAGGTCGTTTAAGTTTATTAGGTTTCATGCTTTCTGTAGCCAACATTTTTGAGCAAATGATACACGGGAGCCTTTCTTCTTCATTTACTTCAGTACTGGTAAACCCAAAATTTAAATATTCTTGAGAATATTTTTTTTGATTTTATTTTCGTAACCACGCTCGTCTGTGTATCTGTTGATACTTGACTATCGTCTAATGCTCGCTTACTTTCGCTTAAAAATTCGATAGCGATAGTAAGATCGACTATCCATGAGATCGACTATCCATGATCCATGAGTCTGCATAAATCTGCTGCCGTGAATATTTAATATGGCGAATTGCAATTAACACGAAAACATATATAACATACACATTCACGATAGATTCGATAGCGATAGTAAGATCGACTCGAATGAGACTAGCTGGAATTGAAATTTGCGTTATCGAACATTTTCCTTCTTCCTATGAGAAAACATTTGCTCTATGCATGCTCAAGACGGCATCGGTCGTGTGGATTCCCTTCCACAAATATTACTTATTTCTTTCTCTTTTGTTTAGTCATGCTTCTGTTTTATTTCTTTTCATATTCGAAAAAAAATGTATTCCCAGTATCTAAATTTAGTTCACCCCGTCTAGGTTAATTTTCATTAACGAATTTTTCTACTTTCATATTCTTTTAACGTTATCTCTCTGTTTGGGTTTCATTTCAAATATAATATTCAAATTCTTCCCGTTTTCATTCGTTTCATATGTCCACCGCCCGCTTCGCAAAATGCCAGATATGGTTTCTCGCCAACATTGGCTCGCTTTTACTCTTGTTTTGGCAGTTAGTTAAAAATAATTTAAAAACAGAATTCAAAATACTCAATATACATTACTGTTGTATACATTTTATTATAATCGGGGGGGGACGATGAAAACTATGATTGAAAACTGGGTCGCGAATACTGAAAGGTTGAGAAACGCTGTGCTAAAGCATTAAGTATTACACACTTAAAGCAGAATTCTATTATTAAAACGAATATTCTTAAATTTTATAGTATTCTTTTTAGAGTTTTATAGTGAATTTCATGCATCAGCTATACAATTTCTCCAAGAATTTTACATAATTTTAAATTTGAATACACAGAGTTAAAAAAGTATTTTAAATTAAAATGACTTACCTGTGATTAAGCTGAAAAAGAAGTAAAAATATGTGAATAAAGTTTCCAACTGCAGAATTACTTAATATTTTGGAAATTTATACAGGATGTTGCCGAATTCGATCTACAAATTCAGAAGAGTGATAGTAAGCTACACTAGAATAAAGAAATACCATAGAATATGGAGTGCAAAACACATTCAGTTAGTAAAAAGTGATGATTAGCTGCACTGTGATCGAGAAGAAGACGTCTTCTCACGACTAAATTGGGGGGGGGGGTATAAAAGCAAGAAGCAAGTATTCATAAGTGAGCATTGTAGAATTCGGGTAGAGTTCATACCTAGGATGATTGATGCCACACAGAATGATTCACATTTCCATTGCTATTGATTTATTGTCAAATGAAGCCTGATTTACAAGAAATAACCACTCACTAAGAGCGTATGGGGTCGTCCGAAAATCCTCACATCACTGAACCGTTGAAAGTATAACACAGGTTTAGTATTAACATCTTGACAGAGATTCTCGGAGATCATCTGTTGTAACTGTATATTCTATCCAGATGTCTCTGTTGCATAGTACCTTATTTTCTTATAGCATGTCCTTGAAGATTCGCTGAGGGAATATCGACCACTGCATACCAGAACATTCATTCACTCAGGATGGTGCACCAGCACATTTTTAGATGGTTTGGTGGTTTGTAACCACCAAAATGTTATAAATCCCGAGAAATGAAGCGGGAGAGGCGGGCTTGTTGCTTTGATCTCCACATTCTCACGCCCTTAAATCCTTGGAATTCTTTTTCTGGTCTACCTGAATTCTCTTGTTAATTAGATGCCTGTTAATTAGATATTTGAGGATCTTATAGCACAGATGGTCGTTGCTTCAAGAGACATCGCTGGCACACCTTTATGTTTGAATGTATCCTATAATCATTATTCCGTTTGTGTTGGTCGTGGAATGAATATCGCGGCAATTACTTCGAGCAATTACTTTAATGTCTTTTTCGTCATATCTTTTCTGATGTTGAATTACGATGAATTATAATCATGCACGCCTGTATTATAACTTATTTTACATCAAATAAACGTTTCTCTACTTATTATGGGCCCTTTTTGTCCCACTCGACATCACATTCTCCATAACTATTTTTGTGATTTTCTCATGCTAAATGATATTGGTGATCCTATGTTCCAGGGCAAATTTTGAACTTCTTGATGCCTACTGTCATTCTTATGAGTTTGTTGTCGAATTCGGAGATATCCTATACAACATTATTTAATAATAAAGAAGTGAGTGCATAAAATTCTTCGATTATTCTTGCTATCACCAACCAAAGTAAAGTGTTAAATTTAAAAAATAAAAATAAATCTCAGTAAAACTAAGCAGTATCTGAATTACACTTAAAAATTTTATAAAATAAATAAAAATAAAATAAAATATTTTGAATAGGTAGAAATTATTTTTCCACATGTGATTTGTTAATTATATTGTTATGTTATGTGTTTAATTATATCGTAAGAAATATATTAAAATATTTGTGCATATTTACAGCATTTATTTAATCATTTCAGATAACTTTTTATGAGCTTTTCATTAATACTTCGATTTTTTTTTTAAATTTTTCAACTCGAATGCAGAATAATTTTGTCAGAAAATTTGCACTAAAAATATTAATTATTCAAAAATCATGAAATTATCGGAGATTTAACAATTTTTATAATGCAGTTACAGAAAATTTGACTTTCGAATTATTCATACTTGAAAGAAATTATTGCAATAGTCTAATTAATTTTTCACAAGACAGACCGACCAAAAGTAATTATAAAAACAAGGGACATTTATAAGGTCATAGAAAAACAACGTTAACAAAAACTAAAATTTAAGTAATGCAATAAAAACTATTACAGTCAAGATGGGATTAGCTTTCGAATTTACATTAAAATATCTGAAGTGACATGATATTCATAAGGTCATAGAAAAACAACGTTAACGAAAACCAAAATTTAAGTAATGCAATAAAAATTATTACAGTCAAGATGGAATTAGCTTTCGAATTTACATTAAAATATCTGAAGCTGAAGCACTTAAAAACTTTGCTGAAAAGGTCGTTTTTCAAACTTGCATAATAACTTCTGATAATAACAAATAAACAGAATTGTTATAAAACTATTGTCAATTTATTTTTGCTTTTTAAATCGCCATTATAATATACATACGTTGTTCAGTTCAATAATGTTTCGCCAATTGATAGCTCAAGTATAATTTTCGCAAGGAATATCCAGAACGACATGATGACTATTACCTTGTTTGCACAGAAATATTGCCAAATGTTCGTATTATTCCAATATTTGAATACTATAGATTATATTCAGAAGGAATTCATTAATTAGAGTTTGTTTAAAAACTGCTAGAATTTCTGTCTTATAGTCTTTAAGCATTCTACTCGTCAATCGAAAATATATTTTTAGAAATATGATTTAAAATTATTAGAAATAATTAAAATTTTAACTTTAGGTGTCATCTTTCTGAAATTTCTAGTTTTCAAATTCCTTCAAAAAGATTGCGTTTTAGCAGTCTTCCTGTTTTTTTCCATCAACGTATGTTTTTCACCAAGCATCAAATTTTATGAGCAAGCCATCTTGCAAAAAACACCTCACAATATTTCAAGTGTAATACTTGTCATTTCTGTGTATGATAATATGGTGAAGACAGCGCCACCTGGCCTAGAAGAACTATTAGAAGCTTGACAGAATAAAGCGTTCTTCGGAATGTTATTTTACCTTCACAAAAGCGAAAAACATTGGTGAAACTGTACTTACAGATCTGTCCTTCTTTTCTATTTTTACAAGTGAGAAATAATACTTCAATTTTCTGTAAAAAAAAAAAAATGAAATGATTACAAATATTGCCATTTAATGTGTACTTTATAAATATCTTTAATAGCAGAGACGTTACAAAAAATATTTTTGAAAAGAAATTAAACACTTTTTTATTGAATATGATTTATTGTTGGAAGAAAAAACTAACTAAATTATTTTTTACAATTCTACATTTATTTTTCTTAAATTAATTACTGTTTCAACTGTTATTACTTTTCAAAACTGAGTAATTATTAATTAAGAAAATACTAAACTTTGCTTAGACTTTATCGAATCAAATTTTTTTTCCTTCAAAATTATTGCAGAAATTAAGAAAAAAAAAATCAAGGAAGATGTCGATTATTTAAACTATCTATTTTTAAGAATTTACTTTCTACATTTAACATCCAATTTATTCTAAATTTCAGGTTTGTTATTTTTTTTTTTTTAATAAGATCAGATGACAACAAATGAATGAATTACTACTTTCTACGTCATTTTCGCAACAGAAAGTTTTCGATTTATGCCATTCGGTATAATAACTTCCGGATTCAGTCAAATTATCGAATTCTCCTTTTTTTACTATCAATGGTTTTCACCAGTATATTGCCAATCGCATCCCGCTATTAATAAAATTGTAACTTGCAGTTGTTAAGCTAGATTTCGATTGAAAATATAAGAAAAGGGGATAACAAATAATGATTGTCTTTTAATTATTAATAAACTACTAGAAATTAAAAGAGCACAGTAGCAATATATGTGGTTATCAGATAACAGCATAGTTACACCACATTTAGCTTTTAAAAATGGAAAAAACTAACAAACATTTTTCTTCGTGTTTCCTCAATTATTAAACTTGCATCAGTTGCATTATTCTGTCTTCTCTTTTGGATAATAGATGGCGTTGCCTGGTTAGGTACGCATCCCACAGTGCATTGCGATTGTAAAAAATGAGATGTAATGCTGTGTTGTTAAGGTGTGCGCTCGTAAATGTCTTGTCTTGTCTTCTTGTTTTGTGTGAAATGTGATTCTTAAAGAAATGTTCTCGAAAACATGAGTCATCTTTCTTCCACTGCACGGATCATGATGATCTTCATTCCACCAGAAGCTGGATTTTGTGCCATAATTATTACATTCATTATTGAATCATTACACTGTGCTTATTTTAGATCAATATCTAATGCATCATATATAAAAAAAAAGCAACTTATTTATAATTTCCAAAGTATCTTTAACAAATAACAATTGCAAATATTTTCGCAACCAGTACATACCGGTAGTTTTGAAACCTTCATTGACCAAAATTTACTCAGGAAATTGTTTTTGAGAACAGGAAATTCCATTCACTATTTAACACATTTGAAAGAGCATTATATTATATAAAGCAGACTTAAAGATCATATACTAAATTTCAAATATTTGTAAGTCTTGGGGTTTTTGAATTATTGCAAATATGTATATGAATAAATATTATAATGTATATGAATATTATTTCATATACATTATTACTTTGGATTTGCAATGCTTGTGGAATCATAGATCGACAGAAGGTCAACCTCTTGAAGTTGTGATACAAAGACTTACATTTTGTATGCTAAAATTGTAGGTGAATTTCATTTAGTCAAGTTTGTCTTCACTTGTCAAGTTGGTGAATTATCGCGCTTATATACGTGCAAAAGAACAGACTGACAGACAATCAAACTTTTGAAGGATTTAATTTCAAATTTGATGCATATTTATACTTCAGAAGTTCATTTATACTTCATTACAGATTCATATTTATACTTCATCTGTGTATTAAATTTTATCCATCTAGTTCTCTTTGTTTTGTAGTTATCGCTTTTACCTATGTTGAGACAGCCGAGTAAATAATTTTCTTTTAAATTAATTCTTTTCTAAATTTGATAGAAATCTACAAATTTTTCGTAAAGGCTATACACCAAATTTTATCTGTCTAGATCAAAGCCTTGTTGGGTTATCGAACTTGCAAATACACAGATATTCCAGAAATGCGTTTTTCGTATTCAAGGGTTTTGCATGCTTTCTAGAAAACTACCCGTTTTCTTAAGCTTCAAACTATAGCTTGCAGAGCATCTTAAATTCTTACAACTAAAATAATACTCCAAGCAATTTAAAATTCCATTGGCTTGTTTATTCTTTCAACATAACAGCGTATCTTACGAACATTGCCAGATTCCAGCAGGTTTACAATAGATCATCAGCTATTATACAAAAAATAAACGAAATAATATTAACAAAATATATTAAAGAAAAAATCGTTTGCTTTTACTTTTTAATAATATTTTAACAAAATAAAAATAATAGCAGTTATAAAATGTCTGAAAAGGAATCGTCTGCTAAATGTCTATTAACAGATTTAGATTATGATATTTACCGAACACAAGGGGATCTGAAACATGGTGAACTAGGGATGACGAATATTTTCAGAGCGGTTATTACGTAGCTAATATCAAAAAGTCACACATACAAGTGATCAATACTTTTCAAAGAGGGGTGTGATTCAAATCCTTGATACGATCTTACTGATGATATTTCGATTACAGGTTTTGGATCACGATAGAAAGTAACAATCGATACGATATCACTGAAATTTGCCGGAGTGGTGACTTCACTGGAAAGTAAGAATCGATACGATCTGTCCAATGGAAGCTCTCGAAAGAAATCTGTGATTGGATTGAAGAGTGAACGGACCGATTATTAGAATTATCGTATCGTATCATTGAATTGCATATCGCTGAAATTTATCGGAGCGGTGATTTCACCGGAAAGTGCGCGTCTTCACTGGAAAGTGCGAAGTCACCTCTCCACTTTACGGGAGTGACCGGTATTCGTATTTGATGATGCGCTATTACATACAGATCATTTTTAATCGCTCGTGCCATGATTGACTTTGATTACATGCACTCTGTTTACTGCTGGCGCCATCTATTGGTAGAATATAGGACTAAAGTAAACATTTTAAAGAAATGACATATATTTTTAACTCATCTTTTTCAGAAAATGGTTATACTCTAATAAATAAATTAAATAAATAGTTTTGAGAAAAAAATAAAATTTAAGAAGTAAGCTGAAACAGATAAATGAATTCAATCACACGTTACTTAAATTAGTAAATTAAGTATTAATTACAATGAATAAATTTTATATTTAATATTAAGTAATAATTTTTAATTAATAATATGATTGAAATAACAGATATTTGGAACGCATATTTAAAAATAACAATAGCAATATTATTTGTTATTCAAAAAATCGTGGATTATGCATCTCTATGGTGAACTCTCATCAAACTCTTGTAGTTAAATTTTTTGACGGTTGCAGTACTTTCTCTCTATATGTTTAGAATACGAGAAAGAAAAAAAATTTCTAGTTAATAAAAGTGAAAAAATAAATACAAAAGGAAATTTAATTGAAGAAAATTTAATTAAAAATAATTTTTAAGCAAATTATAACTGACACTAGATGAAAATTTGGCTTCACTAGGCCTACTTTCCTTTGTATTTCTACTTGTATATTTCCTTGTAACATGAATGGCTATACTGCTAATGATCATTTGTTTTTCTAGAATTCTGAATGACAAATAGGGGAAAAGCAACTGATGCATGTTCTCAATTACGTCAAAAGAATTTATATATGTTCAGATTTACCGAAAGGGACATTTGTAATTCAATAAAGTCCCAATTTCAGACTCTTTTGAGAGTATCAGATATTCTCCAAAAATTGAGAAGTCGAACAAAGGTGAAAGAATGTCGATATGCGACTTTGCTTTATGGATTTATGATGATATTGAGACTCACTATTTTTTTAAACAGTTTATACAGGCTGGGTTTTTTCCATTACCGTGTATTATAGTCACGTGTATATTATAATCTTCTATTAATGTATCCTTTATTAAGAATGATAGACATTTGTTTTCATTCTTCGATACATTTTGACCAGAGAAAAGCAATCAATATCTCATATAATTTTGCAAACAATTTTCTCCCTTTATAACTGAAAATGATTGAAATCTATTGATTGGTCTCCTTTAAACCGTCAAGAAACACGAAATCGTCTCTCTCTCTCTCTCTCTCTCTCTCTCTCTCTCTCTCTCTATATATATATATATATATATATATATATATATATATATATATATATGTGTGTGTGTGTGTGTGTGTGTGTGTGTGTGTGTGTGTGTGTGTGCGCGCGTGTGTGTGCGTGTGTGTGCATGTGTGCGTGTGTGTGTGGTCATTCTATCTCGCTTTTGAAGGCTGTAATAAAAAAAAATAGCTGAAAACAAAAATATAACAGAGTCCGTAATGCAGGCTGTATTTCAAATGAGTACTTTTCGCTTGGAGACAAAGTACTTAATTATTTCGAAAGTATACTGAAAATTAGAATGTCAGGAAATCAGCAGAGATATCAGAAGATATATGATAGATATAAAAGGAAAAAAGAGTATAGCAAAAAATATTAATTTTTTTGTTGTTGATGGTATTCTGCCCTAATTTCTACAATTTGAAACTAAGCATTCAGTATTCATTTTCCGAAGAAAAAAGAAACTTCTGCGAATTGCTAGAAAACTTTAAATGAAATTGCGAAATAAAGAAGCCTTGATGAAAGTTTAAGATGAAACGAAATCGATTTTTTTAAAGAAATATAATGCCAACAAAATTATTTTATTTACTACTTATCAAATATTTTCATTTATTGTTTGTTTTATTCTAATAAAATTAAATTCAAAATTCTCTTAATAATCTAAAATTTTTTTAACTTTTTATTAAATTAATCTTTAATAAATATTGCAGTTACATTTTTCGAAATAAATTAAGTAAAGAAAAACATTAATTATTTGTCTAGTCTATTCAGAGCAATGCCGGGTTTACACTCGAACAGTTATAAGACGGCCAATAGGCAGCGCATGTGCAGAAAGGAACTTCTTTATGTTTGCAGCAATTTCATAAGATAAATTCAGGCATTCCATGCTTGGCTATAAATTGCCTTTTTAGCTTCCCGGAATTTTTCTTTTTTATTATGTACCGTATTAAAATGATGAATATTTACTCAAAGAAGCATGGTAAAATAAAAAAAAAATAAAAGGTCAACATACCTAAACTTGGAAAACTTTAGAAAAGAAACGGTAAATAAAATGAAAAAAATACAATCTTGCACTAGAAAGAAGAAAGAGCAGAAAAAATGCTAGAATTAATCTATGATAAGTGATCCATTTTTTCATGCCCCCTCCAAGAAAACCTCCGCCCAATTCTACAAACGCATGTACAGTAAGGGAAAAAAAACAAAAAAAAAACAAGTTGTAGTTGTCCCGTCGGGACAACAGCATTGTTCAGCCTTTCTACGCATGCGCTGCCTACTTGCCGTCGAGTGTAAACCCGACATAACTAGCAATTATACTGCTTAATTATTTGGATTGCGATTGTGGCAACAATTCAAGAGAAACAATGGATAGATCACAGCTTTGAGGATAGATATAATCAATTCAACAATATATCATATAGCAACCTACAAGCATGCCGGTTTGCAGTTTCTCCTGCAATCATCAAGTCTTTCAGTTGCATTTGCATCTCTGCAGCCTGACCACTCTGTGAAAGTTTAAAGAATTTTTATAGAACATCGAGATAAAACATTTTCACTAAATGAATGTAATTAAAAATTTGAAGAAAAAATAAATATTTATCATAATTTCAACAGTTAATAAAATTACTAAAATTCAATGAAAGATAAAATGAAATAAAACGGCACATTGTGTTACTTTAGAAATATCATTTTTTAAGAATGAGAAAATGAGAGAATACTCATATACCAATATAGGGTTTTAGTCTTTAAAGAAATGAAGTCGTAAGCTTACAAATAACCCATATTCTCTGTGAAGATGTTTATAAAAATTTCTGAAAATCATTTATACAAAAATATTCAAGTGCTCCATATCTGACTGTCCTATGCTTGATTGAGGGGAATTAAAAGAAATCATGAATTCGTGCATACTATGTTGGTAAGATATTTATTGTCTGAGTACGATTTTATTGTGTATCCTGGATAAATGAGATTATTGTCCAACTTAGAATCTATATAGCAGCTACAGAGGAGTGAACCTCATAGTTTTGAGCTGCGGTCAGGCTATAAGGCCAAAAATCCCTTCGCCAAGTTTCCATATTCCTCCAAGAGAAGCCGTTTCATATCGAAGGTCAGGCTGGTACAAACAGTGAATATTTCGAAGAGCTGGTTTCGAACAACTGACCCTGTTTTGGGGTTCAGATTCAGATACTATACTATCACGGCCTTAAAACAGGCTTGTGCTACATTATAGCATGTTAAACGGAAAATAAATTATTAGAAGAATATATATAAAAAAATTACAATAAATTTAACAATATATAGAACTTCACAATAAATTTAACGGAAATAATTTTTAAAATAATTAAATAATTTTTGGATAACGGAAATAATTTTTTTTAGCGAATTAAAAAATAATTTTTTATTTTAATATTTTTTTTTACTTCAGATATTATTTTTTAACTAGCTGACCCGACAAACGTTGTTCTGCCTTATAAATTATTTCTATTGAATATTTTGGTTGTTAACGAATGTATTGAAAGTGTGTGGGGATGGGATCTATGACAGAAAGAGGAATGGAGCACTGTAGACGATGATCGCCGATATAAACTAAAAAACACCAACCATTCATTTTCTCAATACAATGTATTTCATTAACGTAACGAACATATACATTGTTTGATCTCTTAAAAGTTAAACGTAAAGTGAAAAAAGTAATATATCTTTTGTTCTAAAGTATAAAAATGAAATAAAGAAAACCAATATTCATTTCGAAGAGCAATTGAGTGTACGATATTTTTTCTCAGTCCGTCTTTAGCCAACACAAATAAGCTCGATAGTTTGCTCACGCGAGAACATGCCACGTGTGAAAAACATGGTGTACCCAAATCTGACAGGCATCGTTTGGCTTTGCGACTTATTGATTGTCACTGCAAATGCGAATCTAATAGGAAATTGAACGCGTTTGAATTCGATTGGCACGTCTATGAGAATCATTGGAATTCGTGGCAGCAAAACATTTTCGGCTCGGAATTCTCCATTCAAAATAGTGGCTTCGACAACGTTTTTCATCAATTTTTTAATGACCCATCGCGTGTCATTGCACAGCCTTGCGAAGTAAAATAACCGAAGATCCAACTTTCAGTCGTAGAAGGTGTGGTGACATGCCTGGAAAATCCAGTGAGTTCAGAAACTGTTGGATAATTTACAGCTTCGTTAGCATCGCAAACTGTATCGATCAATTTGTATGATACTAAGTCGCCTGGTAACGACTGATGTATCTTGAAGTTTAAATCGTCGACGTTCACATTTTTTGCTGCCAAAATGGCTCTTTCTGCCAGCCACGCATGATTTATGTATTATGTGCGTACATCGAGAAATATGCGGTCAATGAGAGCATTTTGCGAATCAACGATAGTGCAGAAGTTAGTGGGCAATTTTATGCATCCAGAATTTTCATAGACAGCAACTTTTCCATCACCGATATCTAACAATTGGTCCGAGAATGTGTCAGCAGATGGATCTTGTAGCATTTGGACGCGCGTGTTTATTTTTAGCTGGACTTTTTCAACATTACGCCACAGTGGCGATGATTTCAAGTAAGCGTTGATCTCCTCAGTACACGGTGAACGTGGATAGGGACACCCTAATTACCTAGCGTTGTGAAATATACTTTACGACCTATTCTCATACCTGCCAAATACACATAAAAAATTTCATGAAAATCGGTCGAGCAGTTTCGGAGGAGTCTGAACACAAACACCATGACATGAGATTTTTATATATTAGATTTCTGTTATAAATATTATGGCACTTGAAATCAATTATTTTTTTCAAAGTTCACTGCCAAGGCGAGCTTTCCGCAAGGAATCCAAAATATTGACTTAAAAGATTAATTGATAAATAATTGTTATAATTTATTTTTCTTAAGAATACAAAGATGTCCAAAATTTCCAAATTCTGGTAAGTCAAGAAATGAGTGAAAAAAATTGATTCCAAATTTATTGTATACAAACATAAAAGGAATATAATTTAAGAAGTTCAATATTCATTATAAAATAAATTTTTGAATACTCACCAGTTTGATCTGAACACAAGTTTTCTGGTTGGTATAACATGACTTTTGGTTTCTCGCAGTCAAAACAAGCTCTGGAATAGGACAAATAGCACATTGCTTTGCACATCTGTACATTTTGAAAATGAATAGTCATTAGTTATTTCACATTTGATTTAATAGAGGGCGCTTCTCACTATACAATTACTTACTTCTTGAGATCGGAAGCCTGTTTTGTTATTTTTTCTCCATAGTGCGTCATAGTCGGTACAATTAGTTTCATATGGATAAGGTTGAAGATGTTCCTCATCCTTTAAAAAAAATGACAATAATATTTTTTTAAATCCTTTTTGATGATTTATAGCCCACAAAATAAAATATCATCAATAGCAGAAATCTCTTATTCTTCCTTATTCACTATATTTACTCTTTTATTTGTGATCGCTATTGATGACTAACTAGAACATTTTTCTTCCTTAGATTGAAAAAATTGAATTTCGCTTCCTTTCTGTCTTGGTTTAATTCAGATCGACAATAAAAGTATACTTAGAAAAACTTTTTAAATGAGTTTTCTGGAATTTAATTAAAAGTACTGGTACAACTTGATTTCCATGCGACATCGATAAACCGCCAAATCACGTGAAAAAGTAGTCAAATGTAGCAAAACTAACGGTTTCAATTTAGCTTGGCATTATTCTTGGCGTTGTTTTAATAATGATCGCCGTGGAAATCAAGATGCATCAAAGTGCTTTTTCAATACATGTTCGATACGGAAATTAAAGTGAATAAAAAACATTTTCTTACAATTGCTTAAAAAAAAGAATAAACTTCTTCGCCATTCTAATAAATTCTAAATTTTAAAAAGATATTTGGAGAATCGTTAAGAGAGTAATAAAAAAGTTGATGGGAAAACTGACTTAAAATGTTAACTGATGTAAACGAAACAATTCATTTTTCTAGTTATCTGACATTGACAAAGCTATAAGGCTCAGTGCAAAGTGTTTTCCGAAAAATAAACTTATTTCTCAAAAAATTATTATAGTTAAACATACGTTTACTTCACTAAAATATATTTAAATTTATGATGTGATAAATTACCTTAGTAAGTATTGTTTCTCATTAGGAGACCTTATGCATTTGAAAGAACTTGTTGTCTGACTTCTGTTAAAGCACAATACTCTGCATATCTGTAATAAGCGCTTTAATATCATAAACTAGAGTGGTATAGATCATTTCTTCATGTAACCGCGAAAAAAAGAAAAATTAAATCGAAGAATGTCTTAAACTCGTTTTTGAAAGAAATGGTCTATTTGGTTTTATGGAATTTAAAAATTCCTTGCGTGTTCCCTACCATTTAGTTAAAAATTAATGTTTGATACGTTTATTTAATAGTTTAACAATGATTAAAGCAAACGTTTTAAGGATACGGTGGTATAAGAGTTTTGCAATGAAATTTTTAACAGCTATTTCATGACGAAGTTTGGAAACTTTGGAAACTTTTTTTTCTTCAATTTTCAAATGTCCAATTAGTCATATAATCTTTGAAGAAATATAGTTATTGTAAGATTTATGTTTTAGTCAAATTGGATAATTATTATTACTTGTCACAAGCGGGAGTACGTGAGATAAACGATAAGAAACATTTGTTACACGTCTAACTTCTGTTTCCGGGATTAATATATTAAGTACCGGATGAGTACATGGTCGAGTTACTGCCACTTCCATGACTTTCCACTTACATGCCACTATTTGTTACGGGTGGGATTGTATTTTGGACGGTAATTGCCATTAAGGCTCAACTTTAGTTCCCACCCTAACGGTTTCGCATGCTTCGAACAGTCGGTGGCAATTTTTATATGATTACAATAACATGTTAATCAAGATAAATATATCTGTGTTCCCTCGAATTTTTGTTAAAGAAAAAAATTAAATTGGTATGATAGTTTGTGTATCTAGTTGATCCATGAAGATGATTCTCTGCATATGGTTTCACTTATTTCGAAAAATATTTAAATGAAACATTGCACCATTTTAAAATGTCAAAGTTTTGATTCAATATCTTGTTAAAAGTGATATAACATCTGCCTTCAAAAAATAAGAATATTCTCAAAATTTTGAAATTTGTTTGCATAAGGTTTAAAAAATCAAACTGATATACGATGACAATAATTTTAATGAAATAATACGAAAACTGCTTCGGATTTGAGGAATATTCAGAATAATTAAAAATATGATTACTTACAAGACGAACATAAATATTATATTCATATCCTGATTTGAGATAATTGCCTTCCAAAAGCGGATTAACCGGAACGAAGGGAGAATGAATGGATAAAAAAATTTGATTTCCCGTCCAGGGAAAGAAGATATCTTCTTTCCTCACTTTCAGCCGAAAGAAGTCTATTTGTGTTCTCTCTTCCTTAGTAGAATCTGCAATAATTATGTATCATGCATTGTAATTACTAAATGATAATCAGGATCAGGAAAAAAATCATTACTAGGAAATTAAATAATACCTCATAGAAAACAAAAATATTTCATTTCATTTTCGTATAGAATGAAAGTAATGACAATTGTGGGGTATCTAAATGCGGATAGAAATATTTTATATTCCCAACAACATTACACTATATCCATATGTATGTAATGACATTTTAATTCTAATTTCAATTTAATTAATTTCCAAGATTTTATCTTAATTTAGCCCATAGTAACTTCATTCTAAAATATTCTCTTATTTCGTGATCCAATTCCACTTTCGGTTTAATTAATTCCTCTGTAAAACTAATGCGCGCCATCAGTAAGTACTACGTTTCAAATGAAAGTGATCCCTTCGGTGCCCTTGCCAAGGTATCAAAGGTCACCACGTGTATTGAATTGTGTTACACGTATATATTCAGAAAGTAACTCTTCCCAGCCGAAGGCCATACAGAACAGATATTTGGTCTCGAAAAGCGACTACGCCCAATCGATAAGTGCAGGCATCATTTGTTAGGTCGAGGACAAAATTCTAAGCCAGACCGTTTGGATTTGACACCATCCGGTGTGTGTGCAAGGAGCGGAACACCCAATCATCATGCCCACACCACCAGAAGACAACTCATTCCACCATTTTTTATTTGAAATAGGACAGAATATTACATTTATAAATTCATTATAGCAAAATGAATTTTCTTTCATCTTTGGAAGTAGTTCCCTTTAATTTGGCTGCAACTGAAAGTAATCCAGGAAATTCTTTCAAAAGATTTCTTATTTCTCTTAACGTGTCAAATAAATCTTTCATCTCAAGGGTGTTGGTTTGTGGGCTGTGATCTTCTGAAGTTGGGGTAGGATCAGGTATCTGTTGTTGGGGCTGGGGTCTCAGTCTGGGTGCAGGTGGATTTTGAGCTGTTTCTGTGATTTTTTCAGCATTACTTTTTCTATTTCTGAGGATGTCAGCGTAGGATTTTCTATTTCTTGTCGTTGGGGCTGTTGTTGGGTAGGCAGGGCATCCTTTCCATGAGGCCAAATGTCCTGTATTATTGCAGTTGATACATATGGGCTCTTGAACTTTTTCTTTCTGTGAGCACTCATTCGTAGCGTGATTTCCATTGCATTTTATACAACGCGGATTGCACCTGCAATTCCGAGCGCTGTGATAAAATCCTGCACATCTGAAACACATCGTTGCTTTTGCAGGTCTTCTGTAAGTTTCTATTTTTACTCTGATGTATGACAGGTTTCTGACATTGTAGATGTTGTTATAATTTCCACTTTTCTTAACTTCCACAAGGAAAATAGGGTAGAGGGTCTTGTTTCTAAAATTTTTGAGCTGTGAGATGGGACCAATGTTAAAATTTTGTGCTTCTAATTCTTGTTTCAGTTTAGTTATATCTTGATTGAGAGGCAGTCCCTTAATGATGATTTTAATGGGTCTTTCAGAGGGGTCTTCGGAGATGATATGTTCTAATTTCTTTTCCGTTAGGAATTCCAGGATTCCCTGTCTCTCTTCATCAGTGCCAGGGGTGATCTTTATAAATCCATTTAAATAGATATTTTCAGATTTGGGGTATTTTCTATTGAGCTGCTGCAGTACTAAATTATAGTCTTCTGTTAATTTCATATGGATGGGGGGGGGATTTCTTTTCTTGGTTGCTATGTTTCTTCTCCTAAAATCTGAAATTTATTTCTTGTGGTTACGTCTGGGTTTTCAACGGAATTTTTTCTTTTTGAAGTATGTTTTCTGTCAACAGGTTGGAAGGGCAGTTCGGTTTCCATTTCTTCAGCATTATTATTCTTGCTTTCCATCACAGTTTCTGGGTGAGAGGGCTGTTTTTCATTTTCTGTACTATGCTTATTGCAATTCATGATGGAGCAAGGGCCTACTTCCTCTAATTCTTCCTGAATCTTTTTGATGTCATTTTGGATTTCTTTTAGCTTAATATAATCTTCTTGAAAATGGTTTGTATGTTCTAGATTATTTTCTTTCATCTGCTGTAAGGTATCGATAAAAGTTATTGCTATTGAGTTGTTGGGGCTCATTCTCCTTAACGCACTCTTGGATTAAGTCGAAGCTCTACCGCCCACCTGAAAGTAGAAAGACTCTGATTGGCCGCCCAGATACAATAGTTTATCCGCTTCCTGGACCCTCTTCAAGACCAAAGTGCTTCTTACTTCCCCCTCTCCTACTCCCTTGACCGTCTGCTTTGCTATTGGCTGAGACATCACACCCACTCTCCCTCACCTGCCATGCGACTTTTCCTTAGTCGACTTTGCCTCATTTCTCCTTCCACCATCTCAGGAGACGTATCCAGTCCATGTTAAGTTATCTGAAGCCAGGTCATCTCAATTTTGCTAGGTTGGAGGTAGCCCATCTTTAATCGTTGCTATTTTGCTATAGCAAAATACTATCATTGCAGTAACAATCAAATAAAATCTGCATTTAATACCTGCACTTATACAAATTCATTATAGGATTGTTTCATCAATACACTTAAAATCCGAACAATACCAATACTTGTTTAAAGGCCTAGATGGAAAAATTAGCTGTAATACTTCAGTAAATAATTGCTTAAAACAGGAAAGATGAATAAGTTCTGAAAGGTCTTTACAGGCCCATGAGATAGGGATATTCTTATTACGCAAAGTATTCTCCTTAGACTGACTTGAAGAATGCCATTTTCTTTTCTCAAAGCTTCATTTGCATTAGATATTATTATTTGTTTTTTCTATTATATAATATTACAGCAACAGTATGTTGGATGATGCCAGAAGCAAGCCACGAAATTCAAATGTTGAAATCTCAGCAATAAATTGATTTCTATGGACTCTGCATGGCACAGTCTCTGATTCTAACCGTGATATGTAAAATAATATTAGGTCTGTTTTTTTTAATGACACAAAATTCATATGAATATATAATATTCATATAAATTCATATTCATAAATATTCATATAAATTCAATGAACAGTATTGTGGCGGATTTGCGAGGATAGAACCTGGGACCTTTTGGTTTGCAGCCGAGTAACATGACAACAATACAAAAGCAATCACCCGTGTAGCGTAGCTGTTATCTGGCTTATAAACTTTCACCACAGACTCTCCCTCCAGTGAATCGGAGGTGAGACGAACGATATGGCTATTGAGTGGTGATGCTTTAGTTGTTGATTCTAATGCGCCCGTACCCATTTGAGCATTTGAGTGGCGAGCGTGTGTGGTTGCTGTTGCTCCAAGTGAGTCTGAAGACTTTGTGTTGCTGCGTCAAGCGAATCTGACGACTTTGGTTTGCTGTGGGTAGATGATGCCACAACATCTGTACGAAGGTTGAAGGTTCATCGTCCGAGGTCATCAATGTGGCAAATTGAATGGAGCGAGGATAGAACCTGGGACCTTGTGGTTCGCAGCCGAGTAACAAGACCAAAAGACAAAAGTAAACACTTGTGTCCGGTAGTTGTTAGGTGGCTTATAAGCTTTTCACCACAGTATCATTGAACTCATAAAATTATTACGGAATGGTCCGAATACGGAAACCCGAAATTCGATTTTCTTCACTGTAATACAAAAAAAAAAAAAAAAAAAAAAAAAATGAAACGCTCAAGTGAGAGTTCTGAAAATACAGATTTGAGTACTGATTGCGTTCGCGGCTTTGTTCAAGCACCACAATTTTATGTCAGGGGTAACACTGTTATTAGATATATGCGAGACAGTTTAGGGTGACCGCTCCCTTTTTAAAAATTTAGACGAACTAACCAAATAGGGTAAATATAAATGAAAGTATTGTTTGTTCTGTGTCGTCACAACCATTTCGTCATCGGATTGGCTAGAAATTAATGAAAACATTCCAAATAGGTTTCTCACCAATTTCTTGAATTTCTGGTTCACCAGCACTGACGAGATGAAGATTTTTCGAGTGACATCTCACCAATTTTCCATTCTCTGTAAAAGTCTCTGATGGATCGGCTATTAATAGATACTTCATTTCATTTCTAAATAAAAAAAAAATTATTTGAATATGCAGGAAATGAGGCAAATAGAAACATTCAAAATTCCATTTCACGAAGAAAAATCAAAATTATTTTTATCATCACTTCAAAGGTGTTATTTTAATTATATAAGCATTTTGTTTTAAGCAACATAAGAACTGTTTTTGGAGAATCATATCGTTTCCAATCGTGATCAGATGACGATACCAAGCTCCCAAACATGATGGATCTTTCTTTGAATCAATTTCAAACGTAAAATTATACTAAATCGAAGCCGAGACTTTATGATCTACCCTGGTGTCCGTAGTCGTGTTTAAAAGTTAAGTACCAATTTTACTTAAATTCTTGAAACAAAAAGGAATAATTATAATTCCAATTTCTCACAAACACACAAATATAGCCTGTTTAAGATTTAGCTTCATCATGTTTAACATGCATTCGATGACGCATATTAGAATAGCCTTTTTACTATTAAGCGATTAAAAAATAAATTGTCCCACATCTATAGTTGTAATGCAAGACCACTTGCAAAATTTTAATGCTTTTATGATATTGCTTCAACTAACGCTGATGTTAAACAGTTCGGCAAATTTTATATAATTAAATATTCTATTGGAAAAAAAAATTTCATAAAAAGTAATATAAAATATTATATATTTTTCCTATTTTTGTGATTTTTGGTTCTGTGACCTGTAGAGGTAACAATCTTATAAGATAATCTCTCCAGATCTTCATTTACATATGATAGTCAAAAACATATTTTATATACAATAAAATAACTTGTGTTCCCATAAAGTCTTTAGGATTTTTTTTTTCTTCTGAAGAATAGAGTACAGTGTGGAATATGAAAATAGTCTTTGTGGATAGTTATCTGGAACTACTAAATGAAAACGATAATCAAATAAATTGTTACAATGTTTGTTTTTCGATATTTTTTATATCTTGCTGAAAGATTTTAATTATTAAACTGAATTTTTACCGAGTTTTCTGTATTTTTTTTTTTTTTTTTTTTGAAATGGTAAATATATATATATAAGAAAATTAAAAAACAATAATTGTCAAGCAACGCACATTTGAAACACCACTAAAACGAAACTTAAGAAAAACTTATTACGAAAGAGATCTGAATGTTAAAAAGACGTCTTTAATTTTAACTAAGAATCTGGCTTATTATTATCTTCTGTAGTCACCCGTTTCAGCAATGGTCATCGAACTGAATAAGCAAAAGTAAACACCCGACATACGTGAAGTGTAAAAATATGGTTTGTCTCAGTATCCAGGTTCCGAATTTTTCGGAGATTTCAATCACATAGCGATACTGTGTCAGAAATGCTTATCAGAACCGCCAGATGGCGATGCACGCGCGCGAGACTCCAGAGCGTTCCCTTAGATTTTTCACTTTCAGTATTCCACAGCAAGATTCAACAATGATAATCAACGATGGCATAGACAGAGATTTATCATAGATAATGACATCGTAGTTGACGTCAGCAGACCTAAAATTTAGATGCAGTATGTATGGTCCATGATTTAAAAAAAAAAATAGTTTCCTTCTTTTACCTATGTCATCGGTATTTCGATAGATGACGTTGTAAAGACCCTGTTACTTTTTTAAAAATTAAAATAAAATAATTTGAGATTCCTTCGCTCGTTTTCATTTTCTTTTTTTGGTTATGAGGGAAAAATGTGTGGAATAAATCTCTCCGTGCAGGATTTTTATTGTCGTTCCAGTCGAAGTGTATGGTGCCTCTTGAGTAGATTGTGAAGACGATTTTTGAAATTTTAACTTGAACTGTGCATTTTAGGCTTGCTAACATCAACTATAATGCTATTTTACGTCATTGGTAAATGATCAAAAGAATTGTGTCATCATTGAAATGATCATTGAATGTTGCAATGAAATGCTAATTGCAGATTCCTTTAGAAAACGCTGGGGAACAGCTTGTACATGTAACGCCATCTACTGTGTCTGGAAAGAATTTTCAGCTTAGCATTGTTGTGGAATTCCGAATCGTTTATGTATTATACCCTACTTCACCTAGAAGTTTGCAACGTTGGTGCTGAGACACTGTGTACATTTTGGTAATTATTGACAGCTTTTGATCAAAACATTAATTACCTGCCGAAGCGAAGCCTGAAAAGCGATTTATCTAGGGTGTAATTTCTATAAGACTGAAAAAGAAATTCCTTAAACTCCGTGGAAGGTTCACTCGCATAGTATCCAAGTTTGGGAATCTAAAATAGAATAAAATAAAATTGTAACGTGAATTGTTACAAATTTGGAAAAAAAAAGCATTTAGTGGGCGCTAGAATTTGTTTTCAAACAGAACAGAACTTATTTATTTATTATTTTTAGAAAAACAAATAGCTAAAATTCCATTAAAACTTGAGGAAATCGAAATCAAACCACGACCGTGTTTGAAATTGCATCACACGCAAATAATTTCATCTACTGGTATTTTTTATCAACCGAAAACTAGTCAATAACATTCGTAATTCATTTCATCAAACTGAATGCCACAAAATTTGGTATAGGAAGTAATGACAAAGTTAGAAAAATCGCCGATAGGAAGA
The DNA here is from genome assembly GCF_947563725.1 of Argiope bruennichi. NCBI lineage: Eukaryota > Metazoa > Arthropoda > Arachnida > Araneae > Araneidae > Argiope > Argiope bruennichi. The sequence goes on from NC_079161.1 coordinate 21,618,822, forward strand.
AAAATGATTCTGGTAGTATAAAGAACATCAGATTATTCCATTCCACTACTTCAGGAAAGACAATACAATACATTCCCGAGTATCCAGCTAGCAACTATCCGGCTTCCATGCTATCCGGCCTAGTTTTCTTTTGTTGTAATTAAAAGAGGTAGGCAATGCGTTGCATTAGCATTTTCAAAAACTAAGAGCTGTAAGTTTTGATTCTTATCTTAGGGTTACCTTTTCATATCTGTATAATCATTTATAAGCGAAAAATAGAATCAATTTGTGCCAATTTCCTTAAGAATCAGGCCTACAATTTACGTTAATGTTTTGTTTAGGTTTTCTGCATTTAATTTAGGCATAGCAGAATTTATGTTAAAATGTGAACAGTCAATATCCGTTAACTTAATTTTTCCTAATAATTCATGAAATGTGCAGTACAGTATATAAACAGCCAGTACAGAGTCTTCTATTTTAATTCGGCAAGTTAAGTTATGTTATTTTAAATTCTATTTTACTCGGCTCGGTAATTGCTTCTATGATTCACCGAGCCGTGTTCACATTCTAGATGGCTTGATACTCAATAAGAAGTGAGAAAATACATATTATAACATTGAGTTTTGGTATAAAAACATAGTCTTCTGATATTGGTGGGCAAAGAAACGAATAGATAGAACTACAGCCTATCCAGCTGTTTGTTATCTGACCTACCCTTCCATCACATTAGGCCGGATATTCGGGAATGTACTGTACTTGCATCTGATCTTTATGTATGGGATTTCATTGAAATTGAATGGGTGACTACACTCTTGCCTTAAATGCAAGACGTTCCAATGTATTTATCTTTTATTCTGTAAAGTTTGTTATTCCCCTTGCAGAATCGACGACCATTATGCAGGACTGACTTGATAGGCGTCACTACGGCGACATAGAGTTTTAATTACTCTCTAAGCTTAAAACACATACAATTTAGTTTTTTATTCAAACAATATAGGCAATCTTTACTAAGATCAGTATTAATACTCTTAGATACTAATCGAAATAATTCATTGTGATCATGAATGAAAAAACAAACAAACAAACGGAATTACGATGTTTTAAGCTTAAATTATGCATGCACTCCGTCGTCGTAGCGGCGCCACTCGAGTGCTAAGATTTTACGTTTCCTCAGTTGCCAAATATTTCGCACCAAACTGAAGTGGCTGTTGAAAGACTTAACCATTATGCAGGACTGACTCTTTGAAAAGGTTTTTAGATTAATTTAATAGGAATAAATAGAAAATAAGTACATGAAAATATTACTAAGGTTGATATTGTTACGAATCTGTGATGCGGCTTCCCAGCATAGTTGGTTCCATAGGAGGTCCCAAAACTTCGCGACCATTTGGCGACTTTGGCGCCAAAATAGATTATACCCGAAACATCGAGAATTTTCCCGATTCGTCCAGTAGGAACCGAGTTACGCCTCGAATGTTCCTGATTGGTTGAGAGGCTTCTAGCCCCGCCTCCTGAGACCTATAAAAGGAGCAGCCTGCAGCTGAAGAGTAGTCGTGCACTAGAGTCGTCGTAGTCGGAATCGACAGTAAAGAACTAGCCTTCCAGAGATTAGCAGAGCAGCGACAGAGTCAAGCTAGTGCTGAACTAAGCTGTGAGCTACTGTCTGCAGTAGAGTCTTGTTATATGCTGCTGTGTATGCTGCACGTCTCGGCTGAAGATAGTCGTCTTCTATGCTGTATATAGTTGTCGTTTTTGTGCTGTCCTGTGTGTCTTCGTGTAAATAAACGTCGTTGTTTCTTTTTCTACTGTCGCCTGCTGATTGAGCGTTCTCCACACCATATAACTCCCACTATCCAAACTCCCACCCCGAAAATTTCGTAACAATATTTTAAAAGAAATGGAAGGGCACTGACCATTAGTGTTGAGATGTTTATCCCCTTGCAGAAATGGCCATGCTCCTCACAAAACTCTTTCACTTCGTATGGGTGTTGGCAGAAAGAGGGATGATTCATGCAGAACTTTTCCCGCCGAAATCTGGAAGGAATTTATTTACTTTTAAACCTATAATGGAACTCTGATATCAAGGCGCAAAGAGAATGATTGTAAAATACTTACGGACTTCTGTTGCAAAATGTTATGGCTGGCTTCTTAAAGACCTTACGATTAATGATTGTAATACTTGTTGTTAGAGGGTAAGTGATATAGTGTTTGTAAAATGACAGCGACTGATACAAACACGTAGCCAAACAGAGTGTGAAGATGGCGCTTCTCAGTATTAACCACAGGACGCCTTGCTTCGAGTTGCGTTTATTTCTATTTGAAGCTTTCGGCTCATTGATTCTTGGTTTAGTGTCATTTAACTGTGGTCCAGAACCTCTGTCAGAAAAGACACTTTCCATGATAATCTGAAATAAACACAGATTTTATAAATAATTCATAAATAAAAATAAAAGATAAAAATAAAAGAAATAAAAGATAATAATCAATGTTTTTGAGCGCAGATACGAAAGAAGATTAAAAATTTCAAAAATTGTCCATCTCTAATCTTTTACTGTCATATAGAAATAAATATATACTGTTCACAATGAGCTTCTTTTTCCATGTTACAGATTCAAGCTTGTTTATATTTTCATAGGTATAAATAATGAAGCTGAAGCGATATGAGACGCGTGAGGAGAGAACCTGGGACCTTTGGGTAGCAGTCCAGAAACATTCCGATTTTGCCAAAACATCTGTTCGGGCAGAAGCGCTGTTACTGGCTTATATGCAATTCACCACAAAGCTACTGTTCATTTCAGTAGCCTGAGATGACCACTTTTCGACGATTCTCACTAAGGGGTGAGACGCGGATGGCGTGAGCATTTCCGGAATTCATTTTGCTGATCAATGTAAACATCTCCTCCTTTTATCTTTCCTCTCACCCCTATTTTGTCGAATTAAACCCATCCTAACGCATGCGAAGGGTTTTAGAATCCGTTGACGAACAATACACAAAATCATCTATAGTATTCTTAAGTGTTTTATGCGTATCGATCGTACAAGTATTAAACTGTAGTTAATTTTATTATAACTTTATTAGATTAACGTCCCTTTTTAAAGCTAGATAACTGTTATTTACAAATACACTCCAGAAATTTGAGCCATGATCAGATGGCGAAATGAAATGGACGCATATACATAATACACTGGGAACTTTCAATCAACAATCTACAGCTAAATCTTTCATACATAAAGTATAAGAATTTTATACGTACAGTATAGATTTCTATTAAAATCATGTGCCCCCCCCCCTCTTGTCCTTAGAACTACTACAGTTATAGCCATAAAAGTGATGTTCCAGATATAACAAAGAGATTAAACACGAAAACTAAATATAATTCCGCACCTTCATTTTTAATTAAAATATTAATAGTTTTCCTTTCTTATATTCTTTTCTTGACCACTTCTTTCTTAATTTGAATTTTATTTTATTAACCAATGTTTTATTTTGCGTTCATTTATTTTGCATTGGCAAAATTTTTTCTTGTCTTTTTTTATAAAATTTAAAAGATAGAGATTTATCATATTTGAAAAAATAAAAAAATAAATGTTGGATGTTTTGTTAGATGTTGAATATAATGCATGATATACAGGCTGAGCTATTGAAGCAGAATTTCTTTAACACATTTTTTTTTAATTGATACAACCTTACTTGGCTGAGAAATCCAAGTTCAATCTGATACCTGTAATTTATGTATATGTTTCTGGCACTATATGAAAACGTTGGTAGTCTATAGAATATCTAGCTACTTTATAAAGTATTGGGTGGTTTAGAGCAAAGGATAAAATAAAATATAAGAATCATTTTACACTTTTCATTGGCAATATATATAAATATATAGGCATTCTATAAAATGGTAAAAGTTATTTAGGTAAAGTATGAAAAAAAGTCATGATAATAATATTAATTAAACGATATATAAGAGTATAAATATGATTTTCATCATCCTTAACAGAAGGTATGAATTTCTTGAAGACTTGCATAAATGTGCATCAAAGACTTCATTCGATGATGATGATGTCGTGTCCGCGTTACCACGGAAAGAGGGTGCAGTAGATTTTGAGGGTAAAGACCCCTGAGCACCCCCGAGAGCAAAAGTCTGACTTCTAGCTCATATGAAGATGAAACTCACACATTCGCTTGCACAACCCCTTTTTACAGAGGGGCACATTCACACACCTCACAGATAGAACACAGATGAAGAACAACCATGCCCGAACCGGGATTCGAACCTGGGGCACCCAGATCACGGGGAAGACTCGCTACCCCTATGCCAGGACGACGGCAAGGTTTAATTTAATATGAGAAAAAAAAAAGATTAAATATTAATAGCAAGAATGGAAATGATTTTCATATTTCACTTCAACAGTGAAATAAGCGTATTGTTGTAAAACAGACTTTAAATATTTAAAAAATTGATTAAAAATGGAAAAATTTATAGGCAAAAATTCGGTATCATCCGAAATATAATCTTTTGAATTTGAGGCTAATATACAAAAAAAAAAAAAAAAAATCTGTATTATTTTATTAAACTAAAATGCAAAACTCCAAAACTTAAATTCTATTTTATTAAAATTCCAATTTTTGTTTCTCTGAGATGTATACCTCCATCTTACAAAGTACATTTGTATCAAGTCTGGTGACTCTACGTCAAATGGTCAGACCTGTAGAGCGCCAACACACACATCTTTATCATTAGTTGAGGTTAAATCATATAAAAGAAATTAGAGTAGTATGTATTGTATTGTATTGTATTGTATATCTGTTAAGAATTTTTTAATACTGAATAAAAAATAGCATTTACTTCGGCAAAATGACGCCCTAAAAAAGTATGGATTTAGGCATTTGAACGTTACAGCTAATGCACAATATGAAAGAAGCCCTTCTTTTAATAAAAACCAATTTAGTTTCACATTTCAGCCCATTTATAATTTAATCAAAATGCTAATGACTATTTAAGTTCAAATTCGTTATTTTCGTAATTTTGCGGGGTTTTTTTTGTATTTTTATTTTATTATTTTTCAAATAGTAGTCGTAGGAAGATAACATTAAAAAAAGGTTAAATTCTTGGTTAATCTTAAGTTAACCTTAATTATTAATTACTGATTTCTTTATTTACAAAGTAAAACTATTTAAGTATTATATTTATATTAAAAAACAATACACTTCAAAAAATATAAAACAGTACAAACTAAATTATTTTACAAGGTCTGTTAAATGGAATAGCACATAGTCTGTTAAATGAATAATTAACATTCCATCATATTTTTTAAAAAAATAATTAATCATTCTTTAATTTATTTAATAATGATTTTAATTCATACTGAGAGTACACGTTTTAGCCCTGAAATATTATAGATTTCATTTTTAACAATCATAAAAAAACAGTTATAGAAAAAAGGTCTAAACTATAAAAATTCCTTGAAAATTAATTTTTAATTATACAATAATAACTTAATTATTGTATTTATATTATGCAAAAGTTATAAACTTAAAAAATATAAAGCATTGAAAATTAACTTATTTTACAGGATCTATTATGGGGAATATTAAACAGCAGTTAAACAAAATAAATAATTAATATTCCATTATTTTTTTAAATAAATAATTAATATTCCATTTATATTTTTTAATAAAGAATTAATCTTTCTTTATTTAATAATGAATTCAATTCATACTGAGAGTACTCATTGTAGCGCTAATGTTTTATAGATTTAACAAATTTATTTATTTGACAGTTCAGTTAATAAAATTTTTAATCTACCTGTCTACGATCCTCTCTCAGCCCAGCAATCCTGAACAGCTACCTAATCGAAAGTCTGCACTGACTATCTTAAAAAATTACAAATTGCTAAATGTAAAAAATAGAAACTAGGGGAACAGAATAAACAATAACATTGAAAATTTAAACTTTAAAACTTAATTTAAATTAAACATTCTATAAAAAGTTAGCATATATATGCAAACCTTAATAATGATTTTAATTCACACTGATAACATACATTGTCTAATAACTCAAATATTTTATAGATTTTACAAATTCTTTTATTTGGTAGTTTAGTTAATAATATTTTTAATCGACCTGTCTACGATCCTTTCTTAGCCCAGAAATCCTGAACAGCTACCTAATCGAAAGTCTATACTGACAATCTTAAAAGATTACAAATTGCTAAAGAGCAGTATTAAACGAAAATAGAAACTTGGAAATCAGAATAAACAATAGGAATGAAAACTGAAATCTTAAAAGTTAATTTAAACTAAACATTTCATAAAAAGTTAGCATATATAAGCAAACCTTTTTAAATTCGCACCAGACGAACAGTTATTGCATAATTTTTCTTCAGTAACTTTCCATTAATCGCAAATAAGATATACTGAATCGGTTTCCTATACACAGACAATCAAAATGAAGAACGAATGAAATAGCATGCAATTTGGTTGGGGGTTGAAGAAGCCAGTTTTATGGTTGGCTGGACTAGAACGAAGGGCGAGTACTATTTCCTTTTTAATAGCATCTTCACTGGATATACCTTATACAGATAGGATTACTTGAGAAAGTAATCAACTGGCAGAATAAAAAGAGAATTATTCATTTCGGGAAACAGAATTTCAGTGAACAGATTGGGAGGTAAACGGGTATAACTAATTTTGAAATCTGATTGATTTGTGATTGTGTAATACACATAATATCATCTTTTATTGCTATTCAATTCACATTTGATTGTCCTTGTTCATGGTTTTATTGGCCTTACGTTTGCTTTGTTCTATTTTATTCTAGTTTTCTTTTATATATTGATCTTTTATAATCGTATTATTTCTTATTTAAATATTTATTGATTCTGGGTGTTTTCTTATTCTAGCTTAAATAAAAGAGTAGTGTTTTTATTCTTAGTTCCAGATAAACCCTTCAGTTTCCTCTCTTTCATCTATTGTATCCTAGCATGATTTTTAAACATGCAATAGTGTAGCAACAATAGAAAACGGGAATACAGATGTCTTGGTACTAACTATAAGAAAGGGCTTGAAACTCTTTTTAAGCCAAATATGAACAGAAAGAGAAAAAAAAATAATATTCTTTAAGTATCTCTTACGCCACTGAATAAACATTACAACACCATATTTTTTACATAAAGGATAAAAAAAGACTGTATTATTTCAGTTTATTGACTTCAGGTTTTACAAATGACATACAAGTGAATAGCATACTTTAAGAAAGGCAACGAACTTTATCTTATGACTTTAAACGTGAAATGTTTATGTATGAAAACTGACGGTTCAAATAATAACAAATCAAAAAAATTAAAACTAACTAAAAACCGATGCACTTAAAACTATAAGCATATGCGAAAAATATATAATTAACATAAATACAATTTAGTTACAAAAACATACAATTAACCTAAAAACAATTGATTTACATTGTAACCTGAAATAAAACAAAACAGCGAGTCCGTATTTCTTTAAAATCAAGTCAAGTCTATTTTATTTATCAATTGAGATTGAGATAGCTGCAACAGTATAATACACATAATTTTTAAAATTTTTAATTAAAATGAAAACACAGTTGTCAACAATCAGAACACACTGCGCATGCGTGAATTTTCAACGCCAGTTGGGGTAACGCAATGCAGAATAGAAATTTTTAATTTCCTTTAATCTGTTTTATTTTAATTTAAAAGTACTTCAGAATGAATCCGAAAGATTGATTCATTAACAATGTTTAATTTTAAATGCATCAAACACCAAGAAAATACACAGAATCCTTTCAAATTATTTCGAAAATATATTAAGCCTAACCTCATTAGTTAAAAAAAAAACTGAGGCCTTACTCATTTTTGGCGGGAATTGGCCTCAGATTTTTGGCGGGAAAGTTAGTTTTTAATTAATAAAAAATTAATCACTCAATTAACCGGAATAATTAGTAGCCTATGTCCTATTCCATACTATAATCTATCTCTCAGCTAAATTTCATCCAATTCCGTTCAACCGTTCTGGCGTGATTGACTAACAAACATCCATCCATCCATCCGAACTTTCACATTTATAATAGTAGTATAGATATATAACATTTTTTTATAGCTAACAATTATGGTCTTTTTCTATTTGCTGTCATCCTGACAATGTCATACAGCGCCATCTCGTAAATTTTTGTGGTACTTGCATTGTTACCATAGGATGATAATCTACTGGTACCTTAAAATTCCGTGAGATGGCGCTATATGACATTATCCGAATACGAATGCGTTCGGCTCACATCCAATAGCACCAATGAGATTATTGTGTTGGCCAATCAATTTCTCGTAGTTGTAACATTACCGAATTTGGACATCAAATCAATGTTGGATATGTTTTTCTTTGGCTAGACCAAAAGACTCATATGGTTTACTTATAACGTGTATCTGTAGCCAACCTGTGCACTTTACAATACCTAGGAAACCTTTAAGAAAAACCCTTAATTTTAATTTATTCAGCCAATATAAGAACAACATGTTAAACTAAATACATTCATTGTTTATCAATTTAAATTCTCAGTTCATATGTAGGTAAGGTTTAAAAATATTCATATGTAATCAGTATTTAAAGGAGAAAAAAACAAACAAAAAAAAAACAGCCCCGCTAAGCTCTGTAAAGAGGCGGTCCAACGACCTGCCACCTCACGGATTTGGTCATAAATCTGACATCCAACCCACTGGGGGACCACACTCCCCCGTCGCCCGTGGTACGCCTGTAGTACGCCTGTAGTTTCCCGCAAAAGGTCGGTAGATGGATAAACATCAAAGAACCGGAAAATTTGTTTGGGCTATGGGGGGGGGAGGGAGTCAAAGAAACTGAGGGTTTTGAGCGGTCGAAAGGGGAACGCGTGCCGTCTGAAGATTTCTCTGGTTGTGGGTCCGCTGCCACAGGCGGGGGTGGTACCACGAAGGAAGGGTGACAGTTTTATGACCGCATCTGTGAAGATCACCCGGTCGTTGGACCGCGGCTTAAGACGCATCTGCCTATCCACAGGTATCCAATAAGCGCCATTCGAAATGGAGAGATTGAAATTGACAATATATAAGCATGAAGTGGACCTTCTAATTTATTTATTTATTATTACATTACATTTATTCATTATTTATATTCATGGTTATCCTTTAACCAACTGGACCGATTTTTCCCAACAGGTCCCTGCGACAAAGTATAGTCTACACTTGATTCAATATAGCGACTAAGACTGGACAGGCAGTACACATTGACTAAGTCCATTGTAAAAGACTCTTAATATCTACAACAATTTAATCAAAAATCTTTTTTTAGGATAAATTGTTTTTATTCTCATTTTAAAGCGAAATCAGCTGTTAAATCCCCCCTCCAATCTCCAAGCTAATCCGGTAACACATTTGGATGCAAAATTAACCCATTAATTGCCAATTGCTTTTTTTTAAAAATTTTTTTGCCGGAGAAGTTATATATGCACAAAAATTTGTGTAACATTATATCGCTCGGCAGTTTTTTTCTTTGTTTTTATTTGTAAAATTCTGCTTTTTCGAAGAAAATATTTAGATACGAATCGCATACTGATTACATATAAATATTTTTCAATCTTACCTGCATATGAACCGGTCATTTAAATAAAGAAAATCACGAATGCACTGAGTTTAACGCGTTATTCTACACAATTACAGTATTCATTTCACAGTTTATCTATCATTAATTATTTTTGAACTCACACTCAGTTTTACCATTTTGAAATCGGTATGAGATGGTGCTGTGTGACATTATCACCATAAGAGCAGATAGAAAAAAGCCCTATTAGTTAGTTACAAAAAATATTTTTTTTATGTGCAAAATCGCTTTTTTAAGGAAAGTCACCTATATAAATAAACTTAAAAAGCAAAAATATTGAATACAAATACATAAGTAAAAAAATAAAGCAGAGAGCGCGGCTCGAACCGAGGACTCGCAAGACGTGCGTCATTCATATTGTTCTGACCACAATACTACAAAACTGGCACTTCGAAGTGGAAATTGAATAAAGTTATTCTAATATTAAGTTATAAATTTTTTTTGTTTGTAAAATCGCGCCTTTTCAGGAAAGACACCTATGTAAATGAACTTAAAAAGCAAAACCTTGTCCAAGCAAAACTTGATCCGAATCATCAGAGCCGCTTCCAAGATGAAATAAATAAATAAATATAAGAATTAATAAATAAATAAATATAAGAAGAATAATAATAATAAATAAATAGAAGAATATAAGAATACATATAAGAATTGCTCGTTTAAAGATACAAGATAATCAAATTTTCTTTTGTTTTTGAAAATGATATTTTTAAAAAATAGTGTCGTTATAAAACGATAAATAAAATCATTTCAATAAAAAGTAAAAGACAAGTAAGAAGCAAATCGTTGCTATAACCTCTTAATTACATGTTTATATACTGTATTTCATTATATTATAAAAATCAAGTCAAAAAGGTAATGCTTCAAATATGACAATTCTGTTCCGTTCAGTTTACAGACGAGTGCGGAATTTGTTGGCTTTTCATAAAGAAACGAAACACAGAATACACATTTTCTGCTACACACAATATTGATTGATGTATATATATAAAGAATGAAACTAAACTGTTAGGCGCACCAGATATATATTTGATGTCGAGTGTCCGTAAAATATCCAAATCTCCAAATGGGATTGTGGCAGCTAATGGGTTAAGAACTTGTTTTTGGATAGGCAACTCAAGAAATTAATAAAATAAAATTAATGTTACGTATTTTTTTTAGAAAAAAAAAGTGCAATACTGCAAATTGGGAATTTTATGATATTTTATTAATAATGCATAAACAATTAAAACGTATAGATAAATTATTTCTTTACTTTTAAAATACCGAAATGTATTACATCTGTTTTTATGTATTATGTTTTTATGTAGTAAATGTATTATCTGTTTTTATCCTTAAGTTTTATCTTAAATTTAAATTAAAATATCAATTCTGATATTTATTGTGAACATGTTCTAATTTTTGACACAAACAGTCTTGGAATGAAAGTTTGAACCCTTAATTTAATTAATTTACTTGTAGTTAATTACGAAAACATTTCACTCGTAAGATAATATGTTTTTAATAAAACATTGGAAAATATCTTATAATACACACACACACATACATATATATTTACAATTTCAATTTACTAATTTATTTTTACTTACTCATTACATTACGAAAAAAAATTATAGAAAATAAACTTTCTTTGATAAAAAATACTAATAAATAAAAAGTATGTTTAATCTTACAGTTTCCATTAACTTATCATTTTATACTAGATTATCAAACAGAGAGAAAATTAAAATACATTGTCGATAAACTTTCTTGATTGAAAGCTTCAGAAACCATCTAATTCGAGACTTACCTCCTTTCAATTCTTACTTCACTAGCGTGGATGCTGTAATAGACTAGCATTTGCGACTCCAGGAAAAATTATTACTTGCAATAACAGAATTACATAAACAACAAAAACAAACAGTCTTTAAAATAAGCAAACACGCCGGCTTTTAGAATTGATAATTAGAAGTGGTCGCTTGTTAGATCCGTAAATAAATTATTGAAGAATATGCATATTATTTTTCTCGTCAGAGTAGAGGTACAGACAGTCGAAAAAATTATTTGGCACTCCGTCCTCTTTCGTGTTCGCTTAATTATCGGAAATAGGATAAAAAATTTATAATTTAAAAGTTTCCAGTTTCTACGCCATTTCCACTTTGTGTCATAATTATCATGAAAGCTATTTGAGCGTTGTTGCTGTTATGTGAGAAGGCTTTCTTTTATAGTTGCGGTTGTAGAATTTGACCTGAAGCGATAATTAGCGGAAACAAATTCCGACTCGTTTTTACTTTATGTTATACGAAATATTTGAAGGGAAAGTATTGTAATAGTCAAAAAAATTCGATCTCGAGATTTTGACGAATCTTCAAGTTTAAGACATCCTTGAGCTCAAGAAACATTGTTTTAAATAATAGAGTTGTCTATTTGTCTGTTAACATGAAAACTCAAAAACTCTTTAAGTTAAATGGAAAAGACTGCATAAGTTTCTTTTATACTAAATTTGTACATTTTTTTAGAAGTTTGGACGACACCTGTAAAGAAGAAATCTTCCAGGGGTAAGAAAATACGATAAAAACAACATATAAAAAGCTAGATAGCTAAAATTTGGTATATATATTTAGCTAATACAATGTAGACCTACATCAAATCTGAGGATCCATAAGTGGAATGTCAAACCAAATTTGAGGATCTTTATAGATGTTTGAAAAATCAATAATTCAAAAATTTAACAAATTAGGAAAATAAAATTTGGTTCACATTTTTAACATCTAAAATGGTGATCTTTATCAAATTTTGAATCATATCTTTAGAAAATCTTCGCATGCTTGTAAACGCGATAGCTCAAAAATTCAACATATTTTAAGTAAATGAAATTATGTATTATGTTTATGGTAGTCTGATTACAATTGTAGTCCAGTGTCAAATTTGGCTTAAGTCCTAGAAAAAAATACTCTCAAAATCTCTATTTTTTTCGTGTACTTGTGTATTAACCGTGACAGCGATTAATCTCCTTCTTCATATCTCTAAAGATTGTTTATTAATATGATTTTTTTTTCGTAAATTTTGTTCGCCAGTGGTATAGCGTTAATAACCAGCACTGGGTTTCTTTACAATACCGCGAAGCACTTAATTTTCATGTAAGATACTCTAAAAATAAAAATTTGAGTACTTGTAGCTTATCTAAGATCCACAATTTTATGCGGCGTCGAGGAGGAGAATATCGCTTTTTTTAGAGAGAATACGAGAAAGTTTCTGGGAAACTGCGCCTGTTACTCAATTTTTCACTTCAAAGGCAAGCATGAATTAAATATAAGCAAAACAACATTTCAATATAATACATGGAAGTTTCATTTACATTTAGTTGCTAGTTTTTGAAACTGCCGGCGTCCTGGCATAGGGGTAGCGCATCTTCCCCGTGATCTGGGCGTCCTGTGTTCGAGCCCCAATTTGGCATGGTATTTCTTACGTTGTTCTATCTGTGAGATGTATGAATGTGCCCTCCTGTAAAAAGGGGTGGTGCAAGTGAATGAGTGATGTGTGAGTAGCTAAATCGTACTCTTGGACCTAGTTGGAGCTATTATAAAAACAAGGGACGCTTCCCCACCGGCTTAAAATCGCTGCCTTGTGTCATAAGAAAACACAACAATTTTTGAAACTGGTGATAGTAAATTGAGACTTTTTTGTCATAAATATAATTATTAAAAATAATAAGGGCTGAATTAGGTTCAAACTTTCTCTAGTTGTTGGCAAAAATACTTAAATTCCTTAACAAAATTCTCTTAATTCTTCTTTTTCAGGTTCGTGACCCGATTCCACCGAAGAACCGTCGTGTAAGGGGGTTTGTTCCACGTTAAATCCGTCATGACCAAACGTCCTCCCGCTTGTGTGGTATGGTGTGGAGAGGGGGGTGCCAGCTCATGTGTCGTCCTCGTCATCTGACCGCGGTTCAAAATGACGAGGTTCGTCCCAAAATAGCCCTAGTGTTGCTTCAAACGGGACGTTAATATAACCAAATCTTAATTCTTCTTAAAAATTATTATGACAATGTGAATGAGATGTCCTTTCTATATTTTTATACAAATGGGAGTATTCTCTTTCTTGTATAATAACAGAATACGATGCGTTTTCTCATTCGTACTTTAAAGAAATTAACAGAATTATACACTGCGGATATTTTTTCTGTAATCATTGGATCCAAAACTTGATATGGATCTAAAATTTTGGAGACAACATATCTAATTTCATCTGTAAAAACCTTTGCATTTTTGAATTATCCTATTCACATGCCAACAAATAAACAGACTAACAGACGATGATGAATTTAGTCCAAAATTTCACGCACAATTATAGTTCTGATAGTGACCCAATAAACATTAGAAGTGCAGGAGTAGACAAGCAGATTTCCATGGATAGATTTTATTAAAAAATTCGATAGCAATGTAAAACTTTAATTTAGAGATTGAATACCAAATTTCATCTGTCTAGTTTGTTGCTTTCTGAATTATCGTATTCACAGATAGACATAATTCTGAAAGTGATTTCATTGGATTTAGAAGGATCTGAAACATAAAAATTTATCAAAGTACAGAGGACAATTTTTTTTGGCGATTGTAATTACGATTGACTTCGTAAATGTAAAATATGCATATTAATTATTATTAACATGATAAAACAAATTTATACAGTTAAAGCAATATGTTTATAGTTACATTTAATTATATTGTAGCGAGGATAGTACATGGGACCTTGTGGTTCACAGCCGAGTAACAAGACCACAAGACAAAAGCAATTGCTTGTGTTTCGTAGCTGTTTTCTGACTTATAAGCTTTTCACCACAGTACTCTCTCTCCAGTGAGTCGGAGAAGAATGATATGGGTGCTGATTGGTGATGTATTAGCTGTTGAGTCTAATGCGCCTGTACCCATTTGAGCATTTGAGAAGCGCCAAACGTTTGTAGGTGAGTGGTTGCTGTTGCACCAAGTGAGTCTGACGACTTTGTGCTGCTGCGTCAAGTAAATCTGACGACTGTGGGTAGATGGCGCTACAACATCTGTACGAAGGTTGAAGGTTCATTGTCCGAGGTCACCAATGTGACGGATTGGTATGAGCTAGGATAGAACCTGGGACCTTGTGGTTCGCAGCCGAGTAACAAGACCACAAGACAAAAGCAATTGCTTGTGTTTCGTAGCTGTTATCTGACTTATAAGCTTTTCACCACAATATTATTCGTTTATTTTGCTTGTCGCTAATAATTATAAAACAGCAGATAATGCTTAGAAATACAATTCGGTGCAAATCAAACACAACAGACAAAGAGAAAGTCAATAACTAGCCAGTTTAGCAAACTATAATTTCTTTGATGCGATGGCTTATTGGCAACTAAGAAAAACGCAACTTGAGAGAAATTTCTATTTGTATTTTGACGCGCATGCTCAGAACTTTCTTTTGTTCTTTTAATCCCATTCATTTTATCTCACTCTGTTGAAGGACGTGAAATAAGATAACAAATCGATATCACAAAGATATAAAAGAAAATTATTGAACTAAACGAATTTATTTATTTTGATTTTTTTATATTTATTTATTTTGTATTTGAATTTATATAATATTTATTTATCATATTTTTAATTGATTTATTTTGTTTTTTATTTTCTTTTAGTGAAGACAGATATTTATCTCAAAATTAAATTGAGTTTATTAATTTAACAATAAGAAGCCGTTTCGAAAATAGAGAGGACTCATATTTTCGGACAAGGGGTTTCACATATGTTTACCTATTTCTTTGGCTAACAAATTTTCATCTTATGTTTTGAAAGTACATCAAAGATATTTTAGCACTAGATTAACAATTTTTGGGGGAAGTAAGACTGTACCTGGATAATTTAGAAACATGAAATTCTTTTCTGAAATGGTAAATTGGAGGAGAAGTTCTAATTTTTCTCCCAAGAATTTCTCTTAACTTCATAGCGTGAATTCTCAATACCATTTTAAGACAAATGTTTCGTCTACCATTATGTGAAATCACCCCAGAAGTGTATTGGAGATGGTTTGGTTATATTAACGTCCCGTTTGAAGCAACACAAGGGCTATTTTGGGACGGACCTCGTCATTTTGAGCCGTGGTCAGATGACGAGGACTACACCTGAGCTGGCACCCCCCTCTCCACACCAGCGGGAGGACGTTTAAGTGTATTGGAGAGTCGTCATAAACAGGTGAGCTAGTAACGAAGAGTTTTGGATAGATTGCTACATGCTAACTCATTATTTTAATGGGTTACATATCATTTTTATTTTAGAAAAGAAGCAGTTGGATGACTGCCTTAGCATCTGCGCATCGACACATGGGGTTTCAAAGCATTGTGGCGAATTGTTATGATAGAACCTCGGACCTTGTGATTCGCAGTCCAGTAACATGACCACAATACAAAAGTAATCGCTTGGGTAGCGTAGCTGTTAACTGGCTTATAAGCTATTCACTACAGACTCTCCCTCCAGTGAGTCGAACGATATGGCTGTTGAGTGGTGATGTCTTAGCTATTGATTCTAATGCGCCTGTACCCATTTGAGTAGCGCCAAGCGTTGTGTGGGTGAGTGGTTGCTGATGCTGTTGCTGTGTCAAGTGAGTCTGATGACTTTGGGTTGCTGCGGCCTTTTTTTTGTGTTGCTGCATCAAGTGAATCTGACGACTTTGGGTTGCGGGTAGATGGCGCCACAACAGCTGTACGAAGGTTGAAGGTTCATCGTCCGAAGTCACCAATGTAGCAGACTGTGATGCGCGAGGCTAGAAGCTGGGACCTTGTGGTTCGCAGTCCAGTAACATGACCACAATACAAAAGCAATTGCTCGGGTAGCGTGCCTGTTAACTAACTTATAAGATATTCACTACAATATGCTTTCTCATTTTAGCAGCAGTGTGTTGAGCTACCACAAAAGGGTTTTCTCTCATGATGGATTGTCTGCGATGGACAATCGCATACCCATCACGATCTTATCCGATGGATTTCTTTCTATAGTGATACATGGTATGCGAAATATCCCTATGATAGGGCATTGTAGAAGTTGCGGCACAAGCAGGTAATATATCTACCCAATTTTATGAACGTTATGTATTATGTATGTTATGAATGTTATGTTATGTAACCTGATTTATTAGGATGGAGAAAATTGCGAGTATCTGCGAAGAACTCATGAATTTTTAAGGGTGCTGTAATATCTCATGATTTTCTTTTGTACTCTTCTTATTTGAAACTTGTTCATTATGATCATTTGCTTAAATTATGAAAATTCATAGTTCCCGAAATGATCACATTGAGCATCAGTTATTTCAGTGAATCTTATTTTTTTTTTTTACTTATTGTCTCATCTTTATCAAAAACTATTTTTCATTTTTTAATGCTTAGAGTATGGCCTTAACTTAATATGAATAATGTAAACAACATATTTATAACCAAAAATATTTTTATTTTTCTCAGTAACTACATGAACAAGAAGACTTTGTTACTGTTTTAAAATACTATAAAAGAATTCAACTTGATTTCAAATGCTTGATGTTGTTTCTTATGGCACTTGCCATGGACAAGCCCGCTGTTACGAAGACAGCGATTTAAGCCGGTGGGGGAGCGTCTCTTGTTTTTATAGTTGCACCAACTAGGGCCAAGAGCACGACTTAGCTACTCACGCATCAGTCATTCGCTTGTACAGCCCCTTTCTACTCACGCATCATTCATTCGCTTGTACAGCCCCTTTTTACAGGGGGTACATTCACACATCGAACAACAACCATGCCCACACCGGGACTCGAACCCAGGATGCCCAGATCACGGGGAAGACTCGCTACCCCTACGCTAGGACGCCGGCCCTAAGGTTTCATAATATTCTATTAATGTTTTTTAATAAAAATATTTTTTTAAATAAAAACGTGTTCTTCATTCTTAGGATATTCTTAATTTATTTCTAAATAATACTCTTTTGAAATGTGTATTATTATGATTCTGAATTTCAGTAAATACAAAAATAATTCTGTCAGAAAATGAAGTTTTTTTAGAGAGTATTCCGTACTCAATCTTTAAAAGTAACTACTTGAAAACTAGAAATAACGTTTCACGTGTTTTGTTCTTCATTGCTTATCATCTATATGCTTAAAAAAAACAAGGGAAACCAATGAACCATAACTACCGGTCCAAGTTCGCATTTTGTTCCAAGTGAAATTTCATTACATCTAGATACGTGTATCATGAATAGTTGCTTGACTTTCTGCGTCCTCTATTTTTAAGATTTATCGGAGAAATACTTCTACACAATAGAGGAAAAATGTGACAAAACTTCGACAGTGCTAATAATTAAATAAAATATGTAATGTCTAAACTTCGCCAAATTGTATTTCATGTGAAAGCTTATTTATTCTAGATATGTTAATAAGAATTTTCTGCCCCCTCCATTTTCGTTTTCGAGCATTAGACAGAACCCCAAACCAAAACAACTGAACCGATTTTGACAGCTATCGCCGCAAATTAATTTCACCGATAAACAACTTGAATTCTCTATCACTATTATGTAGTCAAAACTAACCCTATAATACATCGTTTAACCATTTGACTAAATATTTTTATTTCCATTTATAAGCTTTACATGACTCTGTGGCGGATTGAGATATCAGAAAGTTGCGTGTTCAAATCACGTCCGGGTCACCAATGTGGCGGATTGAGATCAGCGAGGATAGAATCTGGGACCTTGTGCTTCGCAGTCCAGTAACATGACCATGATACAAAAGCAATTGCTCGTGCAGCGTAGTTGTTAACAGGCTTATACGCTTTCACCACAACTCTTCCAAAAGGCAACAATGAGTGTTTGGAATTCTTTATTTTTAACTACATTTTGATTTGAATTGTTAGAAAAGACCAATTTACGGCAATAGCGATTATCGAATTAAAGTGAAAACTTGTAAAAATATCAAGATGCTGTTATATAAATGGGTCTACCATTGAAATTACTATAAAAATATTTTTTGCATTGTAAAATTTTATATCGGTAAAAAGGGACTTCTATTTTTATTGCAGTATTGTTATAATGTGATTTGTTTCCCTGGGAATTCGTTTGATTCATAATGTAGCCATTTGGCAGATTTTATTTTTAAATTTCACAAAAAAAAAATCCGAATTCTATACAGTTATTTGAAACATACACGCACATATATATTTTATATAAAAAAAATCATGCATTCTAAGGTTAAAATAGTATTGTAATAACGCCATTAATATGGTCGCTGAAGACAGCTAAAATTAAACAGGCTAATTTAGACATATCAATCAACTTTGATAAATTGCATTTAAAGATAACAACAAAAAAAGATATTATCTTAAACTATATTTCCGCAATAAGGTTAGAGCGGAGCAAAGAATCTGGAGGAGTTTTTGCGTTTCATTACCGAAAGGCAAAATTCGATTACCGATTATCACTGAGATATTAAAGTTAAAATTATGTTTTTATCTTCAATCAATAAAAAAATACATTTATTTCGCTATCAAAGATATTCAACATATTGATAATAAGGATGCTAAGGGTCTGAAATATCTATTCGATGTCATAACAACACTGATAAGAGAGGCAGAAAATTTGCTCCGACTTTTATCAAAACACTACGATAGAGTACTTAAAACTAGGAAAAGTGGTTTCTGAGTTGTTCTGTTTGGAAGTTTGTCTCGTTTTATATCATGGCCGAAAACGAAGAAAAGTTACTGAAATTCATTTGGAAAATTGAAAATTACAGCTATTGCTGGAGTACATCCAACAGTCTACAAAGTCCCGATTTTCAAATGGATGTTTACGAAGGAAGTTCTTGGTGTCTGAAATTATATCCAAGAGGAGTACCTTTGTGTGAAAACTATATAAGCATCCATTTAGCAAGGCTGTCATCTAGTAGTGGACCACTTAGAGTTTCCGTAGATTATGAAATCTCCCTTCTCAGACCTGATGGCACAGCTGAATATGTAAAAGAAACGAAAGATCGATGCTTTAGAAAAGGATACACGTTTGGATTTGACAATTTGGCAGTTCGAGATGAAGTATTCTGGATGAAAAGGTCGATATTGTTGCCTCAAGACATTCTGACTGTGCAATGTCGCATTTTTCCAAAAGATACTCAGTTGAAAAGTAGCACCACAATCATTGCGAAAACCCATTTAGAGCTTGAACGTTACGTTTTTCATTGGAAGAGCGAAAAATGTTTTTCTGAAAAATTAAATGAATTCAAAATTTTAAAATTTCTTAATGGTAGACACTATTTGGCGTTGAAATTATACTGGCGTCTTGCTAGAGGACGCGAGTATCTCTATATATACTTTTCAAATTTCCATGATTTAAAGATGTTCCACTGTAAGCTGTGTCTATTAGATTCTAACGAATCAATTTCGCAGTGTATTTTGGATGAACATATTGATTCAGGCCAAAGCGACTTCCGTTTAATAGCTGCAGATGAAATACGCGAAAAGAAATCTATTTTTTTGCCAAATGATAAGCTAAATTTACATTGCGATTTCACGTGTTATTTTGGCATTCAGTGCAACCAAATCGAGACGGTAGCTTTCGACAATACAATTTTTTCTGTCATCAAAGACAAAGAAACATCCTCTGAAGTTGAAACCCCCTCTGCAAACAATCGTCCATGCTCTTGTACTAATATATACGCTTCATTTAAGAAGGATTTTCAAAATTTTTACCAAGAAGAAATGCTTTGCGATTTCACTTTAAAAGTCGGAAATGAGAACATCCAAGCCCACAAAGCAGTGTTGGCAGCGAGATCTCCAGTATTCAAAGCCATGCTTACAAGTAACATGAGGGAAAATGAAAAAAATTTGGTGGAAATTTCGGATTTGGATGCAGATACTGTCCGCTGCATGTTAACATTTCTATATTCTGATACGACTGGTGATCTTGATTGGGAAGCTGCTAGAAAGTTATACTTCGCAGCGGATAAATATGAGATAAGGAAACTGAAGCGCATCTGTTCGGATATCTTGAAACGGAATCTGAGCGTGTCCAGTGTTGGAGCAACTCTATCTCTCGCAAATTTGCACGCAGACGATAATTTAAAGGACCTGACCCTAAATTTCATCTTTAAACATGACGCAGAAGTCATATGTTCGATGGAGTGGAAAGAGTTCATGGCTGATGAGGCCCATTTAGCCGCTGAGGCAATGCGTTATATCTTTCTGAAAAAGCAGAAAATAAAGGAAAACTCTAACTGTATGTATTAAATTTATTATATCATACTCTTATATGTGTTTAAAGGAAATATTGAATTTACACACATGTCCCAAAAATCATTTTTCAAAAACTTAGTGAGCATAATATATGAGTGTAATGATATCTCTTAATTTAAATCTTAATTAATTTCCCATTTTTTTTTATCTTTAATCATATTACTTTATTCTAAAATTTTCTATTATTTCTTGAACCAAATCTCACTTTTTTATATAATTAGCCGCCTTTGGCGACCAGCCGTTTGCAGTATTAATGCTCGCTAAAATTTTCAATTAAATGTTTTATGTAACTTGGTGGCTTTATAGCTTCTTGAATATGCTTACTACACGCACAGAAATGCTAAACTAGTTAGTCAAATAGTTACTGCACACTGACATAAAGCTTGAATTTTTCTTAAAGCTGTATTTATTTATTATATTTTACTTAGGCAGTGTTATTTTTTCATGTGTGCATTACTGCATATTTTTCCTTATACATTATTGTGGACTACACATAGTTGTCGCATTCCATTCGACGAATGAACATAGTTCACTCTGTTTCTGAATATAGAAATCTCCTTATATTCTCTCATATCTTTTTTCTGATGAAATGAACTCCTCCTGACGCATGCGTAAAAGCATGGAGGCTTTCCGAACCCAAGAATAAATAACAAGCAACGAGAAAGAATAGTATAAATAATTTTTATGTTTAATGATTGTAGATGGCGGATTTGGTTTTGATATTTCTATAGATAGTGGGCGAATATCTGGTCCACGAAGGCGGCTAGTTAAATAAAAGTATTAAGATTTATACGGATATAAAATTGGTATAGTGAAAAAATGAATATTTTAATTTTTAAGATGACATAAAAATTATTTTTGTGAGAGAACAATTTCAGCAGAAACCAAAACCTGTTAACTTATTGATTTACTCATATTTTAATTAACTTTTAGATCTGAAAATTTGGCACTTTTCACCTTGCCTTGAATAGTACGTATGCCAATTTTCAGCAAAACCTTCTCTCTCTCTTTATATATACAGGGTGTTCATTAATTATTGTCGGGGTTTCCGTACCTCATAACTTTCGAATAAAAAATATTACGCAAAAACCGATTACGTATTCGTAAATTACAACTCAAAGAATTTTATTAATGATATTAAAGTGTAAAGCTTGCACAATTTGCATTTTGTAGGTATTCAGCTGAAGGCGATTCTTTGAATTGTACTTTACAAATACATAATTCTTTGAGTTGTAATTTACGAATATATAATTCTTTGAGTTGTAATTTACGTATTCATAATTCTTTGAGTTTTAATTTACGTATTCATAATTCATTAAGTTGTAATTTACGTATTCATAATTCTTTGAGTTGTATTTACGAACACATAATCGCCTTCAACTGAATGCCTACAAAGTGCAAATTGTGCAAGCTTTACACTTTAATATCATTAATAAAATTCTTTGAGTTGTAATTTACGAATACGTAATCGTTTTTTGCGTAATATTTTTTATTCGAATATATATATATATATATATATATATATATATATAGTTTGGATAGCCAAATGCTTCTAAGTAATCAACAATTTTAAAATGCCTCACTTTTTAACACTTATTCATGTATCTTGAAGTCGAAGTACTTTCAACATTTTTTTTAAACTTCCGAAACACCATTGTTATGCATTGATAAATTAAAATCTGTTAAATACTCTGAAACTGAACGAAAACTGCTTCAGAACTCATCACGCAATTTTGATCCGATGTGAGAGAATAGTTTAAATTTCGAACTCTTTATCTTCCGATCCTTAAGCTTAGTCGCAACCAACAGACCACCATGGTTCAAAGAAAAACCTTTAGTAATTTGAGTTAAGGCCTCTTTAAAATATTTGTTGTAAAAAAGGTATTTCAACTTCTAACTTTCTAACTCATCTTTCTGTCATCTTTAGAACATTCTGAAACTGAACGAGAGCCGTTTCATTATTCATTATACGATCTTGACCCGAGGTCAGAGGATAGTTTAAATTTTGAACTCACAATCTTCCGATTCCGAAGCTTAGTTTCAAGGGACAGTTCACCATGGTTCAAAGGAAACCATTGGCAAATTAATGTCTTTTCAAAGTATTTGTGTTAAGAAAAGAAAAATAAAAACTCTTCTTCAACTTACATAATTTCTAACTCATTTTCCCAAAGCCTAAACTCAACCGACAGACCACTATAGTTCAAATACAATTATTGAAAATCTTAGTTACAACCTTTTCAAAGTATTTTCAGCAAACAAAAAAAAAATCAACTTTTATCATTTTTCTAAAGCATAGTCTCAACCATAGACCACCACGTTTAAATAAAATTATTGATAATTTGAGTTTCCTTTTCAAAATATTTATAGCAAGAAAGTACTTCAACTTCCATCACTTTCTAACTTATCTTTCATTGATCTCAGAACATTCTGAAACTGAAAAAGAGCCGTTTCAGGATCACGGAGCCGTTCAGGATTTAGTCCACGCAATCTTCACCCGAGGTCAGAGGATAGTTTAAATTTCGAATTCACAATCTTCTGTTTCAAAAGTTTAGTCTCATCAAAAGACCACCATGGATGAAATAAATCCATTGGTAATTTGAGTTAAGTCCTTTCAAATTATTTGTAGCAAGGGAAGAAGAAAACAACTTCCGTCATTTCTAACTCATTTTCCCAAAGTTTTGACTCAATAAACAAACCACCATAGTTCAAATAAAATCATTGGTCATTTTAGATAAAGCCTTTTCAAAGTTTTCATGGTAAAAAAAAGCACTTCAACTTCCATCATTTATTTCTCATTTTGTGTGTCAAAGTGAAGATGAATGAATGGCTTTAATCGTCACAGGCCTTTTCTCATGTTAGAGCATATTTATGTACTTTATTTTATTCAACAAACTAGGGCGGGTTGCCGAATAATAGAATTTTTAGGTGTTTATTCAATATGGAAAATGAGGAAAGAAATATGTTTCAATATATTTGGAAGATTGAAAACTATAGCTATTGCTGGCAGGAAGTGAACGAATTTATTGCAAGTCCAGTTTTTCAAATGTGCACTACGGAAGGAAGCTCTTGGTGCTTAAAACTATACCCCAGGGGAGCAGCATCATTCAATAATTCTACAGGTCTCTATTTAGAGAGACAATTAACTATTCAGGGACCTGTATTCATCTCTGTAGATTATGAGCTTTCTTTTCTCAGATCTGATGGCACACCTGAATATACTGCTGGAGAAAAAGCATGCGTTTTTATCAAAGGACAAAGTTCTGGATTTTCGCATCTATTAAGCCGAGAAGAAATATTCCAGACGAAAAAATCGATTCTTCTGCCAGATGATACTTTAACAGTGCAATGCCGCATTTGTTTTGAAAGTATTGGACTGGCCAGGCAAATCCAAGCATTCGCAAAAAGCAAAATCTGGGTACATCGAGAACTATTCGTCTGGGATACCGGTGAATTCAACTATGTTTCGCCATTTGGGCCAGGATGCTTTGCAAAATTTACCATCCATAAAGCCGAAATATCATTAAAGCTATGTGAAGATTCCATATATGTCACTCTTGAAGCTATTGATGATGTTGCTGGAATGCTTCGATTCAGGACAGGAATTGTAGATTCTGACAGATCAACTTCAAAATATTTAGTGGATGAATACATGCATAACAAGGAAAAACAATCGATTACAACGTTCCTTATCACAAGGTCAAAATTGCTACAAAGAAAGGATTTTTATCTACCTCAGGGCCATCTGATATTACATTGTGAATCCATTTACAGCAAAGGAATCCACATCGGTCAAATCGAAAGCCATACTTACGATAAAATTTTTATGTTCAACCCATTTGATGAAAGGAAAAAGTCTAAAAAGAACCAAACACCAGTCACACCTTCGTGCTGTTCTGCCAATTCTTCAATGAGGAAAGACTTCCAAAATTTATATCAAGAAGGGACACTTTCCGATTTCACTGTAAAAGTAGGAGGTGAAGATCTGCAAGCCCACAAAGCAATATTGTGTGCCAGATCACCAGTTTTCAAAGCTATGTTGACGAGCAGTATGAGTGAAAATGAAAATAATGTGGTGGAAATTTCAGATCTGCAAGCAGAAACTGTCCGCCGCATGTTGATTTTCATGTACACGAACACGGTTGATGATCTTGATTGGGATACTGCCAAAAAATTGTATTTCGCAGCAGATAAGTACGATATAGCAATACTCAAACAGATATGTTCAGACTTTTTGAAAATTAATTTAAATCTGGACAATGTAGGAGAGGTTATTGCACTTGCAAACATGCATTCAGATGATGACCTGAAGAATGTAGCGTTGGAGTTTCTGCAGTGTATTATAAAGAGAAAAACAATAACTTAAAATGAAGAATCATTGTAAGTACTTTAGTGATATCTTTCATATCTTTTTTCTTGAAGTATTCCTTTCTGTCGACTGTTGATATCGCTTTGTTGTAGTTGAAAATCTATACTTATATATAAAGCTCAATGTGTGTGTGTGTGTTGGCGCTCTACAGGAAAGACCATTTGACCTACAGCTACCAAATTTGGTACATGTATACCTTGGAGGTCGGGAATGTGCACCTGGGGTCCCTTTTTTGAGTTTTTAATTAGAATTTTAATTATTAATTAAAAACAAACTTTCCCGCCAAAAAATCTTCATTTTCCCCACCGCCAAATGAGTAAGGGTTCAGTTTTTTTTTTCCCAAAAGTAATGAGGCTAGACTTAAGATTTTTCGGCTGATTATTTCAAACGATTCTGTTTATTTTCTTAATGTTTGATGCATTTAAAATTTCGTTTCAGATTCATTGTGTTCTGATTGTTGACATGACAACCATTATCAACGGATGATTTAAATTATTTTTAGATTAGTTGCATGCTTTTGTAATTAAAGTGTATTTATGTTAGTTATATATTTTTTTGTATATGCTTATAGTTTTAAGTCCACCGTTTTTTAAGTAGTTTTTTTTAACCTGTTTTCAACCGATTATTTTAAACGATTCGTTTTATTTTCTTAGTGTTTGATGCATTTAAAATTAAACATTGTTAATGAATCGATCTGGTCATGATGAATCTGTTGAAATTTTGTTGATAAATTCTTGAAATATTACATAAATTAAGAAAGATATTCTTTAGTGCCCATAGAGTTTAAACGCTCAGTGACTGTTTTCAGTAATCAATACTTTGTTTCAGTAAAAAATATTATTACATTAATTGCATATTAATTGTTTCCACTTTAATTTAAAGTATAAATTCTACGGGAGTTAACTGAAAATTAGAGATATATTATTACATTATGAATGAAGGCGTTTATAATATTATGAGTGAATTATATGACTAACAAAATTTGAAGTTTTAAAATATTTTGATGCAGAAGCTATTAAAGTAGGAATTGTATAAAATATTTAATTATTAAAATTTTAACGAACATTAAGATTGGCGAACCGGCTGGTCGCCAAAGGCAACTAGTAAGAAATAAGAACAACAAAGTAATTTGATCAGAAGTTCGCTATTACTGAAATATTCTGGAAGCTATTGCATCTGTGGCAAAATACAATGAGTTTAATGCATCTTGATTTTACAATTATATTCTGCAGATTGTTTGAGAAACTTTTGCAATTTGTAAGAGTGCGGTTATAAAGTAAAATAGTGATTTTCAACATTTTATAAGTAATCGGTTTTAGTTTAAGATGAATGGAATTTTTTTTTTTTTTTATGGGGAGGGGGGTAAATGTTAATGTCGAAAATATTTTACTAAATAAGATTGATAGACCAAAAGGACTATAAAAAGTTTGTAACTTTTTGATAAATATATTTATCGATTCAAACAACATAAAATAAAATTTTTCTCATCATTGAAAGCATTTTTCCAATTAGAATTATTCATATGTCTCTAATTATTTAGAAAATGGTCATTAGGCTACGATAAAAGTGGAAATCCTATACATTTTCTAGCTAAAGCAGTTCACATTTGGAGCTACTTTCAGTGCAAAAAGGTTACCAAAATGTTTACAGTTTTAATGTAATAAGGTTTTTAGGCTCTCATATTTTTTGGGAGTTTAACATTTTCCTTCTATAACTTTTGGAGCATTTTATTGTACAAAAACGATTTATTTGTATTTTAAAATCAACTTTTCAGATTTCAATGATACCAATTTCATTTTCGTACGTTTCTTTTTCTCAAATAATCTTAGAAGTAATCCACATATCGATTCAAAATTGGACGTTAATCTAATTAATGTATGTTAGATTTTTTTTTTTGAATAATAACAATGAGTTAAATTTGTTTGTTTTCTTCAGTTAGAGAAAAGGACAAAAAAAAATATTTTGAGCAAATATTATGTTCATAATGTCTTTGAACATAGCAGAGCAATCAATCCTTCTTTTATCGTAGACAAAAAGCGTAAAAATATTTCAATTTTCATTACAGAAACTTGTTTTTAAATTTTATTTTTGCACGAGATTTTCTCTAATTTTAATAATTTCTCTGAATGCTTGAAGTATGGATTTACAAAATTTCTTATGAGATATCGTACTAAAATTGAAAAACGTTGATTAGATATTAGATTTTGAAATGTTCATAAATCAGTTAAATAAAAATTTTATAAATACACATTTTTAAGTTTTTAATATCCTTATTTGTTGGCTCTATATCAGATTTAATAAGAATATTAACCGAATTAAAATGTTTCATATCAAATCATATCCATAAATATTATTTATTCAGTGGTTTTATATTGATACAAATTTGATATTTACTAATAAACGTTGGTGGCCATCTGATTCTCCGGAGATCTTGGCTGTATATAATTTGAATTAGATATAATTTCATTCCCATGATTCCGTCAAATTGTAAGGCATTAAAGCCATGTTGTTTTAATTGTGCTCTGTTTATTATGTACATGACCTGCCTAATGGAGATTGGTTCCATGACGTCATAGAGTTATTAAAAACTTAAATTTTCAATTCGTCTAAATTTAGTGACGTCGTAACCACTTTGTTTTATTCGTGCTGTAAGCTACACAGATCCTAGACAGAATAGTTCTTTAGATTTCAACAACGGAAGAAAATCATACTATAAAATATTTGATGAAACAATGAAAAAAATTCGGATTTCGATCCCACAATGAAAATATTGTTGTGCAATATACTTAAAAATAAGTTTTAAAGCTGATTGAATCTAGACTAATGAATTTGACAGCATCTAAATTTACATAATTGAAAAGGTAATTTTTTTTACTTTTAAATGGTTCAAAAAATATTTTAGGATGGAAATATTTTTGGAAGTTACTGTGAAAAGGTATTAAAATCTTAGTTATTTTTTAATTTAAATTTTAATTAAAAGTTTAAAAAAATCACCACGAAAGGCTCATTTTCAGCATCCATTGTATAAATGTTCTTATTCTCTGGTCTGTAGAGCGCTAACACATACGCGCGCATGCGCACACGCACATAGTTATCAAATTTTTGCACAAAGGATAAAAATTTGCCCCTCGTTGTCATTTTTAAAAATTTTTATTAATTAAAAATTAAGTGAAATTTTAACGTTTTACTTCGTTATAAGTTTCCAAAATATTATGGCACAAAAATGATTTTTACGTCATGTCAAAGGTTAAAAAAAATTCCTGCTTTATTGATATGAATTTAATACCTGCGTAAAATGTTTCTGAATTTTGACAATTTTTTAATTTTTTGTCCTTAATCTCGAACACTGGATTGCACTGTCGTTCCGAAATTGAAATCGTTTTCATAGTTTCATCAAATAATGAATGGCATTATATTTTTCATTGGTGAAAACTAAAGTGATTGGATTCTGTTTACAAGTCGATTGTGAAGTTATAAAATAGGAAAAGTTGGAAAATGGATGAGCTGGACATTCAGTTTTTTAATAGAGTTATGATGTCTAAGACTTATCGCCATTGAAAGATTCATGTCTCAATGATACCAAACATGTGTGGGGCTATTAAACGATATCTGGCAATTTGGCGACACCGTAGATATGAAGTTATTGTTATTTCTCATTTCAGTTGCATGTATTTCCAGCGAACCAGCTTGTCGATAAAAAAATTATACTATAAGCAGAAATTTATTTTATATTAGTGATTTATTAATGATTATTATTAGGTATTAGTGATTTTTATATTTAAATAAATATGGAAACAGTGATTTTTATATTCAAATAAATATGGAATTCGCGATTTTATATTAAAATAACTATGGAATTAGTGATTTTATATTAAAATAACTATGGAATTAGTGATTTTATATCAAAATAACTATGGAATTAGTGATTTTATAACAAAATAACTGTGGAATTAGTGATTTTATATCAAAATAACTATGGAATTAGTGATTTTGCATTAAAATAACTATGGAATGAGTGACTTTTATATTCAACTAACTATGGCATGAGTGACTTTTATATTCAAATAAATATGGAATGAGTGACTTTTATATTCAAATAAATATGGAATGAGTGACTTTTATATTCAAATAAATATGGAATGAGTGACTTTTATATTCAAATAAATATGGAATGAGTGACTTTTATATTCAAATAAATATGGAATGAGTGACTTTTATATTCAAATAAATATGGAATGAGTGACTTTTATATTCAAATAAATATGGAATGAGTGACTTTTATATTCAAATAAATATGGAATGAGTGACTTTTATATTCAAATAAATATGGCATTAGTGACTTTTATATTCAAATTTGTTATTAGTGACTTTTTATTCAAATTTGTTATTAGTGACTTTTTATTCAAATTTGTTATTAGTGACTTTTATATTCAAATAAATATGGAATGAGTGACTTTTATATTCAAATAAATATGGAATGAGTGACTTTTATATTCAAATAAATATGGAATGAGTGACTTTTATATTCAAATAAATATGGAATGAGTGACTTTTATATTCAAATAAATATGGAATGAGTGACTTTTATATTCAAATAAATATGGAATGAGTGACTTTTATATTCAAATAAATATGGCATTAGTGACTTTTATATTCAAATTTGTTATTAGTGACTTTTTATTCAAATTTGTTATTAGTGACTTTTTATTCAAATTTGTTATTAGTGACTTTTATATTCAAATAAATATGGAATGAGTGACTTTTATATTCAAATAAATATGGAATGAGTGACTTTTATATTCAAATAAATATGGCATTAGTGACTTTTATATTCAAATAAATATGGCATTAGTGACTTTTATATTCAAATAAATATGGCATTAGTGACTTTTTATTCAAATTTGTCATTAGTGATTTTATATTCAAATAAATATGGCATTAGTGACTTTTTATTCAAATTTGTCATTAGTGATTTTATATTCAAATAAATTTGGTATCGGTGATTTTATATATTGAAATTTGTTATCAGTGATTTTATATTCAAATGTGTTATTAGTGATTTTATTTTCGTGAAAATTTGATGTTCAGTGAATTTATGTTTATTCATATTTAATTTTTAGTCAATTTATATTCATACAAATATTAGCTTTATTTTTTGTTTCAGAAAACTTTTCCATATTCACTTTTAAGCGTTCCTTGAAGTGAAGACATAGAAATCCTGAATGCTTTTTCCTTCCTGAATTTACTACATGATATCTACTAGTTTATGTGAAATAAGGTTTTGTTTAAATTTGATTTATGATTGTTATGTGATTATTATTATTTTAGCAATGAGCGGTTTTGATTAGCAATGAGCAAATGTTATTTGAATAAATTAAAATATAATGAATGCATCCGTGGTTATTATTTTATAGATTTTGTATATGCACACCTACAATAAATATATACTTTAAACTTTTTCATATATTAAGTATACTGAGAAAAAATGTGACAATGATGAAAAATTTTTAAGCAGATTCGAACTTTTAATCCAAGCCATCCTCTAACATGATCATAATTTGAATTGATGCGTCAGCTTTTGCATCTTTGAAAAGTTTTTCTTACTTTTATGGCAATAATGACATGCACACAAAACATTTTGCCGTCACATACGTATATATTCAATCTTTTTTAATTGGATATTTGGTTGAGTCTTGGTGGCAGAACACTTCTACTAATATCGAGTGTTAAAAATTAATTTAAAAAATCATCAAGGACAAGAACATTAATTATCAGAACCAGTGGTTAAGTAGTGAAAAGCAAAAGACTATTGTAGCTAATTACAATGATGTTTTACGAGATGCAAGTTAAGTATAAATACTGAGAAAGTATTTAAGGTTATTTAAACTGAAGACTTCCATTTATTAGAAGCATATATTCATTCAGTAACTAAAGCACTGAAAATAATTTTGTTAAATTGTATGAAAAAATATATTAAAATTCGAGAAAACTTCGTACAAAAATAAAATTTAAAGCCAAGTTTTTAATTTTTAAATGATGAAAAAATGTTTTATTTGTGTATGTAATATGCATTGGATTTATTACAAAATTCGATTCTTAAGTAAAAATTCATTAAATTTTTAACACGTTGAATGCCATGGAGGACAGCAGGACATTGGTAACCGGCAGTGAGTTCGTCCTAGCATCATGGAGGTAACCTGTGATCGACGAAGCTAAGACTACTAGAAACGCATAGTTCGAGTAAATATTCAATGGTTTTTTTGAATTTTTCATAATTAGCGTCAGTGTATTACTAAAATAGTGTGAAGAAATGAATACAATATAGAACATACAAATATAAAAAGTAACCGCATTTCAACACCATGGAAGTTACCGATGACCTCAGTAAAATAAATACATTACGAATGATTACACAAATTAACTTATTTGTTGGAATTAATATTTCAATAAATCAGTCACCATATAATGAGGAATTCCTGTTGGTCAGAAGGACAATCCATGTGAAATATAATGGCATTGAAAGTGTTAAAAATCTTTATTAATGAGCAACTATTATCGAAAAAATAACGATTTGATAGATTTGGTAATTCTAAAACAAATGCTGTGTTCTGTAGAGGATTTGGAAATATTTTTGCCTCTAACACATTTAAATTAGAGATAATATATAGCCATTATATTAAGATTCTCTGAGTTCGAAATTATTCTCTCGGCCCGTGTTGCATACTAACAGGAGAAACCAGAACTGCAACGAGCTAGACAGATTAAATAGAATACATTATTTTATTACTAGAATTGTAGATCTAGAATTGGTCCGTACATTTGTATAGATGTAAAAGTGAAACAGGCTACAGGGATTAGCTTCGGTATGCTATCTTTGCATTAAAATTTCAGATTTGCGAGCAAAGTTTAGTCAAAATGCCTAAAAGGGTAGATTGCTCGTCAGTCACAAATTAAACGCAATCAGTTAAATGAATGAAATTTTTACAGCATATTAAAGAAATTCTTTTTATTTAGAGTATCGCATGAGAAAAAAAGTCTCACTTAGACAATATGTCAAAAAATTAGAAATAGTGAAAAAGTGCTTTTCAAACAAAATAAATAACTAAATTACACATGGAAACATTTTTTTGTAAATATTCAGTTTCTCATTTTAAAGATATAAATGTTTTCAAAATGCACATAGTTCAATACTACTCGTCGTAGTTTCAAAATGTGCTTCTTGTGATGAATTGGACCAAAATCTCTTTCGTCACATGAAAATATTAGAAATAATATTTTTTAAACCATGAAATCGTTGATAAGTTTTTGAGGTGACGATTGTAGGTATGACGAATATTTCACGAGTGGTTATGACGTAACCAATACCATCAAGTCACAAATACCAGTGATCAATACTTTTCAAAGAGGGGTGTGATTCAAATCCTTGATACGACCTTACTGGTGATATTTCGATTACAGGTCTTGGATCACGATAGAAAGTAACAATCGATACGATCTGTCCAGTGGAAGCTCTCGAACAAAACAGAAAAGCAGAAATGTGTGGATGGGTTGAAAAGTGAGCGAACCGGTTATTCTTGGAATTATCGTATCATTGAATTGCATATCACTGAAATTTATCGGAGCTGTGACTTCACTGAAAAGTGTGAAGTGACCTTGACTTTCCGATATTCGCATTTGATGATGCACTATTCCATACAAATCATTTTTAATTGCTTGTGACATGACTTTGCATATATTCTATTTACTGTTGGCGCCATCTATTGGTAGAATATAGAACTAAAGTAAACATTTTAAAGAAATGACATTGTATTTAATTCAAATTTTTCAGAAAATGGTTTACTCCAATAAAGAAATTAAATAAATAGTTTTGAAAAAAAATCAAACTTAAGAAGTAAGCTGAAATAGAAAAATTAATTCAAACACACGTTACTTAAATTAGTAAATTAAGTATTAATTAGAATTAATAAATTTTATATTTAATACTAAATAATAATATTTAATTAGTAATATCATTGAAATAACAGATATTTGGAACAAATATTTAAAAATAACCATAGCAAAATTATTTGTTATTCAAAAAATCGTGGATTATGCATCTCTAGACGATTGCTTGATCAACTGCTTGTAAACATCATAATAGGTAGATATACTATCGCATAAATAAATCTCATTGAAAAGGACAACACAAAAACACTATTGTTATTATCAAAACATCCGACCCCGACCGTCATATTTCTGATTTGTCCCTAACCATATTTTTAGAATTATGTAATTATATGAAAGAAATTTGTAGATTTCCATTTGTAGATTTCCAATTTCTGAAATCCATACCCCCAGAAAGTTTGTCTGTCTGAGTGTAAACTATAATACTATATCGAATATTATAAGGATCAAATGTAAAAACTTATACGGACCAAGTACTAGTATAATATGCAGTTTGAGCATCTAAAGAATGGAAACGTATGTTTTGAATAAAATCAATTATAATGTTGACCGTCTGTCAGATTGTACATTCATATGATTGTAAATGCAATAGTTGAACCTGCTGGACTGGTCTCCCCAGACCTTTCTCGCATAATCGCTAATGAAAGTCCCAGAGAAGGTCTTACACGGCATTGTCATATAATAGCTATGAAATGTTGCTCTTTGGCGAGAATTTAGCATTTTTACTGACTCTGTCGTATAATGCTTGTCGTGTTTTTTGGCGATTAATCACTGCCATGCGGTTCATAGTATCCGAAAATCGAATTTGTATTTTAGACGGTTTCTTCCCAACCTGTTGAAACAAAAATTTAATACAAAACTACACTTGTAGTTACAAAATCCCGTACCAAATTTGATAAATTTAAATCACCGCGTTTTTGCGCTATCACATTTACATGTTTCTGAAAGTACAGACTGACAAAACGGTCAATCCCTTGTTAAATTTGACTCAAAATTTCATAAATATCTACATTATAGATGTTGAATATGTGGAAAATGTTTTTTACAACAAGCTCTCTTCATTAACTTTTACTCAAAGAGCCGTACAGACATACTTCCTGCGAATAGATTTTGTCAAAATTTGATAAACATCTACGAATTTAGTGCAAAGACTGTGTGGTGGATTGTGATGCGTGAAGATAGAACCAGGGACCTTGTGGTTTGCAGCCCAGTAATATGACCACAATACAAAAGCAATTGCACGGGTATCGTAGCTGTTAACTGGCTTATAAGCTTTCACTACAGACTCTCCCTCCAGTGAGTCGGAGGTGAGACGAACGATATGGCTGTTGAGTGGTGATATATTAACTGTTGATTCTATTGCGCCTGTACCCATTTGAATAGCGCCAAACGTTATGGCGAGCGTGTGTGGGTGAGTGGTTGCTGTTTCTGCGTCAAGTGAGTCTGACGACTTTGGGTTGTTGCTGTGTCAAGTGAATCTGACGACTTTGGTTTTCTGTGGGTAGATGGCGCCAGAACAGCTGTACGAAGGTTGAAGGATCATCGTCCGAGGTCACCAATGTGACGAATTGGGATGTGCGAGGATAAAACCTGAGACCTTGTGGTTCGCAGCTGAGTAACATGACCACGATACAAAAGCAATTGCTCGGGTATCGTAGCTGTTAACTGGCTTATAAGCTTTCACTACAACCGTATAAAAATTTCATTCAAGTAACCCAAAGCGTGTTTGAGTTATCTTTGCCACAGACAGATAGACAGATATTTGAATATTTTCCACAAATGTGTTTTTTTTTTAACTTGGGGAAATCTAAAACATGGAGATTTGTCAAAACCTCGATTTCATATTTTTTAATGATTATGATACTTTATTTATACTACGTATATGAAAAAGTAAAAAAAGATGCGATGTCGTTGCTGAAATTGCAATTCGATTTTAAAATTTATTTTCAATCAATCGGAAAAAAAATGTATTATCGTTTGTTTTTTTTAAAGTAAGTTTAGCACTTTCAATAGGAAGAATGCTAAACATTTCCGTGAAATTATTGCTCTGGACTTTATTCAGTCATTTAACTTTACACACCATTCATAACAAGGAAATTTCTCCACAGTAATTGAATATTGAGTACGCACAGATAAGCAAACAATTTTTGTTTTTTATTTCTAAAAAAGTCGGACTATACATATAAAAATTTGAAAACATAAGGAATTTTTCGTTTAAATTTAAAAACAATTCAATCGGGAAAATTGTTTGCTTATGCAAAACTATGGGTGTAAAACAGTTACTTTGAATTTCTTAGAAACGTATATAATTGAAGGCATTCGGTTACTTTGTAGTGATGATGAAACTGTTGCTTCCTGCCTGCAGACTTGAGCTACAATTGTAATCCACCAGTGCTGTTGCTTTTCACCACGATATCTAAAAAGTAAAAATATATTAAATAACAATGTATTAACAACCAGAGGGAATGTCTCCCCACAACTTTCTCGCATTCTCTCTAATAAAGGTGTTACTTCAGAGAACGCCTTGCATGGCGCTGGCGTACAATAGTTACGAAATATTAGTTTTGGCATGGATTTAGCATTTTTAGTATCTATTACGTGTACTTGGCGAGTTATTTGGCGATTAATTCTTAGCATGGGTTAATAGTATTGTAGTGATCGTAGCGACATCTGTATTTCAGGTGAATCAATCAATCAAAAAGAGCTACCTCTCTACTTTTCATATTGTATTCTCTGTTTATATTTTTCAGGTTAGTCCACGCCGAGATGTATTCGTTACGAAAGAGCTCGCTTCAACCAACACCTCCTAAAGTACTTTAGGAGGTGTTGCTTCAACGATACCATCGCACGTGATGATGGCTGTGAGTTAGTAAAAGATTTATTTTTCTAATGGCTGTTACTTCAATATTTATAACAAAATAATCCTTAAACAACTATAGTATCCAAAAATCGAATTTGGGTTATGACACGTTTTTCGTAACTGATTGAAACAAAATTTTTATACAGAACTACATTTTTAGTTACAAAATCTCATACCATATATTATAAGTCTTTGAGTTGTGGTGAATTGCATATAAGCCAGTAACAGCGCTTCTACCCGGACAGCTGTTTTGGTAAAATTGGATCGTTACTGGACTGCTGTACTGTGGTGAATTGCATATAAGCCAGTAACAGCGCTTCTACCCGAACAGCTGTTTTGGTAAAATCGGATCGTTACTGGACTGCTAACCAAAAGGTCCCAGGTTCTATCCTCACGCGTCTCATACCTCTAAAGAGTTGTCACGTTTACATGTTTCAGAAAGTACAAACCGACAGATAGTCAATCCCTTGTTGGATTAAATTCAAAATTTGGTAAATATCATCTATCATCTCTCTTCTTTTTGTAATTATCAGGTGGCCGGACAGACAGACTTCATCTGAGTGGAATTTCCTCACAATTAAACAGAGATCTGCAAATTTGGTATAAAGATCCTACACTAAATTTCATCCATCTAGCTCGAATTTTGTTTGAGTTATCTTTATCAAAGTTAGACAGATGGACGTTTCCAAAAATGTTTATTTCGAACACAGCGAGGAGACGTGGAGATTCGCCAAAAGTTTGAATTCTTTGATGATTACTGTACTTTCTCCATATTTCGCATAAGACAAAGTAAAAAAATATATTATAAGTAAACCTAGAATCGCAAAACATTTCTTATGAATAGAAATATAAAATATATACTATAAGAAAATTTGCAAATTATTATTTAAATTTGTAATTTTAATTAACTCTGTAATAATGAAACGAGAAAATTTACAAATGCAAACAGAAACGAATATGAATATTCAAACATCCGTAATAGATATCACACGCAGTTTGGATTAAACACCCAGGAATATTTTACATATACATAAAATTCATATAACAAGATAAAGGCGGCCAGTTTTTTTACTTTTTCGTGCACGAAGTATATTGTAATGTCCTGATCTAGACTGATCAAATAAC
Source organism: Argiope bruennichi (assembly GCF_947563725.1). Classification (NCBI taxonomy): domain Eukaryota; kingdom Metazoa; phylum Arthropoda; class Arachnida; order Araneae; family Araneidae; genus Argiope; species Argiope bruennichi. Next base: position 21,655,978 of record NC_079161.1, read on the forward strand.
GAAGCAGAATTTCCAGACAATTCTTTATTTTACAGCCCTATATATACAAAATCTTGGTTAAATAAATAGTTATTTACACCTGTAGTAGGAGATACAACAGTCAAAATCGAAGGGTTTCTTGGAACTCAGTTCTCCCCCATGGCAACACGACCACTCCAGGGGTAGTTTCTCAGACTCCGAACTCGTGGGCGTAGTCCAACAGTCTCCTGCAATTCGTTTCTTCTCACCTCTTAAAAAAAATCTCCGCACTTTATTTCGGCGACAATCTCCGCCTCTTAATTTACATTGGTCATTTGAGCTCTCTTTCGGCCAATCGGGGTTTAGCAATATGCTCTCTCAGCGGCGCCAGTGGGTCGTGGAAAGGTCCTTTCACAAAGAGAATCATCTAGCATCCAGATGTTTGGACACCCCTTTCTGTTTGAAGGTACTATCAATACCTCTGGGTCGAAGAATTCCATATGTGGTCTTTCATTGTAGTCGCTAAGGAACAGATGCGAGACCACCCATGTGAAAAGATCCACCATCTGGGTATCTCGTGGATTTTAGTAAGTAACAGAGACGAACAATGAATCAGTACAACACAATGTCTTATCAGTACTGGGAAACGGGGAATGTTACCATTTATACCACGAGGAGGAAAATACGAATTCGAGATTCTGACGAATCTTAAAGTTTCCGAAAAACATATGCTTGGATTTATATCTGCCTGTCTGTGAATACGATGATTAAAAAAATTCTTTCAGCCGGATGGATGAGATTTGGCATATGGCCTTTATACCAAATTTGTAAATTTCTATCAAATTCGATTTTCTGATACTATAAATTGCATGCCAGGGATTAATCGCCAAAAATCTCGCCAAGGACGACGCTATAGAGTCAGTAAAAATGTTAAATTCACGCCAAAAGTTAGTATTCCGTAATTATTGTACGCCAATGCTATACAAACCGTTCTCTTGGATAACACTTTATTAGAGAATATTTGAGAACTTCCACTAGTTCTAAGCTAAGATTTAACTTTCTTACCAAAAAAAAATCCTTCTGTGGCGACATCTCAGGGGCTCTGCGAGGTAACTTCTGTTGGTGAGCGTTGATAGGATTCTATGTACCGGTCGATTTGTTTCTCAACAAGCTCCAGAGGTCCATTATTTCGAAGGATAATGTCGTGGAATTCTCTTATGTCAAAAGCATCCCCTGGAATGGAAATTTTAAATGTTCTCATCCAAATTTTAAAAAATTAATAGACTAATTAAAATGACTAAGAGAAATGTATCGAGAACGTCCGGAAAAACTTAAGAAACCCACATTTTAATTCAAGGAATCCGAACCAAGTCAGTTTTAAACTTCCTTTAATTCTTTAAACGTAGTGCATATGTATTAAACATGAATTGAGTAATTGCTAAACTACAGTTAAATAATTTAAGAGGCTGTAATTCGAAACAAAAAATTGCGCATCTACAAATGCCTCAAGCATTCGGTATTTTTAGTAAGTAAAGATGAGAGTTTTACTGATGTTTTTTAATGGATGCCAGATCAATGAACCGAACCTCAGCTTTGGAGGAAAACTTAGTGGATATTTGGCAGCTAACAGCAAAATGACAAGAATGTTCTCGAAAATATAAGAATCAAGGCGATATCCCTATTAGGATTCGATTATTCTAGAAGTTTCTTTGCCTTTGGAAAACTTACATGAAGCGAGAAGCGAAATCAAGTTAATCAATAGAGCAGATTCTCTCTTTGGATTCTTGATCGCGATGGGAACTCTCTATTTGTTTTATGCTGAATGTTTTATTCTGCGTTTCTAATTAATTAGCGATTTGCTATTTATGTGTGTTTTGCTTATATCTCTAAGTGCTATCTTTGTGGGCACTACGTTCCCATTATTCGTGTTTCCTGTGAAATAAAACATTCATTAATGAGCTTACCATACGCACCTACCAGTGGGGTACCTCGAATTTGAGGATGAGAAGTTTCCGCCATGGTGGTTGGTTCTTGGTACAGAAATCGTATGGACTACCTCTTACTGATGTCGGTACGTGCTTCCCACGGGAAAGGTTGTACCGCGATCGGTGATTGCCCTTAGAAATCGATTTTTGTTCCTACCAATGCTTTCATGGTGGTCCGGTCATTTAGATTTTATCCGTGTACTTCATGGGTGGATCAGAGTAATCAGTGCTTGATTCTCTTACCATGTACCCACCTGAGGATTTACGTAACAATGTTCTACTTAGAGATCAGGATGATTTTATTAAACCTTTAATTAAAGGATGCCTATTAAACCTCTTTTATTAAACGTGGGGAATCCTGAGCAAAACATGGACTTGAGAAAATTATGATTTAAAAAAATTATATGTTATAGAAATGGATTATATTTCAGTTTTCTATATTTTACGTAACAATATTTTTCAAAGAAAATATTTTAGGAGAAATCAATAAAAAATGCATATTCAGGCACATGTTCGCATTTTTGCTAGATAATAGATTTTTTTTCCTTTGTTATAAAGACTTACCCATGATTTCTTCAGCTTTTCTTCTCATACTCTTAATTTTGAGTTCTCCATATTTATAAGCACAAGCCTAAAAAACGAAGTTGCATAATTTCAGTACAAATAAATTTGCCACGCATCAATAATTTCAATAAGTAAAATGAAATATACTTGAGAGATAACAATTATTTTTAAATATTAAGTTCATTCATATTTTATTTAAATCCCAATGATACGATTCGGCATCGGTTCATGTTTTAGGGCTGCAAGTTCCAACACACCCTGCAATTACCGCTAAGAATTACACTTTTGTTTGTATTCTTATTTATATACTTTTGTACCCTAACAACTCGATATTTAAAGATAAGGGGAGCAATAAAAATAAAAATAAATAGGGGATATAAATGGACAAGCCAGAGGATGCTCTGAAAATCATCAGGATTTTCTTTTGAACTTAACTGAATGATGATTGGAAGATTCTTTTCCCTCGGAAGGAAAAAAGCAGTTCTTTTTTTTCTTTTTTTTATAGTTTCTCAACTTATATTTGGTTGGATTTTCGGTAGTTGTGGTTTGGTACTCTCTTTCTCTCTGTTTAACTCATCATCATCTTAATACCATTACACCCCCATTTCCGGAGCTCATGTGGTTCTTACTTCGTTCTTAGCTTCGTTTAAGTAACCCAAGATTACCATTTTTCGACGATTCCATCTCTCTAAGGGGTGAGACGCGGAACGATGAAGCATTTCCTGAATTCTTTGTTAATCTTTGACCCTGATTTCCACCCAATTAGATACTTTGTCGGTCAGGTTTTTTTCCTATATGTATGCGAATGCCGTATCTTTTCTGATCGTATTATTTTATTGTGACTCAAATTTGAATATTGATTGTTTATATGGTTAGTTTAAGTAGCAAAGAAACCTTCTAGCAAGAATATTTCATATAATATCAGTAAATATTATCGAGATTATCTACCGTTGTTAATTTAAGTGTTATCAAAAAAATTCAATAACAAATTTAAAAAAAAGTAGTATTTTGTACATAAAAGTTATTATTTGGTAAAAAGAAAGTGAACTGCCAAATTTTAAGAACAGAAATTGTTAATTAATTCATCATGATTTAATGTTTAGGCTTCTTACAGTGAATAAAAATTACTCTAAAGTAGTTCATTGTGAATTTGTATCTTCTTTTGACAATATTACGACTTATTTACAGTTTGTAAATTCACCAATAATCTTGTTGTTGTTTATAATGGCACTTGCCATGGACAAGCTCACAGACAAAGTCAGTGATTTTAAGCCAAGGGAGCATCTCTTGTTTTAGTAGCGCCAACTAGGGCCAAGAGTACGTCTTAGCTACTCACGCATCACATTCGCTTGCACAACCCCTTTTTACCGGGGGGCACATTCACACACCTCACAGATAGAACAGATGAAGGACAACCACGCCCAAACCGGGACTCGAACCCAGGAAGCCCAGGTCACGGGGAAGGCGGGCTACCCCTATGCCAGGACGCCGGTGTGCGTCTGGCATAGCCAAGCCAAGTGTGCGTCTCTTTTTTTTTCAGTAGCGCCAACTAGGGCCAAGAGTACGACTTAGCTACATTCACGTCAGAACCCTTTTCACTGGGCAGACTTCATTCACGCATTTCATTCACTCATCCACAGACCGTAATTTAGACCTGAATCAGAGAACGATCACTCCTGATCCAGTGATCCCAGTGGTATTGCTCTCGACATGGAGGACTTTGTGACCACGACAGATTTATACGTGCGCCAGCCACACATACACAAGGAGTCTTCGACCAATAGGGTTCGAACTCGCAACCAAGGGAAGCGAATACAACGCTCTTCCAACCAGGTTATCCCGGCCTTTTAAATAGTCTTGGTTCACCTTATTGTTAAATGTAAGCATCTCCTCCTTTCAGATCTTTTCTCATCCCTATTTTGACAAATTAAACTCATCCCTACGCATGCGTAAAAGAGCGAATCCGAGATCGAACAATAATCTCTTTCGTATAGATGTAGGAGGACTTTATTAAAGAGAAGAAGAAGAAATTATAATATATAAATAATTAAAATAAAATTTAGTTACTCTTTAAACAGAAATAGCTGATTTAATTTAAGGAATTACAAAACGCATTGCGCGTTTTACCCCATCATTCTATTTCGCAGGAAATTTTGATTTTCTGTAGGCAATCATGGATTATTTTAAAATATATTCAAAGATTTTAATAAAACAATCTTTAAGAATAAGACTGTGCTGTGATAGAATATTATGAATCAAAGAATAAGACAGTACTAATTTCAGTCATTATTTTATCGTGATATTCTCTAATCAAGGAAAATCTTCGTGCCCATTTACGTATTTCATACTGAGAATTCCTCGTCATACAAATTTAAACATAGTTGTAAATGTTTTTATGTATACAGTTATATTTTCTTTGTAAGGAGTAAAAGTAATTCCGATAGTTACTAAGTAAGAGCCTAAAGTGTGAGTTTACCTGTCCAGGCCACGTGATGTATCGATCGATTTCTCGTTCAATGTTGCCAACAGACGATGCCGAGTTATTCAGCATGTATTCAATTGCTTGCTGTCGGCTCCAACTAAATGAAAAAAAGTGCTTTTGTATTAATTAAATCAACTGTGTTTTGAAGAAATGTTTACTCTTAAAAATTAGGAAAAGATAAGAACACCCTTTTTCCAATTTTAAGTCTGAATCTATGAAATTCTTTTAAAAATTAATTTTTTACTACTAAGCAAAAACATTTAGAAAGTAAATAATATAATATAATAAAAAAACAGTAATGTTCCTAATTTAAAAAAAATAATTTGAAATCTAGAAATACGAATACTTTCGCTTGATATATTTATAAATTGCAGTGTAGATCTATGCGGTCGATATATATATATAGTATTTGAAAATAAAGTTTCAATTATAGATATAATATCTAAAAATAATCTTATCTAAAATACAATTACACCACGATATATTGAAACTTCTTTGAGAAAAATTTTAGGCAGGAAAATATTTATTTTAAAGTTTTCATCATTTTCTTACTAAAATGAATGATGTGCAGTTAGTCTTTTAAAGCTAAAGAAAGCTATAAATAATTAACTTATGAAGGAAAATTTATTTTTATAATCATATAAAATTATGAAAAAAAAGTTAAAAATTATAAAAATTATAAAAAAATTATAAAATTATGAAAATAAGTTAAGTTACCGACTGAGCCCCAATTTCTCATATCAAAATAACAAGTTTCGCTAGAAGCTAATGTTATTAAAAATCTAGCTCGAAATTAAGGAAGGAATTCGCAGATTAGAAATTAAACATAACGTGTGACACACTGACATTTTTTATCGTTTTATCCTAAACCAACATTTTGGTCTTCCTTGAATTTCTGTCATTTTAAGAATCATTTATTATTATTTTAGTCTTACTTAATTTATATATTCTTTTATTTTTTTATAAAACCTATTAATGGGCATTTTTTTAATATTGCAATATATATATACAAAAATTTTATAGGATAAGTTTGATTTGACATATAGAAATTTTCTTCATTACACAGAACATATTTTCCATTAAAATTTCCATTTTCCTTTAAAAAATTTGGTGTATCGAGGTTTTCGATTTATGGAAGTCTGAAAATTCGGTAATAAAAATAAATAAATATCGACGATTGAAAAATCTTTGACATCATATCACATCTTGTTTGTACAATGTCGTGAGAGAAATTTATCTAGAAAATTTCATCATAAGATGCAATTTATAAATTGTGCTCATTTTTAAATTGTGTATTTTCCCGTAATTAGTAAACAATGTTTAATTTTGTGATTTTAAAACTAAAAACAAGTTTTCATTCCATGCATTTATTTAGTATTGATTATTTTATTAACACCATCATTAAAGTGATCTTTTTATTAAAATTTGTTTCCAGCATCAATTTTTGAAATATCAAATGAAAGTGAGCTCAAATATTGAAAATCGAAACCTCATATATTTTCAAATAATTTTCAGTTTTCCCATTACATGTAGAAAATATAATCAAATTAATGAAAATTTTGTATAAAACTTGAGGATTATACCAATATGCAAAATTTACATGGTCAGTTTATAAAACTTTCTTTTACTCATTTGTTGCTTATGTATGTGTTATATTATCGGCATAAATCTTGATCTACTAACGAATGAAACTAAAAAATACTTACCCCATTACATGCATCCCAGTATCAACCACCATTCTGCAAGCGCGGAAGATTTCATACGAAAGATGTCCATATCTATAATAGTAAAATTTAAAAAAAACCTTTTAAAATGATATAGTTGAAATAATTCAGATGTATAGCATCCTATGTTATAATTAATGGAAATTGTCGCTTAGAAACTTTCTCGTGTAATAAAATAGTTATTCTCTTGTACATGTTACAAATTATGAACCTTGAGAAAAGCCATAAGCGCAACACGTGCTCATCTTTTTATTTTCAGAATTCCGAACATGAATGCTTAGTGCTCATAAAGAAAAAGCTTCATTTCGAATCTATTAATTTTTAAAAAAATTAATAATACTCATCATTTAATAATAGGGAATTATTTTATAACTTTAAGGCTTTAAAATTTATTACTTTAACTCAATCAATGGCTACTTCGAGGAAAGATCATGCATTGATCGGTGGATCTCGAAGCGGCCATTGAAATTGTCCAAAATGCTTTTATGCAAAGATTCTCACATTTGTAAGACCCTTTTTGTTTAAAATATCAATGCGTAAAGAATATTTTACTACATATAACTAACGAAACCACAAAATTGCATAAAAATGTAGATTTAATAATACAGTTATTGACTCAAACATTTAAATCTTTTCATTTTTCATTTAAATCTCTTTTAAATTGGTATTTAAATATTTTTTATAAGTATATACTTATCTCCCTAAAGGTTTTGATATTAGCTCCGAGATCATGATTAAATTTAAAATCTTGCATTACTGAGAATTCATGACTTGCTCCAACTAAGCAATCTCATTCGGTATAGATTTAAAATTTTAAAACTCATTCGAAAATACAGTATATAAATGGCAATTTTGTATAACTAATATGGCAGTATGAAGGAAATCAAAACTTTCATTATAAATTCAAATGTTTCAAAGATGTCGACAGCTAAAATGTATATGTAAATTGTTTTTGTAGAAATAAATTTTGAAAATACACATTAAATAGTGTGCTAAAAATTAAAGTTTTTAAAATTCTGTTTTCATTTTTTTTTATTTTATTCATAATTTTTAAATAAAATTATTACTGAATCTTGAATTTTTTTTTAAAAAAATATTTACTAGAATTCGAAATTAGTACGAAATAGTTTTATTTTATTATACAAGCAACTCTTAAATTACTTATAAAAATGTTAAAATAGTAAATTTTCAACTAGAATACACTAGATTAAAAAATTTCAAAAAAGATATGAATACAAAGAAATCGATTGCAAGTTAAAACTTCTGGAACATGAGATAAATAAAAAATAATAGGACGTAAATAAGAAGCCTTACCTCATATAAGTATCATTAAATAATCCTAATTCATAGCCTAGGTATTCAGCATATAAGGCCCAACCCTATTAATAAAAAGTATACTATAGGAAACAGAGTTCTTGTCATTTTTAGTAAAATATAAGAGAAACAAAATTCACATTGAAAGCAGCTTGACAATACAAAATACGGAAAATAAATTCATTTAAAAGTGTTAGATACATTAATAATCTTATATGCTCTTAATAAGACTGATGTGACATGTTAGATATGCAGTACCAAAGTTGGAATAAAAAAAATCACTAATTTGGGACCCCCTTTTACTAAAAATATGATAGGTACACCACACTAGTACTTTTTAAATTCACCAGGATTAAACATTCTGTTGCTGGTGTGGAATTCTGAAGTGAGGTGTGTCTACTAAGACAATCTAATAATCTGACGATGGAATATAATTAAACAGTCCTTTCCCTTTTTTAACTTCAAAATAAGTCATTAATTAAAACTAAGCAATGCTCAGAATGTGTTAAGTACAATATTTAGCTTAATTAATCAATTGATAATTCTAGTAAAAAGTTATTAATTATTTTTATATGAATATATATTAATTAGTTACATATATTTTATAACTTTCAGAGAATCTAAAACAATTGGTTTTTCTTGAAAAAAATTGTATAAGTTTTTTTCAATTTAAATTTTGAATCTGTTTGAAAAGCAAATGACAATCATGAAAGAGAATCTATGTCGTTGATATGCTTTTAATGTTTTTTTGGCTTCATCCTCAGTTCAGAAAAGAATAAATTGGAATTTGAAGTTCATCATAATTAAATTAGAATTTAATAAAATGAGGCAAAAAACTGACAATTGAACTGTGTTATTCGTGCATCGAATTATCATAGCAATCTGCTAATATTTACTGATTCAAAAGCGTTTAAATTCGATACGATTGTGACATAGAATTCATAAATATCTCAAGAGTTCCATGGTCCCTTTGTTATATTGTGGTGAATAGCATATAAGCCAGTTAACAACTACGCTGCACGAGCGTATACTTTTGTATCCTGGTTAAGTTACTGGACTGCGAACCACAAGGTCCCAGGTTCTATCCTCGCGCATCGCATACCGCTACATTGGTGACCACGGACAATGAACCTTCAATCTTTGTAACAGCTGTTGTGGCGCCATCTACCTACAACCAAAGTCGTCAGACTCACTTGACGCAACAAAACCTAAAAAGTCGTCAGACTCATTTGACGCGGCAACCACTCACCCACCCACACTCGCTACTCAACTGGGTACCGGACCATTAAGACAACAGCTAAATACATCACCACTCAACATCCATATCGTTCGTCTCACCTCCGACTCACTGGAGGGAGAGTCTGTGGTGAATAGCATATAAGCCAGTTAACAGCTCTTCTACCCGAACAATTGTTTTGGTATAATGGTTTAGTTACTGGACTGCTAACCAAAAGGTCCCAGGTTCTATCCTCGCGCATCGCATACCGCCTCAATATCAATCCAACAACACCGTTCCAAAATATTAGGTGTCATCGAATAAGTCAAACTGATAATTTTAAACCCTTAACTATGTGGTAACAACAGAAAACTGTATATTTAAGGGATTATATAAAGACTTACATAAACTTTGTTTACCCAGAAATTAAAATCCGTTATGCATTTATTCTGTTTATAAACAGGAATGGAAAGGATGCGTGTTATTTGTTCGAACCATCTATAAGCCAGATACATCACTATTTTGCAACTGTGGATGTTTCCTAATGCTTGGAAAGGGATATATTCAAGCCTACGAGAGTGAAATCTGCTATTTCATACGGTTTCTGATGGTCAGGAGTGTGTCAATAGATGACTTTCAGTTTGGTAAAGAGAAAGGTAAAATAATTGCTGAGTGCGTCGATATGAGTCATGCAATCCAAAATAAGTGACCCAACATTATTTGGATCCTCAGCATTTCTCTTTTTCATACAGCAGCAATAATTCAACGATCTATTATAGATTTTTGCTGGGAAATTTTCCATCAACTGCTCTTACAACCAGACTTTGCTCCCTTTCAGTAGCATCTGTTTTTCTATTTTAAGGTACCTTTTCTAGCAAGTTTTCAGAATTATGGTACCATAAAAAAGGCATTACCACTTAATTATCATGACAATCCTAATTGCATAAAATGCTTGATGATGTAGCGGATGGAATTTAGCGAGGATAGAACCTGGGACCTTATGGTTCGCAACCGAGTAACAAGACCAAAGTAATACCCCTGTCTCGTAGCTGTTATCTGACTTATAAGATTCACCACAATACTCTCCCTCCAGTGAGTCGGAGGTGAGACAAACGATATGGCTGTTGAGTGGTGACGTATTAGCTGCTGAGCCTAAAGTGCCTGTACCCATTTGAGTAGCGGCGAGTGTGTGTGGGTGAGTGGTTGCTGTTGCATCAAGTGAGTCTGACGATTTTTTGTTGCTGCGTCACTTGAGTCTGACGACTTTGTGTTGCTGTGGGTAGATGGCGCCACAACAGCTGTATAAAAGCTGAAGGTTCATCGTCCGAGGTCACCAATGTAGCGGTTTGTTATGAGTGAGGATAGAACCTGAGACCTTGTGGTTCTCAGCCGAGTAACAAGACCACAAGACAAAAGTAATACTAATGTCTCGTAGCTGCTATCTGACTTATAAAGTTCACCACAATGATATCATTACAATGTATTGCTTATAATTTTGAACAAAATCCTGGAAATATCGAACGATATCTCGTGCAAATAAGAAGACAGCTTTGTTCTTCAATACAGGAATACACAATATGCTACCTCGTAATGACAAAAATAACAAAATAGATGAAAACTATTCTTAAATATAGACCAAGGATATATCCATATTAACAATAAAAAGCAAATTATAAACAGTTTGAGTAAGAGAATGATGTCAGATAAACGTTTATGATAAAAGGGGAAAAAAACCCTAACCCTCAAAATGCATAAATGTATTAAATAAATTTAATTAAAACGGTTCTAAAGACACACTGTCTTGAAATATAAAAAAAAAAACGGTTCTAAAGACACACTGTCTTGAAATATAAAAAAAAAACGGTTCTAAAGACACACTCTCTTGAAATATTAAAAAAAAAACGGTTCTAAAGACACACTGTCTTGAAATATAAAATAAAACGGTATTTTTTAAAAGTTTTGATCTATAATTTAAATTTTGTTATTATTAAAACTATGGATTCGAGAAATAAAATTTTCTTTGATTCGCTACGAAATGGCACAAGAGAACGGAATCAAAATTCAATTAAATTAATCAATTATTTTTTAATTACGTTAAGCAAATATTAAATTGTATTATCATTGGGAACAAGCAAGTGTTTCAATTTTAAAATTTCTCACACAGCAATGAATGAAAAATTGATTAGAAACTCCGATTTCTATAAACCTGAAACAAGCCAAGTTAAATAAACTGTTAAAAAAAAGAAAAAGGCAAAAAAAAAAAAAAATTAATAAATCTGAAAGATGTGGAATCACTTTTCCTGACCTCACCCCAACTGATCATCAGAACTATTCAAAGAAATAATTCTGGATATTTTGCTTTGCAACCTGTCTGTCCCTACCTCTTTAGCATTTTTTTTTCTGTCAGCAAAATGGGAGATTAACGTTTGCGTAAAAGTATTCAATAACATAATCTGGAACTACATGGAATTTATGCCATATAATTCCATTTTTATTAACTCTTTAAACAAAACTTATTTAAGAAGGATTTACAAATATTTCTGTATATTACACTAAAAATTCTATAACAATATAAAATACATTAGGAAGATAATCATTATAATTAAGATTTTTCTTTTTAAAGGTAAAGGATTTTATAAAAGATTCAATTTCCTATTCAGTTTTCTTACCTCAACGAATGCGTTGCTGCGTACGCCATATTTCCTGAAATCGGGAATGTCATCTCGCTCCATAACATAGGCATACTGCAATGTAAATAATATTGAAAGAATTATAATTTTTGATATAATAAAATAGTACGGACTGATTCAGTAGATGCTACTGTTAATTTAATATAAAATTAACCGCCATTCGTGCTTGCTTCTTTATACAGAATATTGGTTTTCTAGGTTTAATTGTAAACTATCAACCTATTAACTGCCATTTTTTAAAAACAATTTTTACTGAATAAGTTATATCTATGCACAAAAAGTTTTGGTAAAATCCTAGATGGGCCCACCTCTTGGCGACTTATTTGAAATCTCGCCAAGTTGACTACTAATTGAATATTTGTTATTATTATTATTTTTCAATTAAAAAACGATACTTGAAGGCCAGAAAAATAATAATAAATACAATAAAAAATAAATATAATAAATGAATAAATAATAATAAAATAATAAATAAATAAAAATAAATAAATAAATATACTAAAATGAATATAATAAAAACGAAAATAATAAATAAATAATAATAAAATAAAATAATAAATAAATAAAAATAAAAAATAAACATATAAAAAATAAAATAAAAATAAATTTAAAAAATCCGTCTAGGTTGCCACATTGGCGACGTTATCGCCACTCGTTTGGCGAGAATTCAAAAAGACGCCAAGAGGTGGGCTGTGCTAGGATCCACCCTAAGTTTTGTAGCAGTGTAATTATATTCAAATTATGTTTTGTTTCGAAAAAATTTGATATTTTTGAAAAAGAGTATCGTTGTAAAATGATCCATAAATTCATTTCAGTGGAAAACAAAGACAGAATAAGTAACATATCGTTACCATAACTTCTAAATTACATTTTTATGTAGAGTATTTCATTATAATATAAAAACCAAACCCAAAATGTAATGTTTCTTAATTGGACAATTCTTTCCATCCTACAGACGAATTTCAAATTTGTAAAGAAACAAAGCACAGAATGCACATTTCCTGCTACACACACACACACACACACACACACACACACACACACATATATATATATATATATATATATAGAATGGAACTAAAATGACAGGCATAAAACCTATAATTTTAATGCTGAGAGGTGTACGTAAAATTCTAAAATCTTCTAGTAGGGTTCAGTTTAGTTATATTAACGTCCCGTTTGAAGGAACAGTAGGGCTATTTTGGGACGGACCTCGTCATTTTGAACCGCGGTCAGATGACGAGGACGACACCTGAGCTGGCACCCCCCTCTCCACACCACACCAGCGGGAGGACGTTTGGTCAGGACGGGTTTAACGTGCAGCAGACCCCCTTACACGACAGTTCTTCTGTGGAATCGGGTCTTGAATCTGAAACCCTCCGGTTCCGAAGCCGAGACCTTACCACCAGGCCACCTCGGCCTCCTTCTAGCAGGGATTATGGCAGCTAATGGGTTAATATGGAAGGATATTTAGAATTTTATCTTGATATTTGACTAGACAGAAAAATGCCAATATAATCGAATATTCTTTAATATACTGTGCGTACAAGTTAAATAATACATATAAATTATATTTATACTTTAAAAAAATGTGGAAGTAAAAATCGGATGCAGGAAATAATAACCAAAGAAAGCAATTTTTTTCCTAAACTTTAATAGCAAAAACATACGATTGAGTAGTTTAATAGAATGATCAAATTAGTTTTAATTCCGTTTTCGCGTTAAAACCCTTCTTACAGATTGTTATAAAATTAAATTTTAGAAATTTATTGAACAATTTTTCGGAAAGGAAATTAGTGTAATTAAAAAGAATATTTTTCATTTTTAAAACATTGATATTTAAATTAAATTTTATTTCATTTATTTTTAAAACAATAAATTATTTGCTTATTTTTAAAACCACAAATCATTTTTGAAATTATATTTTTAGAAGACCTATGAGAAAAATATCAAAAAAATCTTATTTTTAATTAAATTGTGAGTGACTTTCCTTCTGCCTTGAAGCGCACTTGTGGCAATTGTCATCAAGGTCGGGCAAAAATGTTCATTTCTATAATAGAAACAAATATCCATCTTTATACAAATACTAGTTGATATAATTGGCGTCGTTCGAGAGTAAAATACTGATTTGTCTGATATTTTTAATGTAAAAGTTGTTTTTGCATAAAATATTATAATGCACAAAACATTTTTATCGTCTGAAATGTTTTTTATTGAAACTGAGAAAATCAAATGAACAAGGGAATTTTAACAACCACCGTCAACTGATTTTTTTTTTCTTTTTCTTATTAATATTTGTTCTAGAAATAGTTCAAATTTTGCCCACAAATTCTGAAGTAAAACAAAAGTTTAATGAAGGCTTTGGGTCATTTAAGTATATAATTAATTTTTCATTAATAAAAAGCATTATCATAAATTAAATTAATCTTTATTTCTGATATAAGATGTTAATCGTCTGCTCTAAAATTTTTCTTTTAGTATTCTTCTAGAATTCTTCTAATATGTTCTGGCAACAGTTTCCTAAACACATTCTTCTTTCCCAAAAATAGAAATATTGTTAGAAATTGTGCATAAAATTTATTATGAAAATATTATTAAAAGGAGGGAAATTGAATTGGCTACCTTTTTAAAATTTAATAAGATGTAAAGATAAAAATATAGAAATATTTTTATTTTTTGCCAAATAATATTTTCAAAACATATGAAAAATTGCTAACATCTTTTTTTTTAATTAACTGAGATTTTAAAAGGGCATTATATTTTAACAGCGGCAATTTTTTTAAATCTTTCTAAATAAACTTTATAACTCATTCGAAAGTAATAAAAAATGGCGACAAGCATGTAGCCAAGAAATATTTAAAAAAGTGAAGAGGAAATGTCTAATAATAAATATAGAATATCTGGAAGTCTCAACCATTGTCTTGCAAAAGATTACACACACACACACACAGATATATATATATATATATATATATATATATATATATATATATATATATATATATATATATATATATATATATATATAAGTAACCAATCTAAAGTAAGAAAAAGTTTGAAAACGAAACTAAAATGAAAACGAAACAAAACAGTTTCGAAATCGCAACTAAAATTTATTACCTATTTAAACTAAAACCAAAAAGGAACTTCATAGTATTTAGAGAGCGCAAACTTGATTCTAATACTTTTGTATATATATATATATATATATATATATATATATATATATATATATATATATATATATATATATATATATATATATATATATATATATATATATATATATATATATATATATATATATATATATATATGTATATATATATATAATATTTCCCTATTTCATAAAACAAGTTAGTTTGAATTTAACTGTTACAAATTGTATTTAAAATGAATTTTGAAAAGTTTGTTATAATTAAAGTAAAAGTTTTACTGTAAAAAATTAGCACCACTCAAAAGGTAATTTCTTGTTTTTAAAATAATGTAAAAACACTTTGTGTTATAAATATTTTTAAATTATTGGCCAAAAATGGCAGAAATTGTCTTATTTAATTAAATTTATTCGCAATTAATTCAATTGAACGTTGAAAGTAGCAGAAATTAACACAGTTTATTCTAAAAATTACGCCAGAACGCCATGAAAAATTTCAGGTGTTGCCACCATTAATTATTTAACTCTTTAAAGGGCCATTTTTTTCTTGTCATATTATGTACCACTCATATTTTTAGGGTTGAAATTAGAATAAGAAAAGGGATTCATTTAACTTATTAGATAAATTGAATTTGATTAATTAATTAATTTGGTTAATTAATAATTAAGTAACAAATCAAAGACACATCATTTTGTGTAAGATAAAGAACTGAAGCATCTAAGTTTCTATCTTTCTAAAAAAAATTGTCAGCATTACATAATTTCATACAAAGATTGATAAATTTGGTGGGAAGCATACTTCCCACGGCCCTAGAAAGCGTTAAGGAAGAGATCTGCAGATCGACAGAACATACATGTATTTTCTGCTGTATATGTGGACTCAGTGATTTTATGTGTTTCACGAACTCACGACAACAATTTATGGAAGTGTATTTTAAGGACAGATATCCACAATGTATTGATAGATATGTTACTGCTATGTAAACAGGAAACCCAGTAGGAAGTTGAGTATCAGGGATAATCTATTTTTATACAGGAATAATTCTTTTTGCAGCACAAAAGAAGTTAAGACAAAATTATACAGGAATAATTTCTTAAATGATCCATCAAGTGAGGAATTTAATTAATTTATTGAATATAAATATCAATGAATTAAATTAGTTAGTTCATTTGAAATATTAAATTATTAAATACAAATTTTTTCAAATTTTTACTTTTATAAGTCAAAATAATAAAGTAATAAAAAAATGAAATCTACGATCTCAAATTTCAAGTTACCATGTGAGAACATTATTATTTTTAAGTCATTATTTGTCTCAATTAA
Organism: Argiope bruennichi; assembly: GCF_947563725.1. Taxonomy (NCBI): domain Eukaryota; kingdom Metazoa; phylum Arthropoda; class Arachnida; order Araneae; family Araneidae; genus Argiope; species Argiope bruennichi. Next base: position 21,672,389 of record NC_079161.1, read on the forward strand.
TTTAAGTCATTAACCAATTTAAACTGGTTTGAAACAACCACGAGACTTCTCTATAGGTCTTCACCCCCCTCTCTCTCCCTCCCCCCCCCCTCTCTCTCTATATATGTATATATATAATTTTTTTAAACTTTCATTTTCAATTCTTCTAGCTGGCAAACAAGGTTTTTGTGCTCGACCGATTTTGAGATGAAATAACAGCTATGGTGTCATAGTTCTACGTCAACGCATCTGCTGTCAAAGAAGCATGTGTAAAATAAAGCAATACTGGTAAAAGCAAGTCAAAATTTAAAAAAAGCATCTGATTTCAGAGAAGCATACATAATAATTATGCAGTACTGGTAAAAGCAAGTAAAAAAATACGTGCGATTAAAAGCTGATGATGAAAATTACCTTTTATGCTTTATTTATTGCCTACGTGATTTCGAGCTTCAAAACTCCCTTATCAAAACAACGTCATGTTCTCACATGATAATAATGGTTAAGACCAATCTATAATCAAATGTTTAATTTTTTTATACTGTGCTTAATTCTTTGAAATTATTGCATTTATACTTAGGGAATAAATATTTAATGTTGACTAAAGAAGGATTAAATAATTGTGCTAGTCAATGGATGTTTGTATTCCTTCCTATAGTTCAACAAAGTGATCAAGCATCATATGCACTATGAAAATAAATTTCTAATTAAATATATATATTAGTGTTTATAAAATATAATCTATATCTTGAATTAGATGCATGGAGAACCTTAATACCTGTTGTTGTTTCTTATGGCACTTGCCACGGACACGCCCACTGTTCGAAGACAGCCGATTTAAGCCTGATGGGGAGCGTCTCTTGTTTTTATAGTAGCGCAAACTAGGGCCAAGAATACGACTTAACTACTCACGCATTACTCATTCGCTTGCACAACCCCTTTTTACAGGAGGGCACATTCACACAGCTCACACAGAACAACGGAAGAACAACCATGCCCAAATCGGGACTGGAACCCGGGACGCCCAGATCACGTGGAAGACGCGCTACCCCTATGCAAGAACGTCGGCGCCTTAGTACCTAGGCACTTCTACTCAGAGGTAATAAGTAGCAGAGGGAAAACAAGTAATCTACTATTGGTGCGTCAGTTGAGTAGAGGAAGGATTTCTTAAAAGCGTTTGTGGCGAAAACTGAAGTAGTTCATTAAATGCAATTTAAATTTCGGAAGAAGCTATGGAGATTTAAGTGGCAAGCTCCATTTGATAGCAGAGTAAGGAAATGCGTATTTTCCATTGCAGTGGGCATATTAATTTGCTTCTTGATTGTGGGATTTTCATGAGTTCTGAGTTGACTGAAAAATTTTCTTGAAAGTTCTTTGAAAGTTTGGAGTTTTAAGATCTCTATGTAACTCACATTTGCATGAATGAGAATGCACCGACAAAGAGATGGTCAACATTGCGATGAATTTTTTTCGGATTTCAGAAAGGGTATGCATGTTAGATGTTGAAACCTAATTTTGTTTATTTTAATCGATAAGCGTCGAAAAAAATTCATGGTATTCACTTTTTCTCAAACAGATAAAGAGACAAAATTCCTGTAAATGGATTTTATTCAAAACTTCATATAAATATACAAATTTGGCATATAAATCGCATGTCAAATTTCATCCTTCCAGATAAAAGCCTTTTTTTTTTTTTTTTTTTTTTTTTGAATGACCATGTTCACTTCCAGAAACTTATTTTTCGAACTCTGAAAGCTCTAAATTCTGGAGATTCCTCAAACATTCGAAGTTAAATTCTTTGGCGTTTATTATACTTTCTCTTTGTATACTTGGCCTTTTAGGAAATAAAAATCTCGGTTCAAGTGAGTTCCGTAATAATTGTTGCGTAAAAATAATAACATATTTTTCCGGGCTTTTGAGACAAAATTTCAGACATAAATCTTACCTGGAAATGATGACCGGGAACACCTTCGTGCATGGCAAGAGTGACTACATCGTATTTTGGCCTGTAAAATAAATACAAAGAAAATAACAATAGTTTTGAATTTCATGCTAGATAGGTACAAACAGTTTGATTTTTAAATTGGAATTATACAACTTCATAAAATTAATTTAGGAAGGTTACAAAAATGCACTTCTTAAGCACGATTGTGATTAAACAACCCCCATCCAAAAAAGTTGCCGAACTTCTCCTCATTAATAGATTTTTTCGTAAATATTGTTCTCCAATCGCATATGGTTGATATATCAGTACCAGCTATTTTTACAGAATTATGAAGCACAAAAAGCTCACGTGCGGGACAGAAAATAAAAATCTGAGCATTTGTAGTGTTCACTGCCTAACATAAGGTTCACAATTTTACGCAACAAGAGAAAGATAAATCTTTTATTAGAAAGTAAGAGAGAAAGTTTCAGGAAGACTACTTTTGCTTGTTTGATTATCTCACTCAGAAACAGAAATAATTCTTTAAAAAAGGGATTTACCCAGATTCAAAAAGACGTAAAGCGAGGAAATAAATAAAAAATCTCAAGATTTATTTATTTACCTTGACAATGAGAACATTTTCTCTATTCATATGGCTAAAAACAAAAGTTTTAAGTGTTAGAAATTTGAAAGCCAGTGAAAACTTTTAAAAGCTACTTTCTGGTTTGATCATTACATAATCAAGAATCTTTGTAGGAAACGAATAAAATATACTTAGGTAAGACAAATGAAAGCAGATTTGTACTTACAGATTGTGAAGTGAGTTGGTATCCAAAAAGAAAGTTCCTGGAGTAGAATTATCAGCTGATGGCATCATGTAATAAGCTTGAGGTCCCGTTGCCAATTCTTTCGGTATTTTTTCCACTCTAAATAAATAATATTACTTGAACTCATCTTCTAACATAACATCAATGCAATCAATATTTTTGAATATTCTCAATATGCAATTGAATAATAGATGAAATATATAGAAAGGCAGAATGCTATGAAAATTGTAATGCTTATTTCAAAGTTTAGATTCATTTTTAAAAGAGAAAACAAATTCAAAGCGAAAATTATTTCTCAACTAAATTTATATTTAAAAAATAACATTCGATGGCTATTGATTTAGTATCTGTTTTTAGCCCCTGTTCATTGAAAATATGTTTAATATTCGTTTGATTAAATTCATTTTATTTTAATAATTCGATGCATATTCTGTGAAATATAATTAATATTTTGCTTAGATGAGTGAAATATTCAGGAATTGAAGTCACACACACTGATTTAAATTTTCATCTGCAACAACTTCAACATTTCTATTCTGAAAATTTCCACTCTGAGGATTTCGAACAGTTCAAGATCGCTCAGTATATGTTTATGGAATTCATAATCGTTGTCGAAAACCAAATCATGTAAATAGACTTAATCTTAAAATCTTACCTCATCTTAAAATAGAACCATTTCTCAAAACAAAAATTAAAAAAAATCAATTATTTATGACAATTCTCTGACGTTACGAAGATCGTAAAATATATCTTTGATTTCAAAATTTATGAATTGAAAGTTAACCTTTTCCTTTACACTACTTTTAATAACTATCTTTATGATATAAATTTCTCCCACAGGAAGGCACCTCAAAAAGGATGAGAAGCTTCCGGCATGATGGTTGGTCCTCGCCACCATGTTAGGTACAGAAATGATGTGGACTACCTCCTATCGATGATGGGATGTGCTTCCCACGGGAAGGGTTGTACCGTGGCCGGTGATGTCCCATAGGATTCCTCTATACTTCCCACTAGTGTTGTTGTCACGGCAATCCAGTCATTTGGATTTTTCCGTGGGCCTTAAGGCGGGTCAAAGTAGCCGGTTATGATTATGATATAAATTTCCAGCGCCGTTATGGCTTTAATGATATAAAGTCCTTAACTTTAAGTATCTATCCAGATTAAGCAGAGCAATGTCTCAAGATGCTGCATCTCCACCATAAACTCAGTTTTCCCGAAATTCCAGGTGCAAGGGATCGGTAGAGTTTCGATTGTCCTGATTATTTTTGACGTCTTAAGAATTCATTAATTTTGATAGGAAGTTCATTAACGAGAAAGGAACCAAAGAAATAATTAAATCATAGGGAACTGAGTCATTGAACTTATTGCACCAAGAACTGAATTTATTCTATTGCACTTAATCATGCATTATAAACAGTGATGATTTTTGACATTTCAAAATTACCATCACTTTAATAGGAAAACCATGATAAAGATTTGAACCAATTAATTATAATTGAATTGTTGAATTATAGGTAATGGAGCCGCTAACTATAATGAATAAGTATTCTATTCATTGACTTAGTACAAACATGCATTAAATACACAGACGATTTTTGATATCTCAAGAATTTATCTACTCTAAGTGGAATTGAACCAATCGAATATAACTAAATCGTTAAATTATAACGAATGGAGACAGCGAACCTATTAATAGGGAATTCTTCTATTGACTAAGTACAGTAATGCATAATATGCTCTGACGATTCTGACGTACTAAGGCTCTTTTGGTTTTAATAGGAAAACCTCTATAGGCAATTGTGCTAATAAATTAGAAATGGATATCATTGTATTATAAGATATGCAACCGTTGAACATATTGAATAGGGAATTCTTCGATTGACTTTGTCGAATCGTGTATTATGTTCACTCCTCATTTAAATGTTAAATTAATTGTTTCCTGCCATTATGTCATAATAATTTGTCTTTAAGAATGTCTTTTTTTTTCATTAAGTACAAAAAGTATTTTTAATAGATTTGTCTACGATAATTCAAAATCCGACTACAAATTTTGGGAGAAGTAAGAAGCACAAAAACAAAAATACCTTGGTCGGAAATGTTTATGATGTTGTGTCCGAGTTACCACGGAAAGGGGGTGCAGTAGCTTCTGAGGTAAAAACCCCTGAGCACCCGAGGTAGGGATTGCAATACCGGACCAAAAGTTCAATACCGGTATTCGGTATTTTTTAGATCTTAATACCGGGATACCGGTATTAGAAATTTTAGAAAAAGAGAGAAAACACAGGAGTTTTTTTTTATTTGCCAGTTTTATTAGAGAGTGTAAATATCAGTAAAAATAATTTGTAAATAAATTATAACAATATATAAAGAATCACAAAAAAGTATAAAGGGACCTTTTATTTATTTAAATCACAAAAAAGTGTAAATAAAACTAATCAGTCTGTGGTACTATTACAAATTTTTGAAATGTGATCTTAAAAAACATAATGCATCAATAGTACTGTCATTAAGCCTGGAACGTAATTTTGTGCAAAAATGACCAGCTGTAGAAAACGCTCTTTCGGCATCTACACTAGTTGGTGGTATTGTTAGCAATGCGCGATATACTTTTTCCAAGTATTTACCTCTAAATCCCTCATCTTCAAATAAATCGACTTCTCGTCGGATGGTTTTGGATATAGCTGATTTCTGTATTGTTTTTTGGTTTGTTGAAATTTTTTTATTTATCGCTAATTCTAATTTTTGTTTGAGAGACAATTCCTTTTCGTTATAGATATTAGTGTCATCATAATCTTCGATAACTGTACCGAATTCTTCTGAATGTGGATAGGTTTGTGGGTAAAACTTTTTAAGAAAATTTACTATAAACTTGATCAGATTTGAATTGGTTAGTCTCTTTTTTTCTTTTTCATTTTTGAAATCATTATAATTATGTAAATACAGTAAGATATTTTCTATTTCGGTATGCCTTTCTTCTGTGCGAGTTTTCAATGTAATATATAATTCTTCAGGTAATGATGTGTGCTGTTCTTTCAGTGACTGCAACATGAAATTTATTGTTGCATTAGCTGTTAATAAATTAGAATCTTTCCGACATAATGCCTCAACAGCCAGTTTTATTGGAAGTAGAGCTGATACAGTTCTGGATATTAAGTCGAATTCACTATTTGAAAAATAAATTTGGAGGTTTAAGTCGATTATTGCTTTTTGGATTGGATTTCTTAGTTTCAAAAATCGTTCCATCATTAGGAGTAAACTGTTCCAACGTGTTTTAGAATCTAATATTAACATATATTCTGTTTTATTTTCAGTTAGTATATATTTTTGTAATATGGCATTTTTTGTAGGGGAACGTATAAATATTTTAACAATTTTTCGAACTTTATAAATTATAGGAAGCAATTCTTGATGGGTTAATATTTCATCCTCATTATCAATATCGTCTTCAACAGTTACATTGTCATTATCTTCATTGTCAGTATCACTCTCACTCTCTTCAAAGTCGGAATCCGAAGTTTCTATATCCACAGTATTTGGATTCTTCTGTTCTTTATTTTTTTGGTATAATACATCCATTACTCCTAATTGAATTCCATGTACATAGCACAACTGCTGATTTGCACCCATCAACTTTCCAACTTTTTTCATAACTGTTGCTCCATCAGTCGTTATGGATACAATATCTTCTTTCAGGGATAATCCATGGTTCGCTAATTTAGACTTAAGCACTTCCACACATTTTTCGGCTGCCATACTTCCCGAGACATGTGTAAGTCCTATATTCCAATTTTTTTTTTCTGAATTAATTCTGAATTTTTTCTGCTATTTAAATATTTATATTTAAATAGCGTCTATTTCTTACACTTGTCCATTCATCAAATGTAAGACTAAATTTTTCACCATTTACTTTTAATTGTAATAGCTCGTGTTTCAAAGAATTGAGAACACCACTACTGTAGTTTATAACAGTTCTTCTTATAGTGTTTATCGATGTTGGTAGATATTTAAAACCTCTGGCGGATAGTGATTTTCTTAATTCAGTAGAAGTGCAAAACACTCGAAATGGTAAACCATCTAATGCTGTCATTTTACTTATAGTTTCATCCAAATTATCTTTTCGTTTTTCAAAATAATCTAAAATTCCTGATGGCTTGGGCTTAGAAACTGTGCTTAAATTTGTACCTTCATCGCAATTAGATTCTTTCCTCTTTAACAAATTTGTATCATGTTTCGTTTTTAAATGTGTATGGAGTCCGCTTGTACTTCCTCCGTTCACTTTAATAACTCTTGAACATTTTTTACATTTTTTACATTTACATTTTTTACATTCTTTTCATCATATAAATAATGAAACCAAACCGAAGTATTATCAATTGATTTCTTAAGTTCTTTAAAGTTATTCTTATTCATTATTATGGGTTATTATTTATGAGCATATATATAATAAATTTGAAAAATATTTTTATCTCTAAAGTATGATATGCAAATACAATGTGAATAACAAACTCACCAATTTAAAAAATATCGCAATATTACGCACTTTCTTCACAACTGAAACCTTGTTTTCATAGACATGAATATCAGACTACGGATCCTACGCGTGTGCAGTATTGCTCGGAGCTGTAATAAATAATTTTGACCCTTCTTTTTGGATGACTCACGTCCTGTTCATCTATATTTCGACGATTCCATCTCATTAAAAAGAGTGAGACGCGGAACGATAAGCGCATTTCCGGTATTCTTTTGATAGGCGCATTTCCAGTATACCTTTAACCTTGGATTCCCCCTATTAGATACTTTTTAGTTCATTTTTTTTTCACATGTGTGTAAGTGTTATCACGTGAATATGTAGTGAAGACAATTTAAAAGATTTCTAGTAAATACCGAAAAACCGGTATTTAAACATGTGAATACCGGTATTCGGTATCCCGATATACCGGTATTGCAATCCCTAAAACGAGGGCAGAAGCCAAACTTCTAGCTCATATGAAGATGAAAGTCACACATTCGCTTGCACAACCCCTTTTTATAAGGGGGTACATTCACACACCTCACAAATAAAACACAGATAAAGAACAATCACGCCCGAACTGGGATTCGAACCTGGGACGCCCAGATCACGGGAGGATGCGCTACCCCTATGCAAGGACACCGGCTGTCGGAAATGTTAACTGAAGGATTGAGAGGGTTTAATGCCTTTGTAACTTACTTCAACGCCAGTCATTTAAAATTGCAAATGCGAATTGAAAACGAGCAACATATTATGAATGTTAAATTGATGGCCCTGCCGTCCTCTTAATAAAAAATTCTATCATCTATAAAAATGTCCTTGAAATATGAATATTTTCGAAAGAATTCCCCACCCTGTGCCACTGTTCTGAAACTTGCAGAACTTCGTATGGCAAGAATGCTCTATTTTTAATGCATCCAAAAGTGTGCACATAATATCCGAAGTAAAATAGATGCAAATAAAGATTTTTATTCCTTTCTTGGCATGTTTCTTCTGAATGTTCGTGTGTCCTTCCGTTCATCCGTGTAGCACTGCAAGTCAAAACTCCCTATGAAATTTGGGCTCGTTTCGTTGCCTTCATATTTCTCTAAAAGCTTATGTAATTGTGGCTTATATTGGAGCTTTCTAATTTTCCTAAGAAATAGTAAGCTGCATTCTTTCATCTTGAATGAATGAAAACTAAGTATACCATCTTATATATATAAAAAAAAATTCTTAATTATTCCGAAATTATCAGCAACCTCATAATTTTGGTTGTACTCGCATTGAGAATTTATAGAATTTCACAAGGAAGAGATGTTTCTCATAACATAAACAAACGGATAAACAGTTCTACTTACGTTAATAACTTTTCAGGAATATTCTTAAATATATTGCTCAATTTAGGTGCGATTGCTTCTTCCAAAACTTTTCGATATGTCTCAAGAGCTTCATCCTGAAAATCAGAAAATACTTTCAAAAAACAAAGTAATTCTTCTATTAATGAATTTAATGAATAAGCATTATGATTAATTTTTCTCTTAAATCAGTGATAATCAGTTACTAAAAGCAACCTATTGTGGTGAAAGCTGATAAGCCAGTTAACAGCCACGTTACACGAGCAATTGCTTTTGTATTGTGGTTATGTTACTCGGCTGCGAACCACAAGCTCCCATATTATATCCTCGCTCCTAACAATCCGCCACATTGGTGACCTCGGACGATGAACCTTCAACCTTCGTACAGCTGTTGTGGAACTATCTACCCACAGCAAACCAAAGTCTTCAGATTCACTTGAAGCAGCAAACGAAAAGTCGTCAGACTCACTTGACGCAGCAACACAAAAAGGTCGCAGCAATCCAAAGTCGTCAGACTCACTTGAAGCAGCAACAGCAACCACTCACCCGCACACGCTCGCCATAACGCTTGGCGCTACTCAAATGCTCAAATGAGTACAGGCACATTAGAATCAACAGCTAAAACATCACTACTCAACAGTCATATCGTTCGTCTCACCTCCGACTCACTGGAGGGAGAGTCTGTGGTGAAAGTTCATAAGCCAGTTAGCAGCTACGATACATGAGCAATTGCTTTTGTATTGTGGTCATGTTACTCGGCTGCAAACCACAAAGCCCAGGTTCTATCCTCGCTCATCACAATCCGCCACACTATTCATTGACATGAACATAAGATAGAAAAAATAAATTTTGTTAAAGAAAATATTTCCCTAAATCTTATACTTACTATAAGATGTTTCATATTTGCACCGTTACCACATTTTACATTTGCCCGTATATTCCTTGTTACAAAGCTTCATTAAATATAGTGTGTGATTTCACGTAAATAGTTTGGCTTCTGTGGAAGTTCATAATACAAAATTTTAAAAAAAATTATACGGTCCCCATAGAGTAAAAAGTTAGTAAAATATAGCTTTTACATTTATTTTTGTTTCCATAAAGTTTCACAATTCTAACTATAAAATTTACACAAATATGCTTATTTCTGATTTAAGAAAGGCTTACAGAAAATTTGAATGATAACATTTATTTTAGATACGCAAATTCATTCTAAACAAGAAAAACTATTAAAAACAAATACTTGTCATCATGCTATTCATTATGATCTGAAAGAAATTTGTTAATCAAGAATAATGTTGTTCACTTTGATTGACCGACAGCTGAAGCTTTGATTGAAAAGAAAATGGAATAGAAACTTGAGAAATTGGGCATTTAAAGTATGTCAGAGAAGTAGTGCAATTACAAACAAGAAAAAGAAAAACATTTGCTCCTAATTGTATGCGTGCTATTAAGTTTCCCTAAAAAAATTACGTGTTTCAGTAACCAGAATTATTTTGTTATTTTAATTATTTATATTTATGTAATCATAATATAAAAAAGTGTGTATAAAAGTGTATGAAATATGTGATTTTGTATAGGTATCGATAATGTTCCATTAAACAAGAATTGTAAATACTTCAATTAACGTATTACTGTCATTTTCAGAATAATTTAATAAGAGCAAATTAATAAATGCATTATTTTCTTCTTATCCCACACTTTTAATAACCCAACGTGATAAGTCTATTATCCCTGAAATGTACAATAAAGACTTTCAAATATCAAGGGTATGAAAAAGTGGTCTAAGTCAAAAAGTTTGTCTTTAAGATGTTGTGGTGAATTGCATATAAGCCAGTAACAGCGCTTCAGCCCGAACAGCTGTTTTGGCATAATCGGATTGTTACTGGACTGCTAACCTAAAGGTCCCAGGTTCTATCCTAGCGCGTCCCTCACCTCTAAATTGGTGACCTCGGACGCTGAACCTTCAACCTTCGTACAGCAGCTGTGGCGCCATCTACCCGCAACCAAAGTCGCCAGACTCACTTGGAGCAGCAAAGTCGTCAGACTCACGTGACGCAGCAACCCTAAGTCGCCAGACACACTTGGCGCATCAGCACCCATAAAACGCTCGCCATAACGCTTGGCGCTATTCAAAATAGGGTACGGCCCATTAAGACAACAGCTACTATTATCTTAATATATCACCACTCAACATCCGTATCGTTCGTCTCCCCGTCAACTCACTGGAGGGAGAGTACTGTGGTGAATTGCATATAAGCCAGTAACAGCGCTTCTGCCTGAACAGCTGTTTTGGCATAATCGGATTGTTACTGGACTGCTAACCTAAAGGTCCCAGGTTCTATCCTAGCGCGTCCCTCACCTCTAAAATGTCTTCCAAATTTCCTAGATAGAAGCATGCAACCTCATGCTTGCACAAATGAATTTAAGAGAGATATTTTACTTTTTGGCACTTAAAAAAACTTTTTTAACATTTTATTATCAAACTCCACAAAATTGAGAGTATATTCACACATTTTAATACCTTACATAATGAAAATTCGTAACTGGAAATAAAATTTTAATTGCAATAATTAAGGAAATAAAATCTTCTTTCACTATTTTAGGACACCTGGTATAAACTCATCTAGAATAGTAATGGACCAGTATTTAGCTTCTAAACCATTAGAAATAGGAATAAGTTTTCCATTGTTTATTCAGCTTAATGAATTGTTATTGCTATTTCAATTAATGAATACATTAAAGAAAAAGCATGAAACTTTTAATTTTTATACAATCTTAGTCATATTTAGTAAAATATTCTCGGGAAACTAACATCAGTGGTTCTGAGAAATCTGAAGAACGAGAACTATAAAAAGACAATTAATTGTAAATAATCTCGCACTATTTAAATACATATACTTTCCCTATTGCAAGATGATCGTAAAGAAACTTTCCCTATTGGAGGCTTTTGCAGCTACAACTGGCGAATGAAATTAAACAAATTTTATATACATGCTATAAGATATGGGGAAATGGATTTCGTAGAAGGGGAAAAAATTGAACCAAAAATCGCTATGTAATATCTTATTCCTGGGAAATGAATTCTAATATTGACTAATATCAATTTCATGAAGTTTTATACCATGTGCCAATCCTTTTTGTTCTTTTTATCGCTTGAAGATTTGCATATTTCATTTTCCGTCCATTCATTGTATATCTTGTAATATCTTTTGCAGCTGTACTGGACAATGGTGTCCTGGTGTCTCGTCTTCCAAGTCGGAGGGTTCTAGACATGAAACCCGATTGAGATCAAGAACCTCCATGTCTGTATGTCTGATGCTCGTTAAATATATGGAGGCCTAATATCCTCCCAATGGTGAGATATGGAAGTTTGGAGAAGGGAATAAAAACTCATATACCATCCCCGTCATCTGATGGCGATCGAAATTTACGAATCTTGTCCAAAATGACCCTAATGTTGCTTCAAATTGGAACATTAATATAACTTAAACCAAAAACTCGGACATGGAAAATGACAACACTCTGTAAATGTTGCTCCTAAGCAAGGGCGTTCTAATTTTGACTAATAAAAGATTATTTTCTCTAAGTTTCATGCTGTATAATGCTATATGTGACTTTTTTTTATCAATCGAAGATTAATAAATTTTTGCATGGTCCCTTTTTCGTGTATTCATTGTAATTATTGGCACATTTTCTATTTCAACAACACCGGATACCTCTTATCAGTGACTTCTGGTACATTTATATTTTCTGGTACATACGATATTCAGCTGTGCAAACTTTTCACAGTATGTAACTGAAATCTGGTTTCATTTTAACCAGATTTCAACTACATTTTGTCATTTCGTTTTAACTGCAGACATCTCGAAAGAGGGAAAAATTACTTTACACCCACGCTGTCTCTTCGCAAAATGACAATATAGAAAGATTCACCTCTGTGCCGAAGAATTGTGTCGTATCATTGCGAATCATATTGCTGAATTCTTGATGCGTCATGTTGAAGCCTAAGGATTTTACCACCTGTGAATAAAAAAGGGTTGCAGTTATAAATATTAAATGAATTCTATCGACAAATTCAACTTCATAAAATATGAAATTAATATTATTGAAAGTAAACAATAATTAAAATTATGTTTCAATTTTAATGGTTATATATTCTTCTTCTAATAATAATGGACCTTTAGATGTTTATTAAAACTAAAACGAAAGGTTTGAAATTTTTTTTCAAGTTCTCAAATATTTCCTTCCTCTCAAAGAGAGCCGTTAGATTATACTAAATGAAAATTCAATGTAACCGGTTTTTTTTAACAATACTAAAAAAGCATCATTTGTTATTTATGAATTCTAGGCTGCATTTAAAAAAAATTTAAAGAAAATTATAACTAAACAAATGTATCACTAATAATTACGGACCTACATAAAGATAGAGAAAAAGTAATGACGGATTTATGTATTTAAGCATAACATATTATGAGACCTTTCTGTAAGTAATTTTGACCAAACGAGAATAGACAGTTGAGTTTCACATTTCAGCACATTTATAGCCTTAAAACACTAATTATCTGAACAGTTTTTTTTTAAAGTGGTACAAGTCCATTTTTTTCTTTGTTTTGAGAAAATTCAAAATAAGCATATTAGTCAATTCAAATATATATATTAAAAGGTTTAAATATATAAATTAAAAGCTTATTACTCACAAGTCTGGCAATGTTTCTACTAATTTATCAGTATGGATATTTCCTTTGGTAAATTTAACTAAAATAATATATATTTTTTGTCTATAATTAGACTTACACAATTTTCATTATTAGTCAATTGTAAAAATCTAGTAATTTCAACTATGAAAAATTAAATATCACTTTAAATATATTTTGTATTAAGCAATTTTCTTTACAGATAATAACAAAAATGAATAGCATTTTATATTTTGAATGTAGATTACATTCAAATTATATATTGTTAAACCTAATAAAAGAAATTGCTATTATTTTGGGTTTAATTGCTATAAAACAGCATTGATTCATTATTTCTTCATATTTGTATCACTTTTCTGATGTTAATATGAATTTATTAATTTTACCCAGAAAATAAAAAAGTCAGATTATATTCATCACTTAAAATAAATGTAATGGAATGATTCAAATACTTATGCGTATTATTAAAATTGGACTTGCATTACCTTCATAATCAATTAATTATTTATCTTTGTCCGATTTTAAATTGAACAAATTTTTTTAGATATTAAATATTAATCAATTATAAATAAAGCATTTAGAATAAATGGGCACAAATTATGTTATATCGAACTTTTACTTTTTCGTATATGTATAAATTATAGCAATCGTCGAAAAATTCGAGTTCGAGAGTTTGATGATGTCCGCGTGTTGGACCTCTTTGAGTTCGAAAAACACATTTTTGAAAAATGTCCATCTGTCTGTCTGTAACAAAGATAACTCAAAAATGATTTCAGCTAGACTGTTGAAATTTGGTATGTGATCTTTATACCAAATTTACAAATTCCATCAAATTTTGAGTACAATATGTTCAGAGGAAGTCCATCTGTCCGTCTGTTCGAATATAAGTAAGCACGATAATTACAAAACGAAAAGAACTAGATAAATAAAATTTGGTTCACAGATTTAACATCTACAGTGTAAACGCCAGTCAAAATTTGAGACAAGACCAAAAACGGGTTGAGTGTTACTTTCAGAAAATGTGAACAAGATAATTCAAAACCACAAAGACTTAAATATATTAAATTTGTTATTGGATTTTGTGATCACAAGTGTAGTTTTGTCACAAATTTTGATTTCTAATACTTAAGAAAAACGCATCTAAAACACATATTCGATTTTTGGATACTATTACCGGTACTCTAAGGAATATTCGCCAAAAAACGCACCAAGGATGACACGATAGTTTCAGCAAAAAGGCTAAATTCACGCCAAAAGTTGATGTTTCGTAACCATTGTACACCAATGCAATGTAAGAGCATGACAAGTTCAGTAGTGAGTGTTCGAGAAAGTCTTGGACAGACCAATCTCACTGGTTTTCGTTGACTTAGGAATTTTGCGATAAGGATTGTTTTTATTAATCATTACTCAGGATTACATGGCATACATTTTTGTTGTTGTTACTTATGGCACTTCACAGGCCCGCTGACAGATCTGTCAGCGATTTAAGCCGAGTGAGGTCTCTTGTTTATTCAGTATCGCCAACTAGGGCCAAGAGTACGACTTAGCCACTTCATGCGTGACCTTCACATGCACAACCCCATTTTACAGGGGGCCTCACATGCCCGAACCGTGATTCGAACCCGAGAACGCTCAGACAACGGGGAAGACGCGCTACCAATATGCCAAGACGGCCAGCATTAATGTTTGTACTCAGTATAAACTAAACAAATACTCTTTGTTTATAAATAATATTTATAGTATTTATAAATATAAACAAAACCAACACTTATAATATTTATTTAAATTTCCTGGTTTCTTGAATTGGGGTTGTTATCATTATCTTAATATGTCAGGATTTTATTTTTAAAGTTTTTGCATTTACCTCTTTGAATATTATCTTATTTATAACCGTTCCTTTAACTTAATTAAAGGTTTTCTCGTCATTTTAATAGAAACTATCTTATTTCAATTTCTTGCACTCACTTCGTCCATTTCTTTGGTTATCCTCTCCACTTCCCGCAGTCCCATGTTGTGGATTTGCTCCGGTGTCACCCCGGTGTCTGTCAGATGGTACGCCAACTCTTGCCGATAGAAATCCCTTCCATTGGGCAACGTGCTCACTCCAATGCCTGGACGGGTGTGAAGTCTGTATTCCTGTTACAAACAGAAAAAAAAAGATCGAAACAAAATATAGATCGAAAACAAAAGCACCACGACAAGAAAAACACTACAAAATACATATTCTTATACTGATCACTTCAAGAACCCGAGACTTTAATTTTTGAATGATTTTCTCCGCTAAGGGTTGATACGATACCAGTCTTATCCGAAATGAGTAAAATAAGATTATTTTGGGTAAGACCTTGAGATTTGTAACACTAAATACGATTTCTTACTTTTTTTTTTTTTTGTTTATTTTTCCTCTCGTTATTCTGAACCGTGCTATCTATATATTGAAATAAAAATAACTCCTTTCTGACCTAAAAAACAATTACCTTCAATCACTTGATGGATTTCACAAATTTTTTGCATAAAAGCTTATAACGCCTAGATGTATCATCATTGGTCAGTTGTCCTCCACCACTTTTCATTTTTTAGAGAAATAAAAGGAAAAAAAAAACTGCTTCACTGTCAACGAAAGCCCAGGATGGAGTACAGCCGCCAGTTCCGCTGTATTATTTCGAAAAATTCTCTTTCATGTTTTATGCCTTTCGCGACTGACAGAACATCTCTGATCAATGGTTGATAAAATTTTCAAATAAACATTTTATGTAGCTTGCTCTTGGTGGCTTTTTTAACAAAGTATTTTTAAACTTACATTTTTTTAAAGATATGTAAGACTTAACATTTTAAAAATCTTACACCGTTCCGTTCATTGTACAGTGCAGCAATCTAATTTTCTCTCGTCTCGCCCAAAATATGAACTTTAATATCAAAAACGGAAATGTTTAGCGTCAATTATTACAAAAATGAGAAAACTTAAAGAAAATGAGCTTTTTAATTTAAAATATGAGAACAGAAAAAAGTATCATTTAGTATTAAAGCGTCATTCAGAATATAGCATCAACAGAATATACAATAAAGCATGAATAGAATATATCATCATTCAATATTTAAGTGCAATTTAAAATATTTTCCATAGTTTGTTTAATAACTGAAGACTATATTTAGTAAAAATTTCCCTGATTCAACAAAAAAATTCTGTGCATTGAAGAAAGCATTTTTCAGACGATAAAGACGATATTATATTTTTATACATCCGATTATATTGCATTAATAATGATTATTTATAGAGTTAAACCTCAACTTTAAGTACAACATATTTCAAAAACACATTAAAAGTATACTTTATATATAAATCTACTCATTATTTCAATATAAATGGTAATTTCATATCTTCAACATCCTTAATGGGAAAAAGCTGTGATGAAATATTAGTTTAAATAATGTGGAACGATTTGAGTATCACTTCCAAAATGAAATATTTTCTGCAAAAGAAGTTTAAAATATTTTTAATAGTGCTTTACAAACAAAGAAAAGTTAGATGATAAATTAACAGACATCGTTCAAAAGATGATTATTTGCATTTTAAAATGAGCAAAATCCTTTCTGTGTTGTAATATTTTCGGAAATCTTTGCGAAAAACGGCCAGATTTTTCATTAGTTTTTAATCAATTAAAATTCAAAAAATTGCACTCAAGTTGCCTATTCCCACCTTTCAAATTTATGCATTTATAAAGTTTGGTAGCTCTAAGTCAATAGATCTGCAGGTAGATCTGCCAGCACCAAAACACACAGACAGAGAGACACATGGCCATATATACGCTTTCATCTTTATTATTAGTAGAAATGAAAACTTATGACCCATAGATACATCATTAGTGGTAACCTGCCTCCCACTTCTTTGAATTTTCGAAAAAATTTTTAAAAAAATGCATATTCTCTATGGGGAAATATCCCAATAGAATTACCCAGACATAATCATGGTACCGATTTCAAAACTTTTTGCTTCACATGAATGGTCATCACCTCTAGATACATTCTAACTGATCATCTACATCTATATTGCTATATATATATTTCAAAATCAAAATTTACTAAGCAAGGTTGTTCTTATTAATATCAGGCTCCTTCGATGATTAATTTTTTCTAGTTCATTCATTCACATTATGCATAAAACAGCAATTATATTCAATTAAAAAATATTTAAATCTATGGATGGAGATGTGTTTTTTTAGAGCGTTTCAGAACTCGGTTTTCATTAGCAGAAAGACAGATTACAGTTGGTCAAGCATAAATCACCTTACAATAAATGTATGCTGTGAAGCGTTAGAGGGCGCTTTCCAGAATCTGTCCCGTGTTATGAATATGATAATTAATATAATTTTGATTCAATTTCAACTCGTGAGTAATATGATGTAGGTGGGTAAAATTCTCGGATGAGTACGTATATGGGCTATTCGGATCAAGGGTCACTTAATGATAAGGGGTTGAAATTTTCATTTTTCATTACATTCCTAACTGTCAAGAGACAAATACAATTCAAAAAGGACAAATTATTGTGTCATCAAGTAAAAAATTTATATACTGAAAATTTTTTCAGATACCTTTATTTACATAGAAGCTAAGGACTGAAGAGTGAAATTCAAATCCTATCTTAGGCTGCTTTTTACTAGGGGTGCTCATATGAAAAGGTATGAAACGTCGTAACAACTTAACCGCTAGCATATTTGCCTATGCCGCAATGGGAAAAAGTCGCGAGACATTTAGGGATGAGATTGGAGTCTGCGGCGTACATCGGAGAATGCTCGGGTGTCCGCATGAGCAGGGGAGAGCAGAGGCTCTTATAAAGAGCAGCGTCCAAGGTCCGCTACTTGTTGAATTGATCGAGCACAGAAGAACCATCAAGTCCGATGAGTACTGAGAGACACTCCGAAGACTATACAGGTCCATCAAGAACAAAAGATGGGGGCTACTCACGGAGGGTGTGGTTCTGCTCCATTCACACGTCTCCAGGAAAATAGCCAAGTTCAAGTGGGAGCAGCCTACCATTCACCCTACAGTCCGGACATGTCTTCTTGCGATTTCTATGTGTTTGGTCCCCTGAAAAAACATCTGAAAGAGAAGCGCTTTTACTCAGATGGCGACCTTAAGGACGCTTTGAAGGACTGGGTCTCGTCACGGCTACAGGAATTCTGGGAACAAAGAATCCTTCGGCTCGTTAATCAATGGGATCGTTGTGCTCAGGCTTATGGTGTATACTTTGAGTAAAGTCTTCATTTATACCAATAGTGCCATTTCGTACCTTTTCATTTGAACACCCTTTGTAACTAACAAGTGTGATATCTCTTCGATTGCATTCTTGTCTCTCTTTTTCATTCTCATAAATCAAATCTTTATTAAAAAAATACAAATGCAATTAGAAGAGAGATTATTTTTAATTGTATCTTTCAGAAAATTTTTGATACAAGAGTTATCAGTTATAAAGAAGAAATAATTCATCCCATTTGAAGCGTTTGTTTATCTTCAATAGTTAGAAAGTCACAAAGAAATGAAGATTTAAATCTTCACTTTCCCCATCTCCTCTTGATTTAGATAATCTATCAATAAATTTGACTATGAGTTGCATCTTCTTAGCTTATATTTCAAACTCAAAATCGAATTAAAATGGCTTTAGTTATCGCTTTCACAAGATAAAGTAAGACTGATTGCTGAAAAGCGCCCTGTAGTTCTTCACAGATTGAATTCCGAGTTAAAATTGTATGGTGAGGTGTTCTATTACCTTCTAAAGAAACTGGCAGGAGTTTTTAAACACCCTGAATATAATGATTTACCAGCTAACTCACTTACATTATTGATGAAGTCATCCACTTTCTTATATGCAGGTAAGACATGATTCAAAATCGCATCACTAGCATTTTCTTGTATGGCAATCCTGAAAAAGAAAATTATTTGTTCTAATAATTTTAGCCTTTTTGGTTACAGATTCATACAGATTACTGATGATTTAATGATAATAAGTCTTATTTTTGTTAGTGTTATAAGATATATTTTTGGTTAAGTTTAAGATGAAATTTAATTATATTAATATTCCATTTTAAAATAGCATTAAAACTATTATGGACGGGCATCAAATTTTGAATTAAGATGCCGAAGATGACACCTAAGTTGGCATCTCTTCTCCAAACTTCCGACCACACCAGTGGGAAGTCAAATTGCCCCGATGTATATAATGTGTGCTCCAGACTTGCTTACAAGGCGTTTTTTCGGTGGTATCAAGTTTCGATCTTGAAACTCTCCGCTTATGAAGTCGAGACCTTAGCAACTGGCATGAGATATAACGAATTTGTCAAATAGGCGGGATTCTCTTACTAATGGCAAATGCACTGCTTCATGAGTAATAAAATGCATCCAACGACAAAGTGCAGAATGAACTGTGACGGTCTATACGAACAAAGACCCAAGACATATAATGTGAACACAAAACTCTTGAGGCATAAATTTTATTTAATGATTGACTGATAACCCATATCTTTTAATAATCTGTGCTCGGTTTTTCTTAATTTTTAATGCTAATGTAATGAATTAGATTAGTTTTAACTGTATGCTATCTTTTCTGTTTCGCTACTAAACACCTAAAGAAATTACAGAGATGGTATTCTTATAGATAATTGAAATTTATTACGAACATGATATGAATTGTTTGAATCTATTTGTTGAACTAATTGCATAAATTGTATTGATTAAACAATTATCAACATATTTTAATACAAAAATGTAAAAATTACGTAATTAACTAACTTTTATATTCTATAGATTTAACTTTTATATGCTATCAAGCTCACTTGTTCTAATTAAAATATTTCCCATTCCAACATCAAAAAAAAATGTAAATAAAATTATTTTCTCATAAATCGTTTGCAATTAATTAAAATCCGTCACATTTAAAATTGTTCAGTTATCTTTTTCACCTGGCAATACAAATAAATGTCAAAATACAATGGAAGCTTTAAAGATAATATCTATTTTTTTCCTTCAATTAATAATTTATATTTTCTATTTGTTTAATGCTAATTAAGGTTATTCTAGCTACTACAATGTAATTTTCTTTTTCTTTTCAGAAAAACATACAGAAAGAAAATCATTGCAAAATATAATTTCTCTTTTTTTAGCTAAAAATTGCTGAGTACTCACAATTCATCTCCAGTAATTGATTCAGATATATTAATAAAAGGTTTGTAAAAGGGCGATGTCTCCACGTCCTCTGCCTGATCCCAATTTCCACTTTTAGAAAACTGAAAAATAAAAATCGTTTGCTGAATTGATGGTGTGTAATTAATTTCAAATCGATTAACATGCATCACATGAATGTTCCGAATTAAAACGTCGAAATTAAAGATCAGAATTGCTCTTATTTTAAAATTTAAAAAAAATGTAAATCTACGTTATAACTTTAAATCCAATACTTACCAATGATATATCGCTAAGTGTGAAATTTGTGCGTATTCCTTCTCGCATCAATTCAATTTGTTCATCCACCTGCAAAATATAAAAGATGTTCGTCAAATATATCCTAAAATAGATGCTTTCGCTAGCAGATGTTCACTCAAATATTGACTATTAAACAATTGATATAGAATATATTTATGTGGGAAGTGCTGCCAGATCTCGTATCCTGTATGGCGCCATGCTGTGTCACGTCATTAATCACGTGATGCCTTCCCGCCATTATTGGCAGACGAGAGTTGGGCAGTGAGTCTGTAAGACGAACAGCTCACGCTCGTGTATCTTTATGTGTTTTATGTTAGTATAGTAATGTTTTGTCCTTTAATTATAATAAATATATTTTCATATTAATGCTGATCGTTGCCTTTCCCCACATTTACTTAAAAATTTCTCCATGTTAGTTGATAAGACTGAAAAATATGAGTTAATTGGAATCAGTCTACTTCAAATTAAGGCGCGCGCAAATTAAAAAGAGTATGTACTGCGAAATAAACAGAAGTGAAAGCCACCCTTCGGAGTTAATGTCAAATAAAGCAATCTTAGCTTTGTATTTAATCTTAATATTGGAAAAAGCGATTGAATGATTTGTTTGAACAATGAAATCGTTTTGAAACCCATCATAATTACACAAACATTGTTTCAAATTGTTGTGCATAAAATAAAATTGTTAAAATTAAAGCAAAAATTGCAAGAAAATAAAACTCTCATCATCGAAAAGATAATTTCGTAAGTTTGTATATAATAATTTATATAAAAATATTTTTCCGTTTATATTTTCTGAAGATATAGTTGAGAAACACCAAAAACTGACTCAATCTTTAATCAGATTCTATATATAAAACCCCTGGTATATTGTTTGTATTTTCTTTTACACAAATCTGCAGTTACAAATATACAATTTTGACATATATGTTCTTTAAGATAAGAAAAAAAGACCACTTTTATGTTCTAAAAATTCGAAAGATAAAAGATATTAAAACATGTATTAATCAAAAACTAAGTCAGTTTTTGGTTTTTTCAACTATATTTTCAGAAATTATTACTCCAAAAATAATTCTTTTGCTATATGCATATATGCTCGTAGTATATCTGGTTCAACGGGATTTTGTTTCTTCAATCTGACCTGAATGGAAACCTGTCGGATACCACAACAACATTGGCAAGTACTAAAGTTAATTCCTTAGGACTATCACCAACCACCGTACAACCCTTACCGCAGAAGGCACCTTCCGTCATCAGTAATGGGTAGCCAACCCCACAGTTTTTCTATACCCAACAGAACAGCGAGAACCAACCACTATATCGGACTCTTCCCATCTCCATTTTTGAGATGCCTCTCGGGACATAGTTGATGAAGATTGATTTAATGCCTAAATAATTATCTATAGAAGACTTTACAATCCTGGTTTTGACTTTTAAATGAAATTTCACTGAATACTTAGAAACTCTAGATATATATGTTAAAAAACATAATTTGTTGAGATAAACTAAAAATTCAATTTTTAGAGAACTTTCAGAGCACATGTAATTAAATCTGTTATTTTTACCATTGAGGGAGTAAAGTGCACCATCCTGTACGTAACAGAAAGTTTCAATTAGAATAGCTAGTATCATCATATTATACCTGTTCCGGTATAGCTCTATATCTTGCTATCAGATTCCAGGCGTCCTCGGCGTTGTTGATTTTCGTGTATTTCAGAACGTGTCGCAGGCCCATCTGAGGAGTGAAGAGTTTGGAAATCGGGAAAAGGTGACTAAATATATAAATATTTACATGTCATAAAAAATGTAGTCTTATTTCTTAAATATTAATTAGATATACAAAATATTCTCCGAATTACGGAATTACGCATCATAATTACAAATCGTCTTTTTCTGACTCTTCCATCATAAAATGTGTAATATTATGAATGCGAATAAACTTAACTTGCTTCATCAATTTGCTTGTTCCCAGAAATATTGCAAACATTAAAAAATCTTGAAGCACTGCTTAAAAATTAAATAAAATTTTCAAAACTGTCGTGTTAAAATCGCATTATTTTGATTACAGAGAAATTTATTTCTTTAATGCATTAGAAAAATTAATCAGACATATAAGATAAACCAAAATGCTTT
This sequence comes from Argiope bruennichi, assembly GCF_947563725.1. Taxonomy (NCBI): domain Eukaryota; kingdom Metazoa; phylum Arthropoda; class Arachnida; order Araneae; family Araneidae; genus Argiope; species Argiope bruennichi. The sequence continues at coordinate 21,695,260 of NC_079161.1, forward strand.
AATGTAAAGAGATTTTTTTTTAAGAAATCACTTTTAAAATATTGTTTGGCATATAAATGGCGTACACTCTTATCGTATCCAAATAGCTAATTTCTAAACAGTCAGAATTAGACATATAATTCTAATTGGAAAATGCTATCTGTATCCCAAGACTACCACTTTTTGATGATTCTACCTATACTCTGTTTCACCCTAACTTGGCAGTAGTGTATATTCTAGGCATGCCGAATCACATACGCTGTCAGGGCAACTGGGTTACTTTAAAGTACAAAGTTACTAGAAATGCAGATCGCTGGCGAAATTTCATCTCGCAAATTTTTCGCCAAATAGTAAATATTTATTTACTTTATTATATTATCACTTTATCGCAGAATTAATTGTTTCCTTATTTTCATCATTTTGTTCAATATTATCGATACATTATTTTAATAAAACATTAATGTTATTTCATTTCGTTTCATCGTTTCTCAAAAGAAAACCCTAAATCTTTCAATATTCGGTAAAGCGTAGTTCGGCTAATGTTTTTCGAAAAGATATCTGTATAATCGTTCTCATCTTTTAAAACTTTATCTAATGTTGGGATCTCATTTCTACGAAAATATGCATGGATTTTTCGTCAAATACAGGATAATGTAAAATTATCCTATTTTACAAGACCTGAATGTTTACCTACTGAGCCTGATCATTTCTTTCCAGGGGTACTTAAAGAACTGGATGCCTTTATTTCTTTTTTCAAAAGGAAAACTGTTCATTGCGAAACACCTGTAAGGTGCGAAACTTTATCGACGATTTGATTGATAGAATCTTGAGGGTTTTCTGGGAGTCGAGAATAGACGTTTAATATGTTTCTGCATGCTGCACTTTTTGTTGGTTTCACTCGTCTTGAAGGTGTGCACAGCGTAGTCGGTGATAACACTTTCTCTTTTTCAGACATTTTAGAAGTGAATAAAAATAACGAATCGAATAAATATTCAACAATCAAAACTAATAACTACTAATGTGATTAATAGCATCAAAAATATCAGCTGGTAAAAAAGCGAGAATAAAAAAGTACGAAAGATTATAACGGTTGCGAACTGAATGAAGCTAAGTTGGCGGAGATGTAAAAGAAAAACGCGCCAAATATTTGACCTTGAAGATCGGTTCTAGCCAAAGTGGAATTCATTATGTCAATCTTTTAGCTTTATTCGTTCGCTTTATTTACAAACTACTTAACAGATAAGCACTTCTAACTTGAGAATAATTTTAAATACATACTGATAAAAAAAGGATTTCTGTAATTTATGATATTATTTGATAAATTTCTGCGCATTTTAACTATTTTAAAGTCGGAATTGATGGGGAACTCTTTCTCAACGCGGAGCGTCACATTTTCTACCTTTTACAATACTGCCAAGTTAGGGTGAAACAGAGTATAGCTGAGGGGCGAGATACGAAGGGATAAGCATTTCCGGAATTCTTCGACCTTGATTTCTGCTCCATTAGATACTCTATCACTCAATTTTTTCCACATGTATGTGAGAGTCGTTTCTGACTGTACTACTTCATTTCAACTCAAAATTGCGCGTTGATTGCTTATGTGGCTAATTTAAGTGGGAAAAAAAAAGAAAAGCTTTCAGAAGTGTCACGAAAAATATTTTATATAATACCATTAAATGTACCGAGATTGTCTTCTATTGTTAATATCAAAATGTTATAAAAAATTCAATAATAAATAAGTGTTTAATGTAATAAATTATTATTATTTTGTAAAAAGAGAATTACTAAATTTTAAGAATATACATTTTGATTTATTCATAATAATTTAATGTTTACCCCTTTTGCAGTAAATAAAAATTTCTCTAAAGTCTTTTATTTTGAATTACTACTTTTACCGCAATTTATTCTCTTTCTAAGTACGCGGATAATCTGAGTACACCCATTGTTAAATGTGAACATCTCCTTATTTTATATTTCCTTTCGCCCATATTTAGACTAAATAAAAACATCTTGAAGCATGCACAAAAGCGCGGAGGGAATTTGATTCCGTGAATGCATTGTATTTTATGTTGTTTGAACCAATAAATATATATCCCAAAAAGATACGCAATATAACTCTTTATACAGTTCTCCGATCTTATCATTCATATTTAGTAAAATATTCTTGGTAAATTTTTGGTTTCAAACAAAATAATAAATCTTTTCTTCTGTAAGTAGGAGTGAACGCGTTATTATTTCATTCTGGCCTTGTTTACCAGTGCGGGAGTTAGACATCAAATTGTCTGGACGCATAGGTCACAACACGTTTTACTTATAAACATTTTTTATTCGGCGATCAAACTCCAATTTGCTCGAGATGCCAAATGTTTTTAACGGTTCTTCAGCTTTTAGTTGAATGTCCTGATTTTAATCATCATCGTTTACGATTTTTTAATGCTTCAACAGTGGCCATACAAATGCTTGTGGAGGAACATCCCCACAAAAATCTTTTTAAATTTTTAAAAGCAATCGGTCTTTATCATCATATTTAATACATCATTTTGTTGCCATTTTTTACATCTTGTTTATAATGTTTAGAGACATTGCCATGTAATTTTATCAATCAATTTCTACTTTTACATAAAAACAAGCTTTTTATATTTTAACTATATGTCTGGCGCAGTATGGTAAGGTATGGCACTTGCACCACTAAACCCCATAATCCAATCCAATCCTGTGACTAAAACTGTTCGACTGATGAAAAGTTAAAAATGACACTTTTAGATGAAATATACTGCTAATTTATGGCCTCCAGAGAGATCTTCGAGAATCGAAATTTGAAATGATAAGTTGTTAAGTTATTAAGCTTAAAAATTTTCAAATACTTTACACAAAGAAGTATTACTATTGTCTTAAAGGTATTTTTAGTATAAAATTATTTTTAATGTCTTTTCTTTTTTTATTCTTATTTTCTATTCATTTTATTTTAATAACCAATTAATTGGCAGAACTTGTATTTGATAGAACTTTGAGCACTTTTTTTTCTCTCAATTTAATAAAACATTCTCACTTTTTATTCGAAAATGTAAAATATTTGACATCAGTAAGGAAACTAGAGGATTCAGTATCTCATGAATGAAGGTTTGATGTTTTGGTTTCTATTGACGCCAAATTGTAAAGCAGCAAATCATTAATAAAAAAACTGCAGCAGCACATAGCCCTCAGAGAAAACTTACTTTAGATCAACATTTCAATTCACTCGACTCGACAGCTTTCTCTCATCTGTTCATTTCTGCTTTTATAGTTCTCGTCATAGCACATCGAATGTTCTAGTACAAATATTGGAACTCGAGTCCTAATGGAGATATTACTAAAATTTGCAGCAATTCGGGAAACTTCATTTTTGTCACCAAGTGTTTTCAAATTTGGTGACTTCGTCAATGCCTGGATTTATTGGCTTGTCATCCATTACAGCTATTTGTAAAACTCTCTTCCTTACCATGGAGCCAATAAAGCAATATTTGAAATTCAAAACAATACTTTGTATGTGATAACGTGAAAATGTGTTAAGATAGAAGGATTTATTTCATTTTGTAATTTTAATAGTATAGCGAGTGTGTTGTGATTTTCTAATGAACTGCCCGGTTTTAAATATACTATTTTTTAATCTACACAAACACAGCTAAACTACAAAATTTACACATATTGACAATTAGGTTAAAGAAAACAGTATGGTGGAGGGATTCCACTGTTGCCAACCAAAAGCATTCGGCGAAATTTGAGCAAATTAGTTGAAGTGAATTAGTATTAATTCAAAATAGTAAATCGATTATCTTCACTAGTCAATCGATCATCAATCAATAGTCAATCGATTATCTATTACGATTATTTTCACTAATGCGATAATATTAAGCATGAAATACATACATCCTATCTTGAAAATGCTCGAGAATGTTGAGATAAGAACACTTTTGTTGGTTTAAGTGAATGAATGTATTTAAACCTAAAATATTATATCATCTGTTGTTCACATAAATATAAAAACAGACAATATCACAATGATAGAAAGAACGTCTTACCTTCCGGACATCAAGTGATCCAACTCAAACTCTAGATTTTTGATGAAAAGCAAAAGGTTCGTTTGGGTTTCGCTGCCTTCATTACAGATTGATAACAGCTGATTTGCCCGTTCCAGAAACTCATTCATCATCACCTGATGGCATTAAAAAAATTCAAAATATAAAACGCAATTAGTTAGCTGGTTATGTTTAAAGTCATTTGTAATATTACATTTTAATTATTGACTAATCACCTTTGTTGACTAACTGTTCGCTCATTGTAATCTTAATTTAGTCTAAGTGATTTAGTTTAGTTTAGTTATATTAATGTCCCGTTTGAAGCAACACTAGGGCTATTTTGGGACGGACCTCGTAATTCTGAACCACGGTCAGATGATGAGGATGACACCTGAGCTGGCACCCTCCTCTCCACACCACGTCACACCAGCGGAAGCACGTTTGGACCTGACGGATTTAACGTGCAACAGACCCCCTTACACGACGGTTCTTCGGGGGAATCGGGTCTCGAACCTGTAATCCTATGGCTCACGAGCCGAGACCTTATCACCAGGCCACTGCGGGCCCCTAGTTTAAGTGATAGCTCAGTCTTAAAGCTGCGGTCTCTGTCAAACTTTTATAGTAAGATATAAATCCAGAAAATGGAGAAGGTTAGGGAGAGAAAGCGAACACTGATGAGTAATTTAAATGTCATGATCTTTCAAATAAAATAAAAACTTGTGAAATCGGAGCCATGATAAAAAACTAAGGTGCCCTATAGTGGCTTCTTTTTCATAGAGAATGTATAATATTATTGAGATTTCTTTCTATAATGGAGATAGGATCGGAAAGAAATGGCAATAATAATGTTCCCAGGAGTCATGAAATTTCATATGAAATAAAAATTGACGACATTGGACAATGGCTAGAGCTGGGATACTTGTCCTTTGGTTTTTCCCCTCTTTATTTTACATATATATAGATATTCACTCTTTACTATTTCAGATAGCTTCTAATATTTATTCTTCATCATTTTAAGTAACTGAGATGATACTTTTTTTCTACATTTATTAAAGTTTCTGCTTACTATATACACCGAAATGCCAAAGTCATGGGATATCTCCTATTACCATATCGGACATTTTTCCCGGCGAGGTGCAGCAACTCGACATAGCACGAACTCAACAAATCGGTGGAAGTCTCTTGTAGAAATATTGAACCATGCTGCCTCAATAGACATCCACAATTGTGAAAGTGTTGCCGGTGCAAGAAATCGAATTATGTCCTTTGAGTCACTTCCCATAAATGTTCGATGGGATTCATGTCTGGCAATCAAAGAGGCCAAATCATTCGCTGGAATTGTCCGGAATGTTCTTCAAACCGATAGCAAACAGTTGTAGCTTAGTCATCTATAAAAATTCTATAACACTTTGAGTCCATGAATGGCTGTAAGCGGTATCCAAATAGTTAAACATAACCAATTCTAGTGAGTAATCAATTCAGTCGGACCCGAGGATCCAGTACATCCCATGTAAAAACAGGCCACATCTTTATATAGATATCACCAGCTTTCAGAGTGTCTTGTTGACAACTTGAGTCCATGGCTTCGTGAGATCAACATCACATTCGAATCCTATCATCAGGTACCAATGACTCATCTGACCAAGCTATGGTTTTCCAGTTATTTAAGGTTCAACCGATATGGTCGCCTCGAAACTACGAGAGGCGCTGCAGGATCTGTTGGGCTGCTAATAAAGGTATTGGACTCGGTCTTCTGCTGCTATAGCCTATTAAATCCAAATATCACAGCACAGTCCTAACGGACACATCCATCATACATCCCACATTGATTCTTGCGGTTATTTTACGCTTGTCTGTTAACACTGATAATTCTATACACATGTCGTTTGTCTCGGATTTTGGGTGTAACCAGTCGGTTAGGGAACTGTATATGGTGGGATGTTTTGCCTAAAACTATGTATTTTCAGTACACTCAAGAGTGTGGATCTCGGAATGTTGAATTCCCAAACGGTTTCCGAAATAGAATGCCTCATACAACTGTCATTTCGCGTTCATATCTGTTTATTTCGTCTTACGGCCATACTCACGTCAGAAATCTTTTCACATGAATCACTTGAATACAAATGAAAGCCTGTCAATGTACCACTCATTTATTATTTTGTACGCGATATTACTGCTATTCGTTTATTTGCATATTGCATCCCATGACTTTTGTCATCTCAATTATTGTAAGAGTATTCATAGGAATTTGGCCAATATTTTTAAAATCACGTTTCCATTTTTTCTAAATATTACCTGGCTTAGACCTTAAATATTATTTGATTATTTTAAGTTACTATCTGTCTTTCATCAATGAGAAAATATTTTATTTCAGTCCTGAAAGCGGATAAAGTAATGCATTGCCAAATCATACTCTCATTATATTAATTACATCAAATAACCATCCGACTAAATTTTTGAAATCCATTGTAAGCTTTGCAAAAAGGTCATAGAACAATATAAGATAATGGACAAATATTTAATGCCTTATTAATATTTCATTCAAATAAATCTTAAACATCATCAACAAAAGAACGTTGTATATATCAAACAGTTTATATCACCAAATATCTCTCTATATCACCTCTCTTTATATCTCTCTATAACAGTTTATATCGTCAAATGACTCTAATATATGAGAGTCAGTTTAGAAAATGGAACAAAATTTATTGTAGGTCACAAAAAAAAGACAAAATTAGAGACCAAAAGGAATTTTTTTAATCAAAAGCTACCTACTAAAATGACTACTTTTCGATGTAATCGTCTTGAAGATTCAGGCATTTATCATATCGATGGAACATATTTCCGCTCCCCTTTATGAAGAACGTTGCCGCCAATGCTTCCAGATAAGTTTTAACGTTCCATTGAAGTTCTTCACCAGTGTGGAAATTCTTAGAACTAAGGAGAATAAGCAGAAATGTCTAAATAATCAACCCCAAAGTCGCAGTTTTGGCATGCTTTGGTTTCTTGGAATACCAGCATCCTACATTTCTTTCGAATGAGTCAATATCTTCTATTGCAATAGATTTGGAACCAATTCTTCGAGAACGCTACTCAGAGTCGAATAATTTTCATCTCTTCCCTGAATTGCAGGATTGTGTAAGATCCTAAATTAATAATTCCAGACTAATGAGAATCTTCAAACGAACGTTAAGACCCATCACGCATTCATTGAGAGATGGGGTCTTAACGCGCATTGATATTTATATTTATCGAATTGATATTTATCGAATAAAGGATTAGACAATCTAGTCTACTGATGTGACAAATTCCTGAATTTTCACGGCGATTATGTTGTAAAGTAACCATGTTTGCACATAATTGGTGGCAATAAATTCATTTCCTTCTCTAACTACATTCATGTGTTTTTTTTTTTATTGTTTGCCAGAATTTTTTTTTTGGGGGGGGGGGGAGGAGAAAGAAGAAATCTCTCTCGCACTAGATGCACCCACAGAACGTTGTCCATGAATTATAAATCTCAGTGAAATTAAAGCCATAATAATTTTAGAAAAGCTATGAAAAGATGTAAAAAATATTATTAATTTACACTTTTATTTCCCCTAGTGGCAATGGTATCACTTGGTAAATTACAAGCAGTAAATGAGAATCAAGACTCGCCAAGAAAGAGAGAATTAAATTAAAAATCCCCTGCGAAGTAATATTAGAATTTAAATTATATAAAATAATTATCATAGGCTTTTATTTCCTAATATTCCCTTCCTTTTACCTGCATTTTCTATTGCAGATCAATAAAGTAAGTCATTGAGTCATTAAAAACAATTAACTAAAAGTCTATGAAACAGAATATTTTGGATGATTCTTATTATAAGTTAAAAGAAATATTTAAAGGATCATCTCAAAAAAATTTTTTGGGGGGAGGGGGGGGGGGAATAATTAACAGAATTGGAATAATTGATGTAGGAATGTTAATTTAGAACTTATTTTCGGAAGAAACAACTGACATTCAAATATTTCTCAAAATTCATTAAATTATATTAGAGATGTAAGACAAAATTCTTTTTAACCCTTTAAAGGGCCATTTTTTTCTAGTCATAATATGATAAAATATTTTTAGGCTTGAAATTAGAATAAGAAAAGGGATTCCTTTAGCTTATTAGATAAATTTAATTTGATTAATTAACTAATTTGGTTAATTAATAATTAAGCAACGAATCAAGACACATCATTTTTTCTGAGATAAAGAACTGAAGCATCTAAGTTTCTGATTTACTAAAAATATTTGTCAGAACTTATGCCAACCTACATCATTTCATACAAAGATTGATAAATTTAGTGGGAAGCATACTTCCCACGGCCCTAGAAAGGGTTAACAACAGTTGTTTAGTCTATTCAATGGAGTACAGATTTCTTTTTGAAAAACAATCAGAAAAGAATGCTACAGACAGATAGAGCAAAAAATCATCCCAAACGATAAAAAAATATTAAATAAAAAAAATCTACATTAAATTTATTACTTCAGGCCTTAGGAATGCATTAGTCATCATTTCGAATACATGTGCCGATAATTTCAAGCCTGCGACGATAGTTAGTCTGGTTATCTCAGATAACCCCATAAACACTTCTTTTAAAAACATAAATGAAAGTCATTAAACTATCTAATTTTATACTCACTTTCTTCTTTTCGTAGCACTTCAGGCTGTAACTCGAGAGTTTGTTGTCATATCTGTGATCTCCCAGCACCGTAGCATATTCCGGATTATCCTGCAGAAATATCTGCCAGTATTCGGCGAACATGGTGTTTGCAGATTCTTCGAGTTGCTCAGGATCTTGCAGCTCAGTTAAGTTGGACTTCATGGTTTCAGTAGCATTGTGTGGTAAAACTGTGGAGGTATCTTGACCAAGAATCTGGGATTAAAGTAGTAAGTACTGTCAAGTTTTTTCTTAAGACTAACAATATCCTGTCTAACAATAACAAATTTAGATACTTTCTAATCCATTATGTACTGATATTTATTTTATTTAGATAAGTATTGAATCTAATGTAAACTTGTGATGAAAAAAAAGGAAAAAAAATCCGGAAATTCGAGGAGGAAATTTGAAGAATTTTGAGATTACATTAAAAACCTGGATAACCGAGCTAAAAAAAAGGAAAAGGGGGGGGGGGGGTGGAGAGAAAGCGAAGTTTCGAAAAATGTTTTTTTCGGTTAAGTTAAGAGCATTTATTACTATTTTCTATCTATTTATGCCAAGCAATTCTGAAATGTTTTGTGCAGTCTGAGGTTACATTCTTTATTAATATTAATTTTACTAATTTCATTTTTTTTTTCTATTTTACTGGAATAATCGCGATTATTTCTGTGCAGTAAAATATGTTTTTTTAATTTATTTATTGGAAGTTTCAGATGCGTTTCGAATAACCTAGGCTTCCGTTAACAAATATAATTTACAGGGGCTTTGCTATATTATCTTCAACTTCTCAGGAATGGAAAAGTGATGATTGGGGCAGTTTTCAAAAGTTATGTATAACTAAAGCATAGTATAAATTAAGTTTTTTATAATCTTTCTCTACTACTAATTAAGAAGAAAATACGTGTGCAAGCATATTTGCATGTATGTCTAAATCACTATTCGATTTAATACTTTTTTTTAAAATGTGTTTTGCTGTTATCCCACATAATTTGATGAAGAAAATAATTTGAAACATGAGCAGCAGTTTCACAACGATAAACAATTTCCCCTTTTATAAGTAACTGAAAAATAACAAGAAAAATACTAGTTTGAGTGATCTCCACGAAATTTTCTCGCACACTCCCAAATAGAGGCTTTATATCCTCCCTTTCCAGGTATAAAAATTTGGCTGTCCGTAACATAAGTGTTCAGATATTTATTTTCAGAGTTCCGAATATAAATGTTTTGCACTTGTTATGGAGAAAATCAAGTGTGCATTTAGAACAAATTTGTGTCGGCCGATTGAAACCAAAATCTAACATATAAATGCAGTTTTAATGATAAGATCCCATACCATTCAAGTGATATACGAGGGATGATCCAAAAAAAAATTACAAGGTAAAGGCTTTATTAACAATAGACACAGGATAGAAATTGTAATTAAGAGACATATATGGCGATCACTTCTCTACATAATTACCAACCCTGTTGAAGCATTTATCACACCGCTGGTCCAATTTGTTTAATCCGTCTTGGTAATAATCAGGTCCCTGGCTATTGAGCCAGTTCTCGGCACCTTTTTTAACATCACCGTCTGATATGAACTTTGTTTCGGATAAGTATTCCTTCAATGCCGGGAAAAGGAAATAGTCACTGGGAGCCAAATTGGGGCTTTATGGGGGGTGGATCCAGACCATTTCAACATTTCCATCAATCTCTCTGCCCGTTTCAAAAGAATGACACCATTTCGCCACCTGTTGTCTACTCATTGCTTCGTCTCCGTACACTTCAACGATTTGTCTGTGAATGTCCGATGGAGACACATTCTTGGCCCATAGAAATCGTATCACGGCTCACACCTCTGTGCGAGACCACATCTCAAGACGTCTTGCTGCTTCAGGTCTCAGTACCAATACTATCTGCTCGAAGGACCGGTCTAAAACAACTAACGACATGTGCCTTCACTCTGGGTAACCATATTCTCATCCACAATTTCGATTTTCCAAATACTGATGCTTTTAAACTTTTTTTTTTTGGATCACCCCTTGTAGTTTTATTAACCCAAATTAGTACAGTCTTAAATTATCACATTACAAGCATGTAAATGTACAGACGAAAAAAAGAATTAGTCCTTTGATTAAAAATTTGAAATTATCTTTAATTTAGATACAAAAAATGTGTCCCAAATTTTATCTCTCTAACTTTTAGCGTTTTGTAATTATTGTGTTCACTTGCACGCAGAAAGATGGACAGACAGATTACATTTAAGTGGAAATTCAAAATTTGATAGAAATTTACAAATTTGAAATAAAAACATACCATATGTTACGTTATTTTGTTATTAAATTATTTGATTAATTTTTGTAGTTATATGTGTACCATCATTAAGGTGGGTTCACACGAGGCTAACAGTTGCGCGCAATTGTTGTCTCTCTGCTGTTGTCCCTGTATTGTCCCCGTGTGAACAGTTGAGACAACGTCGATGGAACAATGGCTAATAGTTGTCCCAACGGGACAACCATTTGCCATGTCTCGTTGCAGTCACGTGATTTTCCTGAAGTAGGCGTAACCTTCTATTGCACGCAATAGTTGGCTTCGTATGAACCCACCTTTACTTCCGAGAATAGCATCCAAAAATTAATATTTTACGAATAGTTAACGTAAATGTACAGTGTCAATTTTCATTGCGGAATTCTTGCAACTTTGCGGTCAAGTCAGGAATTGTTTTTCTTCTTTTCCTGTGGTATTCTTGCACAATTTTTCTTCGTTACTCTTCTCAGAAATGTCTAAAATGTAAATTTTAACTTTGTCTTCAAGGACAACTGTTCTTTTTAATGAACAATTCTTCTATCTAGATAGAGAAATTTACACATAATAGGTATAATATACCTAACACTTCAGACGTAAGTAAATATACGAGGGAGATCTAATACTTCAAACATTTTTAAAACTAATGCTCCAAAGAGTTTTTTAAACTTTCTCATAAAATAATTAAACAAAGAAAATATTGATACAGTAAAAAACTTCGATGTCAAGATCGCCACTTTTCAAATATCCTTTCCACGAAACAATTTTTTTGTCATTATGGCAAGTCAAAATCGCTTTGAAATGAAATATGGCTTTAGAAAATTTTTGAATTTAAATAAAAAATTTCAGCAAAATTCTCCCACAGAAAGTCTGACTGTCTTGCTGTTCGAGTACAGGTGAACACGACAAATTTAAAATTTAAAGAGTTAATATTTTCAGAAAACTTAATTTAATAGAGATAAAATTTGCCACACAGATTTAGCATTTAAAGAGTATATTTGCATTTAATTTTGAAGAAACTCCGTTGGAGGATTGACCGTCCGCCTCTATTTTTGAATGCAAGTAAACGAATGACTCAAAGATGCAACTATTCAAATAATTAAAATATGATATGTTGTTTTACAATTAAAATTGTAATTGTGTCCAAATTTGATTTTAATCGGTCAAAGATGAACTTTCGGTTTTCTATAAATCCACAACTCTTATATTCGGTACTTTGAAAATAAAAATCCAAGCACTCGTAGTGTCCTCGGCTTTGTCTAAGGTCCAAAATTTTGCTTGAAGGGAAAATGAGCTAACAGCTTTGTGAGAGAGTATGTGAGAAACTGGCGGGTTAATGCAATTTTCTTTGTATTTCTGAAATTAATTTTTTTCTACTCTGTTAAATTATAATTATTAAGAAAATAAATTATGGAATGGTTTATATATGTAAAATAATTTTATTTTATTGGCATACTTCGATAATATTGTTGCTTTGACAAAATTATTTCGGAAATTTCAATTAGAAATGCAAAAAGTAATTTTAAAATAAACTAGTTAAAGACATTAAGATAATGCTCTTTCTGTAATTTTTGATTAAATAAAGAACTGTATGTATTTGCATCAGAATGCATGAATAAATAAACTTAGGATAAGATTCAGAAATTTACTTAAAAGACAGATAGCAATACTTTTTAAAGAAAGTTATATCTTATCAGATATAGTAAAAGAAAATGAAATAAAGGAAATAAAACTAATGTATGACAAGTGTTGTGTAGAACTAAAATTGGCTATTTATTTTTTTAATTGCGAACATATAAGGTCTGATATCGCCTTTGCCATAAACATCATGTCACAGTTCTATATTGGATGCACTTATCATCACTGGGCTACTATTGTTAATTTTTTAAACTATGTATTTTAAATACGGCAGATTTGTTTGATTCTCGGATTAGTATGTTAGCTGCATATTCTCATTTTAATTGAGGGTTGTATATGAAATGAAATACATTCTATAAGTGATATTTTGCTCTCTTTGAAAGGTACGAAAAATAAATATGTCTCTTTTACGTTTCGTCGGAACTCAATTTATAGATTTAACTGAAAAGGTAAAAAAAATGAATTATTTGGCCTTCGAGCATTTTAAAGAAACTTAATTTCAAAACCCCGGAATTTCAATGTAACAATCGAATAACTATTATTTAGACCAGTGACAGGGGTCACTCCAAAACTTTCACGTATAAGTCTCTAATAAATTTGTCGTGTCAGAGAACACCTTGCATGGCACTGACGTACAATAGTTAACAAATATTAACTTTTGGCATGAATTTACCATTTTTACTGAATCTTTCGTGTCATCCTTGGCGTGTGTTTTGGGAATTAATCTCTGAATGTCATAAATAGTATCTGAAAACCAAATTTCTACTTTAGACAAGTTTTTCTCAACCGAATTGGATCAAATATTTGACACAAAACTGCACTTGTAGTCACAAAACCTCTTACCGAATTTGTTATATTTAAAACCTTGGGTTTTTGAATGATCGAGTTTACATGTTTCTGAAAGTACAGACAGATGATCAACACTTGTTCGATTTAGATCAAAATTTGGCAAGTTTCTTCATTACAGATATTAAATTGTACCGAATCTTATCTATCTAGCTCTCTTCATTCTGTAGTTATCGGGTAAACTTATACTCGAACAGTCGGACTGACGGACTTGTTCTAAACAGATTTTACTCAAAATTAGATAGAAATCTACAAATTTGATGTAAAGACCATATACCAAATTTCGACCATCTAGCTCAAGGCGTTTTTGAGTTATCGTTGTCACAGACATACAAACGAATAGATGTATTTTTGAAGATGTATTTTCCAAAAATGTATTTTTCGAGCTCAGGGACTAGAATGTGGAGATTCTTTAATATCTCGATTTTAAATTTTTTTAATGATTACTGAACTTACTCTATATTAAGTAAACGAAAAAGTAAGGAAAAATGTTAAAAATATACAAAACTATACATTCAAAGAGTACATATTAATTTATTCGTAAATTATTAAAGGATGAATAATTTCAGTGAAATAAATTCTAAGGAAAATTTTACTGGTTTTATTTTTACAAAACCACTTATAAAAAAAAAATTTCAATAAAATATATATTTAAATAGGATTCAGTGACCGATGGAACCAAATGTAAGAAAGGCAAATAAAGTGGTCGGTCAGTGACACGACTGTTAATTGTTTTTATCCCTTCATCTGGAAGTATGGTAATATTCAAATTTAACTAGTGGATCAGGTTTATCACATCTTGTTTACGCTGTTTATAAACTTGTTTTACTCACTTCAAGGCAAACAGTAGACAGTAAAGTATGATTTTAAATTCTTCATCAAATCACTCGCCTAGATTAAACGTCAAGGTTTTTATTTAAGTATAAGAATAACATACTAATAATTTCATATTCTTGTATACGAAATATTAAATACTGTAATGGTCAAAAAATACGAACTGGGGATTTTGACAAATCTCCACATTTTAGGTCTCCCTGAATTCGAAAAACATATTTTTGAAATTATGTCTCACTATCTGTCTGTCACAAAGATAACTCAAAAATGATTTAAGTTAGGTACATGAAACTTGATATATAATCTTTACATCAATTTTTTAGATTTCTATTAAAATTTCAGCAAATTCCATTCAGAGGAAATCTGTCTGTTTGACTGTTTAAATACAAATTAACATATTAATAACAAAATGAAAAGAGTTAAATAGATAAATCGTAATACATATATTTAATATCTATAGTGTAGACATATCACATTTTGAGCCAAATTCAACAAAGAATTGGCTGTCCGTTGGTCTGTACTTTCAGAAACTTGAAAACATGGTAAAAAGGCAATGACAAATATATCAAACTCAGCATAAGATTTCATGACTGTTAGAGAAATTTTGTGTTAATTTTTGCTTTTATTGTTTCTACAAAGTGCGTCAAATGAAGATTCTATTTTCGGATACTTTTAACCGCATGTCAGAAATTAATCGCCGGAACACTCGCCAAAGATTCACGTGATACATTGAGTAAAAATGCTAAATTTACGCCAAAGGTTAATATTCCGTGTACGCCAATGGCATAGAAAGGCGTTCTCAAAGATAACACATATTATTAGAGAGTTTGTGAAAAAATTTTGGTGAGACTTCTCCCGCTGGTTTCCATAGAAATTTCGAGGAGCGCTGTTTTCTTATGCATATTATATTAATGACTTACTTCTCGTTGGTGAAGGTTTATTTATTAACGTCTCATACTTTAAGTTCTGAGTATAGATGCTCAAAGCAAATAAAAATTGTTATTTGGAATTAAATCTTTTTTATTTTGAATTTTTAAGAAATTATGTATTATGAAATTTGAATTTGTTGCTTTAGAGTTTTCATGAAAAGAAATTGTTGGTTCCATCGCTCAAAGAACTATTATAAATTATTTACATAAAGTTTTATTATTTATTTCAAGTCTAAAAAACAGTCTTTTGTATTTTCTTTAATATAAATTGAGCATATATTACTATTAATATTTCGAATTATTTCTATCAAAATATTAAATTTAAAATCTTTATCAAAAAATAACTCATTTAATTATATTTTTTGACAGTTAAGTATTAGCAATAATTTATATCATATTAATATTATTTAGATTTATTTTTTATATATTTAAATCATTCAGTTTTAAATTTACAATATTCTGTAATATAAATTTTTATATATTTAAATCTTTCAATTTTAAATTTACAATATTCTGCTAGTGGATTGAATATGAGTTTTCCAAATGAAATTGTTGAAAATTATTCGTTTTTTTTAATAATAATCTTTAAAATAAAACCAAAAACAATTATTAGAAATAACGATCATTTTATGTATAAACAATATAATTCTATCACATTTTCATATACAACGATTTTATAAAATAGTTTTAATATTCAGAACTGATTAATTTATTTCTTATTCTAAACAAAAATGTGTTAACTTATTCGTAATAAGAGGTATATCACTACACACTTCTTATTTTTCTTCCAAATATTTTTCAAAATAAATCTGTAACTTTATTTTTCCAAAATAAATACTTTTCAAATAAATCTAGCTTAATAAAATAAACTTTGTTTACTTACCAAAAGGAATCCTTGAGTAAAAAATATAAATAAAACCATAAATGGCATTTTGAAATTAGAATACTGGAGCATTTTGCTGTTGTCTTTGAATGTCTGTTGAGTTGTCTGAAAGAATTCGGTAAAATGTGTATTTCCTTAAATTTCGGTAGCTATCCCAGTCGGCTTTCAAAACACTCGCTGGACTACCTACACAGAAGTAAATAAATTCGAGTGTCAATGGCAAGTATTGACCGCAAAAGAGAACATGACAACATGCATGTCACGTTTTAAACAAGTAAATCGCTCCAGGACAAAAATTTGGCTTCTTTTTTCGCACACATTCTTTTGAGCTGAACACTTTTCCCTATCGTATAAAATGCTCTAGAAGCAACAGATATAAAAATCTTCAGACAACTTGTGTTTATTACATGAGCATAAGCTAAATGACGGCCGGAAAATCTTGAGAGAAGTAGATAGGAATCGACGAAATATTTATTACATAACTTGATAACTTGCCGCCGAGAAAATCGAGAGTTTAAAGAGATAGAGTGCAAGATAGCTTCCGCGACTGGATCGTCCGCATTTCATTTTGTTTTTGCAAACCAGTATTCCGAAGAGCGAAACATCTCTCATAAATGAATGAACCGGTTGCCAGCTGCGAAATGTTTATATTTTTTTAAAAACAGAATAATCGTCTGCACGCTCTAATATTTTTCTGCAATTATTTTCATCACAAACCTACTGTGAACGGAATGCAGTCGAAATTGGTGCTGAAATAATAAGCTCGCTCTTTGCAGACATACAAATACGAAGGAGGATTTTCAAGGTTGAGAAAACATGACGAAATCTTTATAAATACTTGTTCGCAGCTTAAAATGCAATAAATAAACAATAAAATAGGTCTACCATTTTCAAAATTTATTCCACTAAAAATATCATTGGTTGAAATTCTTATACAGATTTTGGAATAAAAATAAAATCAGAAATGTTCTTTAAATGTGTTCATATGAGTTTTACAGAAAGTGGCAGAAAATAATCAAAATGTTTAAAAATCAATGTAAATAACTGAATTTTGATGACAATATATATTTTTATTGCCATATATTTTCAAGGTTGAGAAAACATGAAGAAATCCTTATAAATACTTGTTCGCAGCTTAAAATGCAATAAATAAACAATAAAATAGGTCTACCATTTTCAAAATTTATTCCACTAAAAATATCATTGATTGAAATTCTTATACAGATTTGGAATAAAAATAAAATCAGAAATGTTCTTTAAATGTGTTCGTATGAGTTTTACAGGACGTGGCAGAAAAAAATCAAAATGTTTAAAAAAATGTAAATAACTAAATTTTAATCACGATATATATTTTTATTGCCATATATTTTTAAACGCCATATATTGCTATCTGTTTTAATTATCATATCAGGAGCAAAATTAATCTCACATCTTCTTTGCCTATATTAAATAATGGGATTCATTGTTTTTTTTTTTTTTTTTTGCATTGCAGAATAATCTTTTAATCCTTAACTACTACTAAGTAACTAATTTGAGTTAAGTGCATAATTATTCTTTGTACGTTAGGTTGAAAAGAAATTAAATTCGTGCATTTAAAATGCTGGGTTAATTTATTATATTTACTCTCCAATTTTATCTAAGGATGATATATTAGATTTTTATAAGGTATAAATCGACAGTGGTATGATACGTAAGAAACCCGTTATAATAAAAAGCAGAAATTCTCTTTAAAAAATTGATTGTCTAATAATAAAAGATGTACAAAAAAAATAACTTAAAAAATGGATTTCGAAACTCTATTCCAAAACACAGTAACATTATAATGTTATTGCTTTTCATCTGGCTTGATTGCAAGCCGTTGCATTCTAAGAATAACGATATTTAAATCAGTCAGTTTGAAAAAAGGATGCTAATCTGGTAACAGTTATCATTGTAAAAAAATTGTTACAACGTCTGCGTTTTAATAATGCATTTCACCAGAGTTTCGAAGTTATGTTTTATATTCTTAAAATTAAATCGAAATTGCACAGAATGAGAGATAATTTTATTAAATTTACAGTAAAAGTTCTCAATAATTTTTGAAAAATGAGTATTTTACAATCTAATTTCATTTATTTTTTAATTAAAAGCTATACTGTGTAAACCAACTCTAAATTATATTGACTACTAAAAATTACAATAATGAATCAATAAAAATCTATTTCATCAACCGTGGTATAAACACTTTTGAAAAAAAAATTGATTGCACAGAAGTTGATATTGCTACAAAGTTAAATAGAGAGAGAGAGACTGATATATAGACTGATTCAAATATCTTACACTATTTAGACTGCTTAATTATGTTTTTAATGAGCATTATTAAAGATATACGAAGACCAATACTGATAGATGTTGTAATTCTGAAACATGATCAAATGGAGGAAAAAAGTATATTAATTTCTGCACCATTTTCTAAACTACGTACCACATCATAGTGAAAACGACTGAGTGCATTGAGCTTTTGTTATCTAAAAATTTTCCTTATAATCAGTAAATAAAAAGAATTCACAACTTATCTTTTTTTTTAAGAATAAAGAAAAAGAAGTATTTTCACTATGAAGAAATGACTTTAAAAATAACAGCTTACTTTTTCGTATATCTCATGAATAAAGCGTATTTTGAATTTAGATTTCTATTATAACGAAAATAACGTAAACATTTTGGACTCTTCCCTTTAACCAAATTAATTTTAAATTTAATGTAGATTTCCGATTTTTGTGTCAGTAATACAAACAAAATTTCATTTATATTGCCTGTTAAGTTTTTCAATTAATGTATTTCTATTTACAAAAATAATTACATTATGAAATTATTTGCTCTTAAAAGGATTTGGTTCAAAATTTGACGCAAATTTGTAATTTTAGTAATAAATGAGCTACAGTATTTAAATATAGAAAAACTTACCTTCAAATAATCACTCCAAAACTCAACTAGAATCTCCAGTCTTAATATAAAGACCGTTTACCATATTTCATCCAGCTAGTTTGCATCATTTTTAGTAATGACGGATGGATTTAAATATAGAAAAACTTCCCCTCAAATAATTAATCTAAAATTAAACTAGAATCTCCAGTCTTTATATAAAGATCGCTTACCATATTTCACCCAGATAGTTTGCATCATTTTTAGTAATTATGGAGAGAAATAAACAGGCAGACAAAATTTCAAGAAATAGAAGTTTTGGTTGAGATTTTGATTACATGTTTTATTTGTTTCTCTCAATTTCCTTGTTTACTTAAACAGGCCAGCACTTCCTTTTTGTCTGTCCGTCTCTGCATTCCTTGAATATATAGCATGGATTGAGTAATGCAAAATGGCGGCTCGTCCAGAAATTAACAGTACAGCAAAAATATCTATAAAAAAGCAACTTTAAATCAATGGGAGTAGTCTTCCCAAAACTTTCTCGCATACTCTCTAATAGCCTTGTGATGCCAGAGAACGCCTTGCATGGTATTGGTATCCACTAGTTAAGAAATATTAACTTTTGGCATGAATTTAGCATTTACACTGCATTTCTCGTGTCATCCTTGGCGAGCTTTTTGATGATTAATCCTTGGTGTGCGGTTAATAGAATCCGAAAACCGAATTTCTGTTTTAGACACGTTATCCCAACCGATTTAAATAAAAATTCGACACAAAACTGCCCTTTTACTCATAAATTCTCATACCTAATTTCATATATTTAAGTCATAGCGTTTTTGAGGTATCGAGTTAAGAGATTTCTGAAAATAGACCGACAGACTGTTAATCCGTTGTTGGTTTTGACTCAAAGTTTGATAGGTGTTTACGCTATAAATGTTAAATCTATGTACCGAATTTTATCTATCTAGCTTTGTAATTATCGTATTTAATTCGAACAACCGGACTGATAGACGGACTTTTTCTGAACAGATTTTACTCAAAATTTGATAGAAATCTGACAATTTGGTGTGAAGACCATATACCAAATTTCAGTAGTTTAGCTCAAAGTGATTTTGAAGAGCAGTTTCGTCAGCAGAAGCTTATGTGAAAAATGAAGTAATGATTCAGCAAAGTAACTCAACTCCCCTCCCCCAACACACTTCAGCCACTCCTAACTATTAATCGTTTTTACAATTAATAGTTAATAATAATTAATGCTTGTTTATAAAAATATTGAGCTAATGGATAATTATCTATGTGGCGGGGTATTTTTTTTTCCGAAGATTCATTTCTAACATAAAAATGATAACAACTGATTTCCATTATTTCAAAAGGAAATGAATATCCAATAACCCATGCAAGTTTCTTTCCAGACAGCAATTATCGAAACCAAAATTCATAAACGGCTAATGAGAATTTGATGGGAAAAAAAGAAAGAAAACTGAGAAAACGATGGCGAACTTTGAGTGGAAGTTAAAAAAAAAATGTGGCTTTTCTAGCTGGGATTATTTTGATAGCAGCTCCTGCTTCTCTAATTTCAAGGAAAGAAACAATAGCTTTTCTTCTCCAAAATCAATCAATAACACTCTGTGCATAGTAGGCTTTCATGAGCTACTTATTCTCAGACCAGTCTCGACTGACATTTCTGTTGTTAGTTGATTTATTTCCTGTGTCATGAAACCAACATTTCAGAACTAGAATGAGAGAAAAAAAAATTCCCACTCCCCCCCCCCAAAAAAAAAACATGTTTCCCTGAAATTTTCTCGCATGCTTTCTAATAAAGATGCTATACCAGAAAACATCTTGCATTGCAGCGGACTTACAAACGTTTCGAAATATTGGCGCCTTGGCGTGAATTCATCGTTTTTACTGAATATATAGGATCGGATTTTGCTGTACAGATAGAAATCTACAAATTTGATATGAAAACCATATACCGAATTTCATCCAACCAGCATCATCAAAGCATTTTAAGTTATCTTTCTCATATATAGACAAACATAATTCAAATCATTGAAAATGGTCTTCCCAAAACTTTCTCGCATACTCTCTATTAACCCTTTAAAGGGACATTTTTTTTCCAGTCATATTATGTTAAAATATTTTTAGGCTTGAAATTAGAATAAGAAAAGGGATTCATTTAGCTTATTAGATAAATTTAATTTGATGAATTAATTAATTTGGTTAATTAATAATTAAGTAACAAATCAAGACACATCATTTTGTCTGAGATAAAGAACTGAAGCATCTAAGTTTCTGACTTACTAAAAAAATGTGTCAGAACTTATGCCAACCTACATAATTTCATACAAAGATTGATAAATTTGGTGGGGAGCATACTTCCCAAGGCCCTAGAAAGGGTTAAAATATCATTCCCCACCCCCAACACGCAAAAAATTGTGGATCTTGGGTAAGGCAAAGAAAGGTTTGGAAGCTATTGGCATACAATAGTTACGAACTAAGAATTTAACATTTTTACTGAATTTATCGTGTGATTTACTAAATTTATCTTGATGATTTTTCGGATTTCATTCCAAATTTGTTAGATGTCTGCGCATTAAATATTAAAGCGGAAAATCAAATTTTATCCATCTAGCTCTCTTCGTAGTATGGTTACTTTGTTTTGTATTTATGATGTTGTTGTTATTATTGTATTTATTTATGTATTTGCATTTATTATGTTGTTATCATTATTGTATTTATTTTATGTATTTGTATTTATTATGTTGTTATTATTGTATTTATTTTATGTATTTGTATTTATGATGTTGTTATTATTATCGTATTTATTTTATGTATTTGTATTTATGATGTTGTTATTATTATTGTATTTATTTTATGTATTTGTATTTATGATGTTGTTATTATTATTGTATTTATTTTATGTATTTGTATATATTATGTTGTATTTGTTATGTTATTTATTATGTTTTGTATTTATTATTATTATATTAGGACAACCGGGCAGACAGACTTCTGAATCAATTTCTCTCAAAATTTGACAGACAGCTACAAATAAAATGCAGTCTAATATCAAATTTACATCAGAAACCGTATATCTAATTACATCCGTCCAGCTTCTAGCATTTTTGAGTTTTTTTCTTTCTGAGAAAGACATACATAATGCCAAAGATGCGTTTTTCGAACATGAAGAAGAGGTTTAAAACATGGAGATTCGTCAAAATCTAGCGATCGAATTTTTTGGAAATACTTTTTATACTTCTTAAATGAAAATTAATTCCTTTTTCAGTTTTAGGGAATGTCTGAAACGTAATGACTCCTCAAAATACCGATGCCGATTTTTTTTTTTTTTTTTCCTATTACAGTTTGGCACAGTTACAGTTTCTTCCCGTTTTGTTTGTTTGCTTTAAGATAAGAGAAAGTAAAAACCGTAAACGAAGCAAGAAGCCTTGAAACATTCTTTTCCTTTTAATTTTTATTCTGAAACATTTCCTTTTCCTGGTGGATTGAAGAATAAACCAGTTTTTATTGTATTTTATGATATTAGACATTTGATTCAGAGAACAATCAGAACAGAATGCAAAACGAATATATTTTTTTTAAATATGAAAACGTAAATATTTTTTAATCTATTATGAGTGCTTCCTGTATTGAATTTTTTTTTTCTAATTCATGGATGGGCGACTGTATTGGAAGTAATGTGTAATATTAAATTGAAGAAATTTTGTGCAGTTTTTTTCTTTATCTAATAAAATTCCTCACAATACTATATTTATATTTATTAAATTCGTCTACTATAACGTACTAATCGCGTTTGATGATCGGTTGGTTCGCCGGAGATATTGTTTATCTCTAATTGCAGTTAAATCATTTAGATATAATTTCATATTCATGATACCAAGAAATATCCAGATATTAAAGATGTATTATTTTAATTGTCTTACAAACTCTCTGTTCTTTGAGTACGTGACACTTCTTAATGGAGATCAGTTGCATGATATCATGACACAATTAAAAATATAAATGTGTGACTCGTTTATTAAATTATTATAACTTCATTTTTTATCCGTCTCTTAATCTACTCAAATATTACGGACACCTTGTTCTTTAGCTTTCAACAAGGGAAAATAAATCATGCGATTAATTTAATGAAGTGATGAAAACGTTTGAATTTAAGAAAAACAATGCAATCTATTGGAAATTCGGCAAAACAAAAGTATTTTTTTAAAATTGTCATAATTAAGAAAAACTCGTTCGGCTATTAAATTGGTATTATAAAAAAGACGTTTTTAGAACATTTTAAATTAGTGTAAAATTCATTTTTGCGCAATAAAATTTTCAGAAATTATCACGATAAAACTCCAAAATTCAGCAACATTTTTATCTAACTAAACTTCTGAATAAAATTTCAAAAAAAGAAAAAAATGCTTCGCGATGCATATTTCAAACATTTCAAAATGTACATGCTCTAAGTTTGGCAATCGTATGCCAAACGATTTAGCCTTTAGAATGTAAACATGCACATATTCTCCTTTTTTATTAATAGAGATTAGAAAACTATCGGATACAAATTAATAATTCTGAAACTAATCTTAAAATTTTACATAGACAAAAGTAAAAATGTTCGACTTTAAATAGTGCATGAGAAATTAATCTTTGAAATCCAAAATAAGATCAGTCAAGTGTATGACTATCTAATGCTAATTATTAATTCCAATAAATCTAATTTTATTTTATTCGTTTGAATTTATAGTTTAAATATGAATTTGAATGTGATTTATTTATTTATTTTTTGATTTTTAACGAGCTTTAATGTCATAATAATAAGTTACGATGACTGCCATCAATAATCCGTGAGAAATAACTGTTTATCATTTATAAAAAAACATTTTTTATATATTAATTATCATTTTTGTTTATGCAGTGAAGTTCAATAATTAAAAGAATTTCTGCTTTCGGTCGATTACCTCCAGAGATAGTAGATATACTAGCCGCCTACCAGTTTGTTCGCCAGAATATCAGCTTTTTAGACTGTTAAAGAATTAATATGGAATCCTGAGAGCATGATATTGCTTTGTTAGAGGGTTTTGAAGCTCGAAATCGCGTAGGCAATGAATGAAGCATAAATGGCAATTTTCATCATCATCTTTTAATCGCATATTTTTTTAAAATTTCACCTCGTTATTTGATGCTCCTGAAAAAATAATTGAATCAGTATACTATGAATAATTGTGGGCACAAATTAAAAAGTTTATACTCAATGAAATAAAAGCGGAAATGGAAATCCTCCTTCAGAGTTAATATGCCCCCCCCCCCAATTTTTTTTTCAATGTTAATTGCAATATTCACAAAAGCAAGTAATTGAGAGTTATAATGAATAAGTTTTGAATTTTGTCACAGCAATGAAACCCAGATTGTGTGCCAAATTATAGTAAAAAAACCGTACACAAATGAAACTGACATTATTAAAAAAGTAATTTTTTTTAATTTTAAGATAATATGAAAAATATTTTTGGAAGATATAAATATTAACTTCTATCGGCCAAATCATAGCGATTATATACCTAGTGATGGTTAAGCCTATATTTAGCGTTCGATTAAACATTGTTTGACACTTATTTCTACAACTATGAACTCTTTTTACTTTCTCGTATACGCTAGTATAGATAAAGAATAGTAATCACGAAATCAAAAAAATTTAAACTCGAAATTATGAGGAATTTTAATAATCGAAGTTTTATTAAGAATCCGACAGTTATATAAGAAAAAATGATTTTCATAACCTCTTATTTTGCTATTCCTTGATATTTCCTTGCTTGTATAGGTGAGTGACTATTTGCATATTTTTACTTACTCGTATACATAGTATAAAGAAAATATAGAAAACGTCAAAAAATTTATAGAAATTTTCCAGATTCTTCACGTTTTAGATCACACTTGAGTTCGAAAAACACATTTTTGTGAAAATGTCTTTAGGATCAAGTTACACTCAAAATATTAAAGAAATTTTTAGCAATCATTCATCCCGACGAACCAACTGGTCCCCAAAGGCGGCAGGTTGATAATAAAGATGAATATGTGCGCGTCACCGTTTTTCCGCCATAACTTCTGAAACTATTACAGCGAAAACATGAGTCTCATTTTATTATACATATATGAATTATTTAATTATACATTTATTACACATCATGTATGTGAAAAATAGGATCAGGGGATTGAGTAAAATTTTAAATACTTGCATATACTTATCTCGAACGATTTGAAAATTAGCTATTAGGATTAGGGTGAACCTCTGTATAACTTAATTAAAACATGTATATGATGAAGAGCGATGATCGGTAAAAATATTTCACCTTAGTGAATTTTAAATATGAATGCCTAATGTCTTTTTCTTTAATTTCCAGATTTTTACTGTCATTTCGAGGACAAACTTTTTTTACTAATTTTGTTTAAATTAATAATGTTAAATAGTATTTTCAATGCTATATAATTCTAAAGTGTTCTATAAATCAAATGAAGAATTAAATAAAAGGAAATGAACACAAATAACTCTTTCGTAAAATTTCGAACGTCATTTTTTTTTTTTTTTTTTTTTTTTTGTGCTGCTATAAACGTTGAGAAGAAGTAGCAGGTAAAACTAGCCAGTGGATTTCTTTTTCCACAGTTTGGAATCCTTGAAAACAATGCTCCTAGAAATCCTTGAAATTACTTACTAAACTCATATTTCAAAACTCAATTCGCTGTTTAATAAATGTTTTTCCTATTAAATAAAAAAAAATGTGGCACAAGGACATAAAAAGAATCCAAATTTTTCACTATTGTTCGATGAATTAAATTGGATTCCAACGATATTGTCTTATATCGATATGTTGAGATGCGATATACATTAAGGTTTGGAACACTTTGAAAGATCTTAACACACACTGTTTGGTTACACTTTGGAAGATCTTAACAAAATTTGGCTAACATATTTCTTAAGACATAAACTGATAAACTAAAGCAGGATTTCTTAAACTTTTCCCATTCATTCAAACAGAAAAAAACCAGCAGGTGAGATCTTTCCAAAACTTTCTCGCATACTTTCTAATAAAGGTGTTATCTCAGAGAACACCTTGTTGAGCCCTGGCGTGCAATAGTTATAAAATATTTACCTTTGACGTGAATTTAGCATTTTCACTAAATCCATAGTGTCAACCTTGGCGAGATATTTTGCGAATAATCCCTTAAAAAATCGAATTTGTGCTTTAGATGCGTTTTTCGCAACCCATTTAAAACCAAAATGTGATACAGAACAACGATTGTAGTCACAAAACCACATATCAGATTTCATATTGTTACGAATCTGCGATGCGGCTTTCCAGCATAGTTGGTTCCATGGGAGGTCCCAGAGATTGGCGACAAGCTTGGCGACCATTTGGCGACTTGGCGACGAATTTGGCGCCAACATATATTATACCCGAAACATCGAGAATTTTCCCGAGCCGTCCAGTAGGAACGGAGATACGCCTCGAACGTCCCTGATTGGTTGAGAGGCTTCTAGCCCCGCCTCCTGAGACCTATAAAAGGAAGCACCCGGAGCTGCCTGGCAGTGGTGAATTGAGTCGTGGACCAGGGGAGTCGAAGAGTAGTCGGAAGCGACGGTGAAGAACTCGTCTTCCAGGGACTAGCGGAGCAGCGACGGAGTAGAGCTGCTGTGTATACTGTTGTATGCTGCACGTCTCAGCTGAAGATAATCGCCTTGTGTGCTGTATATAGTTGTCGTCTTTGTGTTGTCCTGTGTGTCTTCGTGTAAATAAACACCGTTGTTTCATTTTGTACTGCCGCCTGCTGATTGAGTGTTCTCCACACCATATAACTCCCACTATCCAAACGAACCCCGGAAATTTCGTAACAATATATTTAAGTCACTGCGGTTTTGTGTTATCGTGTTTACATGCTTCTGAAAGTACAGACCGACAGATGGCCAACCACTTGTTGGATTTGCCTCAAAATTTAATACGTATCTACACTATAGATGTTAATTCTGTCTATCGAATTCTCTCTACCTAGCTCTCTTCGTTTTTAGTTATAGTTTTAACTTATACCCAGACAGTTGGACAGACAGATTTCCTCTGAACGGATTTTGCTCAGCATTTGATAGAAACCTACAAATTTGTTATGATGACCATATGCCGAATTTCATCTGTCTAGTTCAAAACGTTTTTGAGTTATCTTTGTCACATACAGGTAGACAGACGGACATTTTCCAAAAATGTATTTTTCGAACTCTGATAGGTCTTAAACATGGAAATCCTTCAAAATCTCAAGTTCCATTTTTTTTTTTTTTTGACGATTACAATACTTTCTCTACGTAGGAGACGGACTGCTTACTACGTACACGAAAAAGTAAAAAAATAACAATTTCTTGTAAAAATTTCTTTCCTCTCTCATAACTGACAATGAAAATAAACAATTTCATGTCGGCCAGCCAGAAAGCGAAAGTAAATTCCATTTCCCCCCCCCAGATAAAAAGAAAAATTTACCCCTCCCCCCCATCTTTTCTTTGCTCAAAATTAGTGCTTTATCTACGCTTATAGGTAAGAAATATAAAACACAAAAACTTTTACATCGTGAAGTTTTTATATCCATCCCCTTAAGAATTTTTCAGATAAACAGCTGTAATCAATTTCTAATCTAAAAATTTTGGGCCACAAATATTTTTAGCTTCAAATTTGAAGCAATTCTGCAAACCAACTATAAAAAGTCTTTTCTGCTGGTGCTTTATTACCAAAAGTTTAACGAAGCGATTCTATGCATTCTTGTTGAGTGAGGCCTTTCTTAAAATCATAAAAAATCATCCAACGGAAACCTTTACGAGTTATTTCCAATTTTTTCCCACACTTGCTTCTTTTAAACACTCACTGTAAACAAAATAAGCAGACGATTTATAAAATGCCATTAATCCAAGATTAAAAAAAAAAAAAAAAAGTGAATTTTACAAATATCCTGAAGACAAATTTCAGTAGCGCCTTCTATTCGTCGTTCATAAAAACTTAAAAGGCAACCTTCGTACTGTAACTTTAATTTCTGATTTCACCTATAAGCTACACAGATAGCATACAAAAGTTCTTTCATTTTCAAAATCATACGATTAAATATTCAATTTCATTGCAATAGTGAAAAAAATTGTTAAAATTATGCAAAAGATTTTTTTTATTATTTTTCTTATATAATTCGGTAGTACTTAAAAGAAAATACTCATCAGAATAATTATTTGAAACACTAATTTAATGAATTTCTAAACAGAAAATTGATTATAGTGATTTTAAGGGGAAAATGGTAATGTTACTTTTCTACTATAGTTGAATATCTTTATTGTGAACTTTTTATTATCTTTAGTATGAACATAACGGTCACAATTTGTAATCATGTGACACAAGTCTAATGCGCCGTAACAGTTCGATTTTGAAATCTAGTACACATCCTCTATGAGAAAAGGTGTGATGTCATAAAAATAAGCGATTTTTATTAGTTGATATTTATAGTTATTACATGACTGAGCCGTCACGTAAATTATTTCTAGAACCAAATTCGTGCAGATAAAATAAATTAAACATGAGATTGGTAATATATAATTCTGAAAAAGCTTCCATTAAATAATAAACCATTAATATATTTCATTTCTAGACATATTAAAGCATTCTATAATTTATTTTGTTCAGTAAAGAATTATTATTCTTTCTTATAACAGATTTTACTATTTTTCCTATGTTATATATATATAGTTAAATAGAGAAAAAATAATTAATATATGTAATTTAATATATTTTGAAAGCGTATCCATTTATTTCAATATAATCCAATTATTTGCCAAAAAAAAAAGTTTCGTCTCATCAAATATTCTTTAAAACGCAGTAATAGATTAAAATATTTTCTAAAAAAAATATTTATATTAAAACCAAATTTTAGAGAATCAAATGCAATTTTACTCGAATTTAATGATAAATATTAGTATTCCATTCATTTTTTACAATGTTATTGCTACATTATTTATCGATATCATGATTCTGTTAGAAGTTCATTACAAAATGGTGGTACCATGGCAATAGTTAAGCCTGAATACACCGCTTTCATTTGACGATTGATTTTTGCAATAACCAATTCTAAAATTTGCAAAGAGAAATAAAAACAAAAAAAAGCTGTGAGTTTATAAATATTTAATCAGAAATTTTCAAAACGATCGTGACAAAAATGTCAGATTTTAATAAGAAAAGCAAAATTGAAAACAATATGCTATTGAAATACATAAAATCACAGACAGCAAATTGTTAGGCTTATTTAAATAAATTAAATCGATAAAGAAAATATTAGACAACCAGAAAAACCATTGAATTTTAGAGAAATAACTTACAATGGGGAAAGAAAAAAAAAAAAAGGTCGTAACAGTAAGAAGCTTGTTCTTTATGACGATGCTGACATTAGTTCGTCTGTTATTTTATCTATATTTAATGTTGCAAAAAATTTTCAGATATATTTAAATTATCCAAAAAAGCAAATGAATTTTATCGAATGCTAAGGTCTTTTTTTTATCTTGAATTTCTTTAATCCTTAGACAGTTGCTATCAATTGTAGCTCAACACAATTGCATACAAAAACCTTAAATAATCAATTATTTTTAAAAACAAAAAACTTTAATTCGGTTTTTGCATAATTTAGTGTGATGGCAAGTTGGTTTTCAATTTACCTCTTTCAAATTTCATAAAAATGAATGCAAGTGTTGAATGTATTAGAATTTATCTTTAAAAAAATATTCTCTAAGAATTGATTATTTTCACAATGAGTTGGATATTTCAAATAGCATATTCTGAAGTTTTATTGCTAATAAAAACTTACCATTAGACATATGCTTAAAAAGCTGAACTGAACTTATTTTCTGTTTAAATTCTGTTTTTAAAAAATTCTATCTATTTTTTGAATGTCTGAAAAATGAACTGTCTTTGTAAAAGTCATTTTTTTTTCTTGCTGGTGGTGAAAGATTGAAATATATTAACAAAATGCTTTACAACTGATAGCTGCTAGCCTTGTATGGGATGAAAAAAAAATCCGTCAAAGATGTTGATTAGTATTTAATTTCTTTTTAATTTTACCAAAATCAGCCTGACAACAAAATAATGCGGACAATGCAATACCACTCTAACAGTAGAAGAAACCACTTTCGACGGCGTTACACGTTGATATTTTATTTGCTTAGCTGCAGTATGGTGACAGGAATCTTCAGTAACAATCGAAAGAAAACATTTTGTCAAAAACTGCTATTTCTTTTCACCCATATAATAACTGTATTCCAAACTGTCGTTATCATACTACGGATTTCTTTGGATAATTCTTATTCACCATTAGAAATCGGCTCATCTATTTTGGGTATATTGATTGTAATTCATCGTTATTTTTTGTGCCGTTATTCATCAAGACTTGGTTTTGTTGCAAAACATTTGTCTAACCTTGTAATAAAAGAAGACAAACGCTTCGAAAAAGAAATTCTTTTATTATTGTGCTCTTGCATTTGTTTTGGCTTAATCATGTTGGCAGCTTCAACATGTGTGCACGTCTATTTAGCAAAGAATTTGAGGCACCAAAAGTATTCTATTGGATTGCTATTCAGTGATCCCAGCATATTTTTCCTGATTAATACTGCTTTAAGCATCATCCACATTCTCTTCTTTGCTATGCCAGTAAACACATTCTTGATATTTTTTATCTCAGTTTGCCATGACATTCAGCTGTTACTCCAGGAATACAAAACACTCATGATTTCTAAGACGTTTCCAGATTACCAATATTTGATAAAGAAATTCAATAATTTGAGAAATCTTGTGATCGATGTAGATAGTCAAATCAACTGTTTAGTCTTTTGGTCAGCTCTTGCAAATGTGTTCAGTCTATATTTTGCTATAGCTGGAATATTTGGCACAAAAAGTATATACATTGGATCAAATATATGTTTATTCATAATTGTCTTATTCGGCACCTGCTTTTTTTTCTTTATGTGCCTTTGGGCTGACAGAGTGTCAAGTTCTGCAGCTTCAATAGCTCGTGAAGCACAAATGCTCAAAGGGAACACTGACTCAACTGCAATGTGCATTCGATACATTCTTGCTGTTAATCAAGAAGTGCACATGACTGTTTGGGGCCTTTTCCCTCTGAAAAAAAATTTTGTACTTGCGTCTATGGGAACAATGGTTACTTATTCAGTACTGATTAAAGATATGACTAAGCAGTAACTTACATGTCCATCTTTATGTAGCTCTGGATTGACATAGTATCAAATTCTGCTCTTAGTCATCTCGTGTAATATTAACTCAATTGCAGCTTGCATCCACCAATGCTTGATGTTAACTAAGAAGTAAATTGTGAGGTGACAAAAGTCATAGAATGCCTTCTAATAACGTACTGGGCCCCTTTTTACATGGCGAAATGCAGCAACTCCACGTAGTATGGATTCAACATGTCGTTGGAACTCTGTTGCTAGAATATTGAACCATGTTTCCTCTATAGATATCCATAATTGCAAAAGTGCTGCTGGTGCAGGACTGATCTTATGGTTATGTCCCACAAATATTAAATGGGATTCATATCGGACGATCTAGGTAATCAAATCTTTTTCTGGAATCGTACAAAATGTGCTTCAAACCAATTGCGAACAATAATGGCCTGGTGATATTGCGTGTTGTCAACCATAAAAATTCCCATTCTAAATATATCAAATTTGGTATGGGATTTTGTGACTACAAGTGCAATTTTATGTCAAATCTTTGCTTCAATCGGTTGACAAAAACGTGTCTAAAACACAAATTCGATATTTGGATACTATTAACCGCATGAAATGAATTAATTGCCAAATAATTCGCCAAGGATGTCATGATAGATTCAGTAAAAATGCCATATTCACGCCAAAAGTTAATATTTCTTAATTATTGTACGCCATGCCATGAAAAGCGTTATCTGGCATGACACGTTTATTAGAGAGTGTATGCAAGAAAGTTTTGGTGAACCACACTGGCTAGTTTATTTCTAAAATTTGACTTTTCAGAGGTTACTTAGGGCTTTTTATAGCTATCATGACATTTTCATATACAATAAGAAATCACCAAAAAATTCCACCTCGATATTTTAATAAATCTTTTAACTTATACAACCCTGATACCCCCAAGAAAATCACATTTTTGGAAATATGTTTATTTATCCCTCTGCTTGCCTGTCTATATATATATATATATATATATATATATATATATATATATATATATATATATATATGATTGCGAACAAATTAACTCAAAAATACTCTGAAATAGAAAGCTGTAATTGGTATGTTATCTTTAGACAAAATTTCCAGTTTTGCATCAAATTTTTCAAGAAAGTCTAATTCCCTATGCATTTATGTATATGCGAACACAATAAATTAGAGCACAAAAAACTAGATAATTGCATGAATTGTTTTTAAAAAATATAGATATGCGTCATCAGAAAACTAAATGTGTATTTGGATTTTGGATCAAATCCGACAATGCGGTGATCATTTATCGACATGTATATTTGCTCAGAAGTGATGATGATGATGATGTCGTGTCCGCGTTACCACGGAAAGGGGGTGAGGGTAAAGACCTCTGAGCACCCGAGGGCAGAAGTTTGACTTCTAGCTCATATGAAGACAAAACTCACACATTCGCTTGCACAACCCCTTTTTACAGGGGGGCACATTCACACACCTCACAGAAAGAACGCAGATGAAGAACAATCATGCCCGAAACGGGATTCGAACCCGGGACGCCCTGATCAAGGGGAAGATGCGCTACCCCTATGCCAGAACGACGGCATTTGCTCAGAAGTGAAAGCAATAAGTGAAAAACGCAAAGAGCCAAATGGATGAAATTTTGCTTGTTGTTGTTGTAAATGATCATTGAAAACTGAACTCAGTCGGTTGAAAAAAAGGACTCAAATTCCATATTCAAATCACTTTTTTTTTTTTTTTTTCCGATATCGGAACGGAAAACGAAACAAGATATACTGTATCTTTACAAGAGGAAATCAAGAAGAGCCATTTCTCTTATAGAATCTTTGAGCAGAAGTATACCCAAAAATTAATTTTTGGAAGGGTCCGTCCGTCACCATTTTAATAATGAAGCGATTTCAATGTTTAGTCAGTTAACTGTTTCGACCACTTCGGAAAATACGTATCTAAATTGTCATAAACATATATATATTATATAAATATAATAATTGTCATTGAATAAATTCCTCATAACGCAAAATGTACTTTTTCCATGACGATTACACTAGTCAAAAACAATTAACTGGTTAAAAATGACGCTTGGTAAAAACTAAAAAATATGCAAGAATTTGTATAATTTTCATCAAATTATAAAAATAAAAACCATTTTAGAAGAACAATAATACCATAAGAACCATATGAATAAGTCGGAATAAATAACAATACCATAAGAACAAGCGTTTTTACTAGTCAGAATTGATGGAATCCAACACTGAAAAATTGATAAGAATCATTTAATGATTTAAAAAACTATCGTCATATTGAAAAATTCTTAAAATAAATATTCTAGTGCAATGAAACGAGAAATTCTATATTTATTAGTTTTTACAAAGCTAGTTAATTATTCTCTGTTTGTTACAGAAAAATATCTAAGACTTCTTCACATACAAATTTTTTATACACTTGATTCTAAGAATTATAAAATATTAGAATTTTATTAACTCATTTTCATGTGTAATTGGTACGGTTCTTATGTTTCATTACGTTCGCTTTCTTATTAAAAAAAATTATATGCATCAAAAATCTGTCAATGATATCGTGTTCAAAATTGGATACCGAGTGGTCTGGATTCAATATAGCTAAATATAAACGACTTTTCCTCAAGATTATAAAATAAACCAACTGGAGTGGTCTTTTCAAATTTTTATATAAATGTATATTCAAGTAGTTAACATTATTGCCTTAAACAAGGGAGGTCAATGTTTGCAATATTAGTGATACAAACTTTTCGTACTTTGAAGACAAAAATAAAGATTTTCATGAAGGTAATCTATTAGTACAATATATAATAAAGATATTTCCACGACGTTCTGAATAGCGGCCAATATTGTGAAGATTTCGTAACAATGTTTCTGGCCATTTGGCGCCAATAAGGAACCAAGTGGCATTACCCACGCGGAAAAAGGTAGTTCTCCAATCAAGACGACTACCATTCATATTCAGAACCTGAAGGCTGCCACTTTGGGATGATTTAACTCCACAAAGGTCTGATAAGCATTCTTTCCTTACAACAATTATTTTCCGTTAATAATTTAAATTTTTTTAAGTACCATTTTATTTCAAAATTTCAGTATATCATCCTTATTTCGCCAAAATCAGAGCCGACTATAATATTCAAAATAACGAAAAGGGCTTTTAATTTTGAAAATAAACAATGCATAATGTTATGGTTTTCCTGCGCATGGGCGAACATATTGGATTGCCGATATTGTCAATTCAAATCCATCTTAAGGGGGAAAAAAACAACAATGAAATACAGAAAAGTATATTTTAAAATGCTTTATTCTTTATACTTCTTGCTTCGAATATGAGAAATAAGTTTAATAATAAATTTAAAAAAAAAAAAACACTGAAAATAAAATTTTAATTATTTTTAACTTTTTAGTCCTAGATTTATTATTCATTATAATAAATATGTTGAAATCTTACATATTTATTAAAAAATAAATCAATTTTTCTTTCATGCAAATTCATTACAAGGTGGTGTTTCTCATATGAAATCAAATTAACTGGTAATTAATTTCTAAAAATATTTAAAAAAACATACTATTATTAAGAATACACATATGTACAGATTTTGAAAAGAAGCATATCAGGAAGTGAAGGAAAAATCAACTGCAGAATTCCATTTTTACTAATTTGAAACAAGATAAGAAAAGTAAGAAAAAACAGGGACTGCCATATTTATAATTGTCGTTTTTATTAAAGAATTTGATTTATAAACAATTGTTATTTTCTTTCTGAAAACTTTTTTTATTGCTACTGTCAATAAAGGAATAACTGCATATAGCTTAGGTACTACTTTAAGATTCCAAAATCAGAATAAATAAAACATACAAACGAATAGAATTAAAAACAGGATTTAAAAATGTCTTCAAAAATAACACATTGCATCTTTCCTCAATCTGCTACTTTCGATTTTTGTTTAATGATATTTACCAAAAATTAATTTCTGTCACTATTCATAATACATATTCATTAAATTTCTGCAGAAAGTTCAAATAACACATCATCATGTAATGTCCATGTTACGTGCGAAATAAATATGCAAAGAATTCAAACGTACATAAAATTTGGTATCTTATCAAAAATTGAATGACAGTAATTGTTAATTAAAGAAAACTTCAAATCATAACTTTGTTTTTGTACCTCAAAATAACTCGTTTTTGATGCGTGTAAAATTTATTTCTGAAGGCATATTTAACTCCTTTTTTATTGTATTCATGATTCAAGTAAACTAAATAAAAGATGAGACTAAACATGATATTTTCTTTTTATCAGACAAATAATACTTCTTTTGCAGATAATAAAATTATCAGAAAGAAAGAATCAATTATATAAGGAATCAATAATTATGAAGAAAAATTTTTATAAATTAGAATATGAAAAATTAAATTTGCTATGGCATGATAGAATGTCATTAATTTAATTGATTAGTTAAAAAAATTAAACAAATTAAGATGTCTTTTAAGAAGCAATGAATTTTTTGTATATGAACTTCTGCAGAATTTTTATAGAAGTTGACTATTTTGAATCAATTCAGTTAAACAAGAGAAAGAAAAACAACAAAATTATAATTACTTCAATTTTTTTAATTTACTTTTTAATAAAAACTGTAAATCAAATCTTTTACAAAAGTAGTGCATTGTATACAAATATTTTAAAGTAAATTGTGTATACAATACACATTGCCTCCTCAATGAAGCATATAGGAGGGGAAAAAAATCCAGCAATATTATATAACTAAGGAAAAGCTTTTTCTAGTATTTTACACCAATTTCAGAAAAATATAATTATTAATCTTTATTCATTGATGGTAATTTCTATACTCTAATTCTCTATACAGAAAAATTAAAAACTAATAGTATGCATTGGCATTTGCACAATTTTCCAGGAGTTATTTTAAAATTATAACATAGGTATAGAAACAGGTACCTTGTTTTTAACATAAGCATTATACCTTGTTTTTAATAAGTAAATGCAATAATAAACCGATTTTTCATAAATATTTTAAGTAATTATTTCATTTCAAGTAGCAGGTTGAATTTTTAAAATACATTAAACAAAAATATGAGTAATAGGTTTAAAATCAAAATAGTGTGATTTTTTACAAGAAACACAACAATCTATTAATGAAACTTAAAAAACATTGAATTTTCTTTCCTTATTTCATGAATCATTGTGATATTGAATTATTTTAGCTTCAATTAACACAGTGTATAAAACTTTGAATAATATTATATATGTTCATGATATTTATATATTGTAAAAAGTGGAAGTTAGAACTGATATTTGTCAAAAAACATTAATTGACAATAGACATTTACAGTGCTAAATTCACCCACTACTTTAGATTATAACAGCTTGTTATTCCAAAGAAAAGATTAAAATAAACTTTCCTTTAAAAAAAAAAAAAAAAAAAAAAAAGGTTATTCTGCAACAATTTAAGGGTATATAATAATGTAATACTCTTAGATGCATGTATAATCAAACAGATTTTAAACAAAAAAAAAAAAAAAATGTCAAACCAGATGATTAAAAACCAATTACAAGAGAAATTAAAGTATATATTAATTATCAAGCATTAATACTTTAAAAATATCACTGCATCATTTACTGTCATTTTCAATTCAACATGCATTTTCCATACTTCAAATGAAAACACTCACATTTATTTTATTTCATTTAAAAAATTTTTTAATCTGATTTTTATTTCAGAAACAAGCAAAAGCAAATAAAAGAAATCTGTAAATAATGTATTTAGATTTTTTTTAAAAAAAACCCTAGATTTATTACAGGCCATAACAAACAAGTTCCATTTTAGAACAATTTTTTTTTTTTTTTTTACAATTACCTTTTTATATTTAAATTAGAAATACATATTTTGTTCTATACAATGCATATTAAGTTTCAGTGATTGAGAAATGTTTGATGTGTATCAACTAGTAACCAAAAATAAAACATGATTTTGATTCATAAAACAAAGAAGCAACGGAAGTTATTTTTTTTTCAGTCAAAATTTCTCTTCTTCCAACAAGAAAGCTATGTATAAACAAAGTAAAATACATGCACACAACATTCACTTTGATATTTCAAACACCCACAGAACCCTCATGTTCCATTTCTTACTAATCATATTTATATAAATTTCCAAACACAGACATATATATATCTGACTCTGTTTTGTTGACCAGACTGCTTTTCAGAATGATATCATACTTTGTTTATATCTCATTTACAGGCGCACTACCTCAGAAGTTAAAATCTTTTAAATTATACACTGAGAATAATAATATAAAAAAAACCAAGAATAACAAATACAATATCATTTGATATTTGATCATTACAACAGCTTTTTATAAGGTTATAAAGTTGTTTTTAGTCAATTTTTAACATAAAATAAGATTGATGTTACATATTAGAAATCAGCACATGAATTAACAAGACTGTAAGATGTTTATAGAACAAATAATAAATTATATAACATTCATTAGGGAGGAAAGTATCAAAATTCTTTCAAATCAGAAACAATTTGTGCAAAAATAATAATAAAGATATAATAAAAAAAAATTCCTTTTAATAAAATTATGATGCATAGAAAGAAAAACACTTTTTATACAATTATAATGAAAAAAGTAATTAAAAAGTAATTATAATAAAAAAGTAATTTTTGATCCCTGAGCAAGAACTGTTTAACATGGGAAATTGTTCACGCAGATTGCAATCTGTGTGAACAATTCCCCATATTTAAGAATACCTACTCAAGGGTCACTGAATACAGAAACTCAAGACTTAGAAAAAAGAAATATAATATCTCCAATATCAAAATCATTTCTAAAATAGATTAATTTTTAATACAATTTTCAGTGGTAACTTAAAACACAATCTAGAATATATCTTTAAAACATCAGTGTTATGGAAAGCAATAAAAATCATTTCAAAGGCTTAAAAAAAAAAAAAAAAAAAAAAAACCTAAACAGGCAGAAATGTCAAAATTTATCTGTGGTTACATATACATATCAATTAAACAATTCATAATAATGTTTAAGATTTTCATGAATTAAATGGTGAAAAAGTTAATTGGGCTTCCATTTCAAGTCATTTTAAAAATTAAGGGCAGAAAGTCTGAGTAACAATGAATGTTGATTTCTGCTCCCATGGCCACATGCCAAATACAGCATTTAGTATGGATTTGAATTCATTGCAAAACAACTGAAAAGAAAAGAATAAATTAGATATTAACATTAAAAAAAAATTGCCACATAAAAATAAATAATGAATCAATTTTAACAAAAAAAAAAAAAAAAAAAAAAAAAAAACTGGAAAATTAAATTTTATTTCAGTTTACTTTCTTGATTTGGATACACATGTTTTTTTTTTTTTTTTTGTTTTTTTTGCAAACTGCATTGATTATATATAAGTTTTAGTGAAAAACTAACATCTGGCAAATATCAGAATTCAAGCAATCACCATTTGGGTAAATGTCAACATTTACCAAATGAGAGTGTCAATGCTCACTGAAGAATGTTGACACTCTCTTATTTCAGCCTTTCATGGTAATATATATAATTCAGTCAGTAAATACATTCCATCAAGATATTTCAAAGCCCTGTGCTCAAAATGTTTTCTTCAAGCTAACATAATAATAATATCTAGATAGGAAATAGATTGAAGAATAAGGGGGGGGGGGATTCTAGATAGGAAATAGATTGAAGAATGGGGGAAGGGAGGATCCAGAATTCCAAACATCACTAAACTACAAAACAATATCTGGCATATATAAATAAAAATCGGTTCATAATTAAAGACCAATTTTCATAAAACAGAATTTTTAAAAAAAATTCAAAGTTGATATTTAAAGCTTCAAACATTTCCAACCAAGAAAGGTGACAGTATGAAATTATCTTAATCTAAAAAATTTAGTATGCGATTTTCAGATGAAAAAATTTTGTAAATATAATAATCCTCAATACATTGCGAGTATATAATTGTGAAAATTCACCAATATTATTTCTAAAACACAGTTGAAAGGAATGAAATATGTCAGAGGAAAATCAAAGAAAGTTGGTGATAATGCATTCTTATCAGCATATACATGTATTCTGAAAGTGCTTGGAATGAATAAAATACCTTTTGTAGATTTGCTGCTTTTACGGAAAAACTTTTCAGACTTCCCTTATAGAAATGAAGCACGATTTAACTTCAAATAGGTAAAGTAATTGTAAAGATTACTTTGATAAATTCAAAATTGTGATAAAATAATGCATGGGCAATTATTAATAACCACACAACTTTGCCAGTAGAAAAATTTGAATAATATTGCCAACATTTACAGCCAAAAATTAAATAAGTAGCCGAATTCTTCATCAAATCCCAATATCTCTACTGAGCAACCATTTTACTTAAAAGCAACTCAATAAATATTTACCAACAGCTTTTTACAATTATTCCCACAGAAACCACAATATTAAATATCAAACAATTAGTAATAGATACATAAAATAATTGACAATCAATGCAGTAAAAATTAAGTAGACACCTTGATTTTTAAAACTATTTTTCACCCCCAACCTTTACAATAATGAAAACAGCTATAAAAAAATTGCAAAGCAAGTACACTATTACTTTTATTATAGTCATAATGACAAACTATTTTTTTAAAACTTCTACATTCTCAAATTTAAAATTTTTTTTTACTAAATCTTATTCTTCTTTAAATTATTATATATAAGTTTTCATTTTAAATATTTATGTTTTGATATTGCATAAAGTTTTAATTCCTTCCATAAAACAAACAAACAAAAAATATTTAGCATGCATGTTCTAGAAACTTTGCAAATATATTTTAAACTTATAGTATTTATGTATGCAAATAAGGCTATCCATAAAAAATATTTCAATAAGGAAATTAATTTCAACTGTACACTGAATACAAGATTATCAATACTTTACAGCATTTCAAAAACAATGCTGATTTTGAAAAGAATTCTTCACAATTAAAACTAATGTTTTCTATTCTATTGATTGATCTATATAAAAAAAATACTTTTCAAAAAAAATTCACACTGAAAATAATTAAAATATAAGATTCAGAATAGATTAAGAATTATTCCATGATCACACCGACTTTTATTCCTGTATCCTCTGACAAAGATTATGAATTTTTAATTGAAATGGAAATTGAACCATGAAGTTAAATTAACATGTGTAACATGTCACATGTTGAGTCTCTCACCCCCCCCCAGAAATAATATTTATTTAAACGAATGACAAATAGCCAACTACTAATAGACGACTGAACATAAAAATATATATTTGGAAAATCATTAAAAAAGTCAGCCAGAAACTAATAACTACCAATTTATCAAAGAAATATAGTATATAAATAAAATGGCAAGTAACATGGGAAATACAATACAATACACAATGTTTACAACACAAACTGCTAAGTATTAAAATATATTTAACAGATAAATATCTTGCACGCAGATTTTCTAGCATATGTCAGCCAGTGCATTAAACTGCCAGATATGGCAATATTTCTTTTAACAACTTTGCCACAAACAAAATGTTTTAATGCAAACTAAGTATGTATGTTAGCTTTGAATTTAGGTAAAAACACAATCCAAATATAGCTTTCTTATTCATTATTGTAGACTATACAAGTTAGAAAGAAAGATTTTGACAATAGAAATAACATTTTAAAATCAATTTAAAAAAATGAGCCAACATTATATATTAACATAGTCAAAGTGATTACTCAGTAATGAACTAATTAATGATGTTTTTCAACATAAAGGGATCCAAATTCAAACTGCTGGAATTTATTTCATATCTTCCATCATTATTTTGATTACTTAAATTATACATAAATTTTAATCTAGGTAAAGTTTCTAAAGCACTTAACCAGATTTTTAAATTATCTCGGCTGAATAAAAATTTGATTATGGTATTATCTGTGTAGAAAATTACTCCCAAAAATCTGTCTTGTCTTTACTTGTGCATAACATTAATTTCTATGTAGCATCGTGAGGGAGGCAACAAATACCAAATAACCACTTGAAGCCAGATAATAAACCAAATGCTCATTCTGAAATTAGAGTTGCCTTTTGCTTTGCATTATTCAACTGCTAGTCACTGTAGGCCATTTATTACTCGAGAAAAAGGATACTAGAAATATATGGAATTTTGAATCAATTAACAAAAAAATAATGCTAATAAATCACCATTATGTATTTAACATTTCCTTTAAAAGCTGTAGAATATAAGCATTTTCAGATGATTAAAGGCAATGTTAAGCATGCAGACATGGAAAAAAAAACAAACACAAAACATATAATCTTAATATAAATAATTACAAAAAATGTTTTAACAAAAAATAAATGATTAATTTGTCTTAAGATGTAAGTTAGAATGAAATTTATTAAATTCACTTCCTCTTAATTGTAATGCATTCACAAAATATATGCATCAAAGATAAATAGATACAAGATTATAATAAATTTCAACACACATAAAAGACAACTCAAATTTTCAACATTAAAAGATGTAAAAAATGTATATCATAATTTTATATTAAATATTGCTTTAGTATAAACTTTTATTTTTTAGAAAATGAAATAGTATGTCATATGACAGGTTTTAAATTTATTCAAAATCATAAATTATGAAAAATACTGGGTATTCTATATCTCTTTAACTAGGTGG
Organism: Argiope bruennichi; assembly: GCF_947563725.1. NCBI lineage: Eukaryota > Metazoa > Arthropoda > Arachnida > Araneae > Araneidae > Argiope > Argiope bruennichi. Next base: position 21,737,317 of record NC_079161.1, read on the forward strand.
GTTATATTTTGCAGTTTGTAAGGCACAAACAGAAAAATAATACTTTTGTAGATGTGGGAAGCAGGCATACAATTCAAGACAACTTAAAAATTAAATGTTGCTACTAACTTCAAACCAATAAGACAGTTAAAAGGATTATGGTTGATAGATCATTCTGTGTGCATGTTTTTCTGTTTTAATCAGTCTTTTAAATGCATTTTTATATACTTCTATTACAGTAATTAAAAAGAGAAGTGCTTTAAGGGAAAAATAAACAGATATATATAATATCAAAACAGTAAGAGGAAGTCTTAAGTATGAATATATTGCTTTTCATGATATAATGACATAACTAGAAAACGTTAAAAGAGAAACATATTACTACCAAAAACCTTGAAGAAATATTGCTATTACCACTCCATTTTTATACTGCTTGTTTTAAAATAGTTTTAATTAATTAGATCCTAGATTATTTAGCATGTCTCGTTTTTTTTTAAATCTTAAAATAAAAACAAAGGTTATATCTTAAAACCTATATAGTTTATACCATTGTATTCACCATTATTCAACATCTGCAATTGTTATTGATGGTAGAGCAGGCAAAATTCTAAAACTAAGGCAGCTTAGTTTTAGAATATAAAACTAAGCTGTGCAATAAATTTATAAGTAGTTTTGTGATAAAACATTTTTATTCAGAATAGCAGTAAAACCACAAGCAATATTTTAATGCGTATCTTTCTTACATAGCCCACACAAATAATGTGGTTATAATATTCAAACATCATTTAAAGATATTAAATGTTCAATATTATTAATACTTCCATTATCTTTTATTGTTTAGAATATAAAAAGAAAATAAAATTATTTACCAGCAAGAAAATAAGCACTTTTCCCTCACTTCTGTGCAATGAAGTTCAAATCTAAAAGGAGGTAAATGTCAGAATTAAAAAAAAAAAATAATCTTAATTATAAAAAGAAGAAATAACATTCTGATATCAAATTCTCATTTCAGCTATTTTTGATTCCTCAAAGATAAGTAAAAATACTGACAAGATGCATTATTATTATTTTTTTTTCTATCCTAATAACAAATGTTCTTCCTGACTTATTTAGTTTAAGGTGGTCAAGTTTACATTTTCATTTCTGTAAAGATTCATAATAAAGCCAAAGAAAAAAAAATTAAAAACCCATTTGCTATATATAATTGACAAATTTGACAAAAAAATTTTATTGTTGAAAAAACTTAATTTTTAAAATACAATATTAATATCTTTATTCTCAACACTGAATATACCATTTCAAATACATAATACCTTCAAAACTACCAATTCAATAAAGTATTTAAGAAGTTCTCACAGTAGTATTTATTCAAAATTACTTGTAACAAAATTGTTAAAAAATATAAACCAATATGGATGAAGACATCAGACCACAAAAGTTACTTCAATCTACAAATCAGTAACATTCTAATAGCACATGAGCCTAATTATGATTGAATTTGGAGAAGATTTAAGAATATCAAGCTTGCAAAACTGCCAGAAAACTAGTTAAAACTCCATATTTTTTTCACAGAAATCAAAATAACAATATTTAATGAAAAACTGACACAAGAAAATTCAAGTCTGTTAACTACATCAAAATCTTAGATTTAATTTTGTGTGCGAGAAACCAAGCTTTCTGTCCTTCAATATTTATTAAAAAAAATTCAGATAAAGTTATTATGCAATTCAGAGGGTGTCACTGCTCATTACACACTCTTCAAGTAAAAAATGAACATCTTACACTGAATTTTGTAGAAATTCTTATGAAACTAAAATGAAGATTGTTCACAAATTATTAAACAATGCATCTCTGATCACATCAAGTGAACTAATTAGGACAATCTCTCATCATAATATTGATTCCATTTTTCTATTTACAACTCTTTATCACAATGCAAATGGTCAAATATAAAAATTTTGCACATTTAGTATTATTCTGAAATATTTACCATTTTGGTGTAAAAAATTACCAATTTTTTAAGCCCAGAAGGCATTTTAAGTAATAAATAACAATATATCATTTGCAAATTAATAATGAGAATATTAGAATGAAATAGCAATGTTCTAAAAAATAGAAATAATTGATAAATTTGAAAAAGAAATTTTATACAAGAAATTTTGTATACAATACCTGGAACATTAAGCAGTTTTTTTTTTTTTTTTTGGGGGGGGGGGGTTCTTTCTTTACCTCAGGAAAAGGTTTACTGATTTGAGACCTATGAAGAAGAAACATAATAGCTTAATAATTCAACAATGTTAAACCCCATCAACTATAACAATAAAATATGTTGCTTGCTTAGTAATTACATTTAGTTAGTTTGCTCAGGTTACTATAACCTATAAATAAAAACGCCATCAAGTAATAACCAAAACAACATTTTGCATATTTTTATAAACTGTCCCATTACCTTGGAAATTCACTGTATGCATTATAGAACTCAAAAACAAATGCTCAGTCAACTTAAAGTTCATGCGTATTGTGTATAAGGGTATATTCATACTTATATCTTAACAGAAATATACATTATAATCTTTAAAGAAATATAGAACATCAAAAAGGAAAAAATATCTAATCTGAAAATAGTTTTATATTTACTTCGGAAAATCAAAATCTAGTATTTTTAAAATTATATTTTGCCTTTAAAATCATACATTCACAGCAAGTGCACAATGGATTCCAAATGATTACTTGAAATTAATTTGTCAGCCAATAAAAAAAATCCTCAGCGGAAAAATACTATATTCACTAAAACATATTTTTAAATTACATTGTGATATTTTAAACAAAAATAGCAATGGAAGACTACATGCAAATAAATAAATTTAGCAAATTTCATCTAATACATAATGATTCGCTAATAAGTTTTATATTACAACTATACAAATTGATAATCCACTCTTCTCATTATAATGGTGAAATATCAAGAATCTTTTATCTACAACATTTAAAATAATAAAGACAAATTGCAGGTGACAGATAAATAGAACTAGTTAAAGTGAACTTTTATTAGAATTATAAAACTAAAAATTATTACTATATTAGGAACTGAATATACCAATTACTAAAATACACAATTTTTCCTACTAATAGAGTAAATTTATATGGTTTGCAAAACTAAAATTTAAAGATATCTATAGTAAAAATTTACCGATACAAGTGAATGAAAATCAATATGAATCAAATGAACGCCTACTTCACAACGATTCATAGAAAATCGAATTTGCCAACTTGTCCACTAACGCGAAACAGAAGCACGCGGAGTTTTAAATATGAAAATACGAATCAAAATTAGCTTGAAACGAACTGAAGCTACTTTTGGTTCGCAAAATTTATAACAGTTTCGGTTTTGAAGAATTATCTGGTGAAAGGTTCAGTAATCAATTGCAAACAAGATAATTAGCAAAAATAAACGATTTCGGTCTTAAATAATTAGCTAAAAGTATTTTATTTTTAATTTCAATTATGCAAATAAAAAATGAAAATTTGGCACAGAGTTCGAAATTTCATTTTCGGAATGATAAATAGTAATTTCTGTTTGATTAATTTTTATTTTCCGATCTCATGTTCATTTTCATACCTAGTTTAAACATATTGGACATTTTTTGTCCAAACAATCATCCACAGCTATCCTTATTGTTGGAATGAAAACAATATTCAAGCCAAACTTAAGAAAGCAAAAATCCTTCTGCAGTGACATTTACTTTTACATTGAAATCAATCTGTTAATTTTCTTGCATTGAATGCGATTTTATTCGCACATTAATTTAGATAAGTTTGCTTGCTGTGATCCTAAAATTAGAAACTTGACTAACTGTAGTAGTGGTTTATTTCAAAGAAAAGTCTCATTTCTTTATTGCACAAATCTACTGAAATTATTATTATAAGAAATTAGCATTTTCAGGAATTTATTTTTTGAAGAAATAACTATTCAAAAATTTAGATATAAAAAAATCGTTCAGTAAATAAACATTTAATCTTCATCGCCATTTATGATGATGATGATGATGATGATGATGATGATTTGATTGTGGGGGAGCAAAAAGACGGCAGAAGAAAATGTTCTTGACAGATGATTAGACTGGGGAAGTAAAGAAATAAAAGTACACCTAGTATGTTGTTTACTTCAAAACTAGATATGAATCGAACCACGTAGCATAATTTATTGTTGAACATGTGACGTTTCTGCACTTAAAGACTAAACTAAAACATATTTCTTATTTACTGATGCATATATTATTCTCAATACAAAAATTATAATGAGTTACCGTGCTTTTGTGGCAGTTTTTTGGATTATAATGTTTGGATTATTTATAACTCATAATAGAAAGATTTCATGTATGAGTGCAGAAGAAAAAGATCAATTTAAGTGAGTATTTGATATTTCTTTACTTATTCTTAGTAGACCTACATAAAATTTTTACTTCAAAGTTTTGCTCGTAATGATAACGAAGAATAGTTGTGCTTGATGTATTTGCTTTCCTTAATATTAGTAACATTTAAAACTATGATCTGTTTATATGGTTCCATAAATAAATAAAGTGATCTATATAGCTTATTTGTATTATACCTAAATATTATGAAGTATTTTAAAACTGTGAGTTAATTTTGTAATGATAAAATGATTCATTTACTTCCAAAATTATTCATTCAATCATTTGAGACTTAAATATAGCTAAATAAATTTTATATTCAGTTCAGTTATTTTCTTTAAAACGCTATCCATAGATAAATGAATAATCAATTTGGCTATTATAATCTTAAGCAAAATCCTGGGGGCCAGCAGATTTCTATGCATGTATAATTGATTGTGCTTAAATTGTGAATTATTTCTTTTGAATGCAATTAATCCAAAGCATGTTAAAAAGGTTTATTTTATTAGAAAAGTTTTTTTTAAATCAATGTTCTAAGCCAATCTATTGAAATACTTTGAAATTCAACACATCTTAATAATTTATTTTTATTAAAGTTATTAAATTTTATTACTATTTTATGCTTAAAGAGATGGTTGATTCCCTTATTAAATTGAAGTTTTCTCTTGAAATATTGCCTTTTAACTCACAGTTGAATATATTGATGCTAATAAAATGCAGTTATTTAAAAGAATTATAAATATTTATATTTTTTTAATTTTCAGTATTAATTTTGGAATCCTATATCTCCTTATGATTATAATTTTTTTATACAATATAATAAATGATAATTGTGCAAAAATATTGTGAATGATAGTAGTTAGTTTCAGGGATGGGGAATTAGTTGATCTCCTTGCATGTCAATCAAGTAAGAAATTTGCTGTTTTGGCATTCTTTAAAATGTATGCTTGGGGGTGGGGGAGAGACTTTATCTAGCATACAGGGATCTTCATTTATCATACATTGATTTAAAAGGTACTAAGAGTTTTACAAAATTGAAAAATCAAGAAATGTTGGTATAAAAATTTTTTAATTAACATCTGTGCTTTAACAGAATATATCTATGGACTATATATAACGTAAAAAAAATTTCATCAGTACTCCTTCTGAAGTAAAAAGAGATTTTTTTTCTTGAGTAAATTATTGAACTTTTATGTAAATAAGTAAATGTGCAGAACAAATATAATGGAATCTCAAAATTACCAGGTTTGTTATTGTATATATATACATATAATGATCAGAAAAATTGTAATTTCTCCATCTCACTTTCTCTATCCCTTTTAGAAAATTTGCACAATAAGGAAATATGCTTAATTTTGTAGGTGAATCTATTTTAAAATAGTATCTTTCATATTATCAACTAAAATATAAAAAGCATTGCTTAATCTATAACTTACAAGATTTGTATTTTAGAAAATAATCAAAAGGATATTTCTAACACCTTTATTAATATGTTAAAAATATTTTTTTAATTTCCTGTGTTGATAAGAATTTTACCATTTAATGATCATTAATATATTTTTATATTTAAATAAGTTTATACATGTTGGTGAAAAAAGAAATAGAAAATGTATTACTTGTTAATCAAGATTTCTGCATTTCTGATGCAGGTTAATGAAAATAATTAGTGTAACTTTTGTGATTAATAGATGTATTAACCATGAGATGAGTCATATTAACTGTGATGCTCCACAAGAAGAAAGAAACAAACAAACAAAAAGACAATTGTAAACTAAAGTCATTCACTTTATATTCACAGCTTCATGACAAATAAGAGAAAATCTGAAATTGCTGTGTATCATAAGATATCACAATTTAAAAATAATTAATTGTTCTATTAATAAGAATTTAATAGAACAAAGATAATTAGTTTAAAAAGAGAATTTTGGTTTAATACACTTTCTCTTTCCACTGAAAAATATTTTTAAAATAAAATTTCATTTTTATAGCAAGTGATAAAATTTATTCTGTATTTCTATTTAATTTGTGTCTTGATAAATTCTCTAGATATCATTTGAATACGAAGATTCTGATGTAAATATTTACTGATATTCTGGAGTTAATGGAAAATAAAATTTGTCTTCCTCTTGATTTCTATTTCTTTGCTCTTCGATAAGAAGAGTATCTGTTGCAATTTTTAATATAGAAGACAGATGCTATCTACAGGATAATTGGAGTTTTCTCTGTGAAAAAGAATGTTTCCATATTTAAATATACTCTTAGTCTGCAAATAAGGAAGAAATTCTTTTAATGTATATACATCACTATTTTTTGTAAGAAAATGATTATGATGATCTGCATTATAGATGCCAAGTTTAAATGCAAGATGTTGAAATGTTTCTGGTTGATGATCAGTCAATAAAATAAATTGCAGCATTTCAAATCAAGAAAAGGAAAAAATAGTAATACTTTAAATTATTTCAGAGATTCCCATTCTGTCGTAAAAAACCCCTTGGGAGTATGCAAAAATAATGTTCATTATTGTGGGAAATATATTGCATTGTAAATCGGGTAAACTTTATTACTGAATAGCAGTGAAAAATAATTCTAAGAATTCAATGTTATTGCTATAAAATATTTAATACTTCTTTTCTTCATACATATTTAACAATAAATATTGAAACATACTTGATATAACTCCGGAAGTGAAATTATATTTGTGTGCATTTGAATCCAATTTTATTAAATTCATCTCCATGAAACTAACCTAAGTATTGCATTGAAACTATCTTTCATTTGAATAATGAATTATTACCAAAAATAATTGTTGGTCTACTTAACAAATTACTGGAAAATCATTTCAAAAGTTATATGAAAACGAAAATAGATATTGTAAATATAATAAAATTAATTAGTCATTTTGGCTTAAATTAACTGAAGCCTTTAATATTATTAGTAAATGCATCTTTGTTTGAAAAGATGATCTGATGTGTGAATACTAAAAAATAATAATAAATAGCTAATTGAAAGGGAATTGAATGAGAAGAAATAAAGCTTTGGAACTACTGCTCTAGGCAATGAAATCTAATAAAACTGTTACATATTAATACACATCAGTTATATAAAATAATATATAGAACAATTTGTTTTCCACTTTGCATTTAGTTAAAAGTAGTATCTAAAATGATGCAGTTTTAGTTTAAGAGGGCAATGGACTTTGAAATAAACAAAAATGAATGAAAATATGAAATTTTATTTTTATTATTTAATCCCCAAAATATATGTTTATATTCAACTAAAAAAGAGCATTATAAAATGTATTGTTCAATAAAATGAAGATTTGAAGAGCTTAGAAAAAAGTGCAATTAAATGGCTTTTCTCAAAATATTCTAATTAGATATAAATATTTATGAAATGTTCCAGATGTCTTAATTTTTGAGGAAATTACGTCAAATTGATGATAAAAATTTGGGTTAAATATTAAAAGAAAACAGAGTATGCATTTTATGTTTCAAGTTTTCTTAGATATCTAAAAGCCAATTTTATATCAGAAAAGCATAAAATTCTTATGAAATTTCAGTGATATAGCTAATATAAATATATCTATTCGTTGGAATTATAAAATCATGCAAGTTTTATTCTAAATAAATTTATAAAAGGTAATAAGGAAAAACTGAAAGAAAAAAATTAAAAATGAAGTTTTCTGGAATATTTTGAGATTTTGAAAGTTACATAACATTTATTTATTTATTTATTTTTAATATTTTTAAAGAGTTTTTTGCAGCATATTTGATACATATGGATAACAAATTTTCATAATCCTATTAAACTAGCTTTCTTTGCCTTTTTTTTTTTTTGCCTATTTTGCTTTAAAATACATATTAAATAAAGAATAATTTTTAAAATGGTAAAAGGGAATTTTAGTGTGCACCCAGCTGCGCCAACAATGCCAAGTCGCCAATAAAGATGGCGGACAAAATAAACAAATACTTCCGTGGAACAGTTACGGTTACCATTTCCCGCCATCTAATTAGGACTTTTTACTGATAAGTATTGTTTGGTTTTTTCCTACTTCCCGGTGCCTTCTACAGATGCCTTCGGCATCTGTAGAAGGCACCGGGAAGTAGGAAAGAAGCAATCGGAACATTCTCAATACAAAATTTCAAACAAACATACTTTTCCCAACTTCATCAACTCGTAAAAAAATATATTCCACTCACACTTCATCCATTCTGCTGGTTCGATATCAAACCATTCTCAATACAAAATTTCTAACAAGCATCCTTTCCTAACTTCATCAACTCGTAAAATATGTATATATGCCTATTTAACTCACCCTTCATCCATTCTACAGGTTCGAAATACACCCGACATAACAAATTTTGAAGGGAACCAACCGTTATAACACCAAAAGAATTATGAGAACTGCGAAGAATTCCATTGCAGCTGTCTTTTAAAGTGAGAATGCAGACGATTTTTTTAAAGCGCATACTGACAATTAAAAATTGCAAAAGAATAAATATTTTCTGTTCGTATTCACGTTAAATAAAAGAAAGAAGAAAATAACTTTTAATTATAAACTTAACTTTCTTTATTTAATAAATTTTAATTATAATACAGAACAAAATTAAAATCTTTAATCGATATTTTTTTATATTTTTAATTTAGCATTTTTCATAATGTCATTGTAGTTTATGTACAACTCAACCATTGCAAAAAGTAGTAAACAAAACAGCAGTACGGTTACTATAAGAGAGATCCGATGGGTTGCAATATTGGCGACAAACAGCTGGTGCACACTAATCTTCACTTAGGCCGAAATTTGTAATGAAATATAAATTTCTAAAATTCTAATTTCCCTCCTACCGGCTACCTGCACACACAGATAGAAAACTGTTATAGAATGAAGAAGAGAAAAAAAATCATATTTCTATTAATTTAAAGCATCTTAGTTTATGAAAGCAGTTAATGAAAAATGTATTTTGTAAATCAGTACTGTTTGCTTGATATAAACAAATAAGGAATATTTTCTCCCTTAGTCAAGTTATTAGCATTTGCAAGTCCATTTAATATAAGTACATGCATATTAATGAAAATTAGCCTTTTAGTATTATGGATTGAACCATGTTTAATGTTTGATTATTATCAAATTTGATTGTACGTTAAATTTCAATATGAGAGATTAATCAATTAAACACATTTCACATTTGATGTCTTCAATTAGGTTTCTGGTAGTTTGAATAGCAGAAATTATTTTCTTAATCAGCACCTGCTTTTACAAAAAAAAATTTATTATATTAAAAATAACTGGCTGAATCAAAGAATCTGCAGTGATAACTCATTCTATTTCCCTAACTATTTTTTTGTATCAAAGCTCATTCATCTGAGATGTGTCATTAATGGTTGTCAGAGAAGCCTGAAATCACTTTTCCTTTGTATATTCTCTTTGGAAGGAGGGGTTGGGGGCAATTCCTCATCCACAACTACAGTCTGATTTTGACAATTTTTGTTTCTTATACTCTTTTTATATCTTATACTTGTTTCTTTTACTCTTTCCGTAACATCATGAAAAATAAAAATTATTTAAGAACTCAACTCTACTCAAAAAATGTATATATGTCTTTTATATAAATATACAACTTTTGCCTGCTCTTAGTAAAATTTGACACAAACACACACACTAAGTTTCAAAAATTTAATTTCAAACATAATCTGTGACAATGTTTTTATTATTATAATGAAATTCAAACTGATTTCACTGTCTCATCAAAACATTCAATTGCGTTAAAAATAAGATAAAAATTTTTTTTTATCATTGACTATTAAGTGTGAAGAATTTTCACGTCCGCTTTTATTTCGTTTTATTTGCGCTTTTTAATTTGCAAGCTCAATAATTTACTGTAGATTTATTCCATTAACTCATATTATTCAGTCTTACTTAATAAAAAAGATGAAAATGCGAACAAATATATTCCGTTCTAACACTTTTACTGCAAGGAAAACCAATATCTTAAAAGAAGTAAGCTGGTCGCCAAAGGCGGCTAGTTTTAAAATTGAAATAAAGATAGAAAAATCAAACGTCAATCTTTATCTAGCTACCATATTTTGGATTATGGTTTCGAATCTCTTTTATTTTTCACTTTTACTTTTTTAGAATGCAATAATTTGATCAAATCTTATCTCTCTTTCCCTTCTCCCCACCTTCTTTCCTTTCTCTCTCTCTCTCTATTTTTTAAACCTTGCCTCTGTACAGTATTTTCTGGTGTCGCGCTCCACAAGTTGAGAATCACATATTTAAAGGGCTTTTGTTGTAAAATATTGCATCTGGTTTGTGTCTTGCGCCCCAGGATCCAATAAGGTCTTTCAAATGGGACGGATTTTATGGATGGGACGTGCACTTCTTTATCATTGGTTGGGGTATTTTGGGTCGATTGCTCAACAGACCGAAGGAGTCATTTTTCTCGGACGTTTTTAGGATGTACGTCGGAAACAGATCGTTGTATGATACTTATTTGGCCATCTATCATTTTTTAATATGTTGTATCACAAATCTTTATGTTCGTTCAAGGACGGCATTTCCAAAAAAAATTATTGGAATGTGTCAATTTTCTATTTATAGATAGAGCGGAGCTTCATACACTATGGAACGCGATGCAGCAGAATTTTGGAGTCCAAAAAGACCCAACGGCAAATGATATTTCTGTTTTTCAATATTTATAAGCAAAAGTAGCAAGAAAATCATTATCTCTACTAATAATAAAGGAAATGTGTGTGTGTCTTGAGTATTTGGTGGCGCACTGCATCCTAAAGCGCAGAATTTGGTATAAATACATTTTGGAGGGTTAGAATGTGCACCTTGAAATTAGTTTTCAAAATTGTAATTAGAATTTTATTTAAAAATGAGCATGGTTTTGTATTTTTCTGCTATAGCATTCAAAAAGATTATTGCATGAAACTATTATCTGCATCATTTTAAAATTTAAAAGACTTTTTAATGATGCGATGAGATTTCCCGTTGATTTTACTAGTAGAAAGGAAGAAATATCTAAAAACTTATTTAAAGTAATAATAATAGATTATGCATACGGATATCTAAGAATGCGGTGCCTGGCTCACAAGTGGGGAAATATTTTTTTATTGTTTTTATCATTATTTTTCTATAAATTCTACTTAAGTCTAGAACTTTGTGCTTTGCAAAGTAAGCAGAAATGTCAAGATCACTAGAAATAAAAAAAAAAAAAAAAAAACATAGTAGATTAGCATTATTATTTTCTTTTCCATTAAGATACAAGGTCAGAAACATTTCCGTTTGCAGAGAATTTGTTCATGATCGATGTTTACTGCTTAGTATATAATCGTTTTCCTGATGTCATTCTTCAGACTATGTAGATTAAATACTAATAAAAGGTTCCCAATTTAGATTTAATATCCCTTTAATGAATGTTATTGAGATAGGTAAAATGGTGAAAATGAGACACATATTAAAGAATATGAACGAAAACCATTTCGTAGTTGATATGGTAATGAATGCCATCAACGTCAGCAATATCTAAAATAATTGGATTTGTTATGGCAGTTTTTCAATGGCAATCGTACTGTGATTTTGATGAATTTATATTTTTCTTTGCCTTAGGTTTAAAAAATTGTAATAGTTCCCCCTCCCCCTCTTTTTTTCCTGTTTTTTTTTTTTTTTTTTTTTTTGCTCAGAATTACGTAAGCAACTAGATAATTTTTTTCTTCCAACCTTGTTTTTTTTCCTGCAAATTTATTGAAAGAACAAACAACAATTAGAAATCGAAAGGCCGGAAAACAAAAAAATATATAAAGATGATACTTGAGAAATCGTTCGGTGGGTTCTTTCTTTCTTACGTACCTGGACGACTTCACACGCACAACAGATGTTCTAAAAGAATAATGACATATTTCCCGACTTTTGTCTTAACTTTACACCTCACCTTGCTCCAAACAATAACAGCTGAATGAACCCAGAAATAACTTGGAGTAAGCCTTATCTCTCTGTTTGCCCCTTTCATGTGCTTTGCTACAGCTGTTCCGGTTCCATGCTTCGTTTCGATATCATCGAATTTTGTGTTGAATCTTCCTTGATACACATTAACGAACATGTTGGAATAATGGATAGTGCTTAACGGAGAACAAAAGTGTTTTGAGCTAAAAAGGGTTTGGCAAGTTGCCAACAAGAATCAAATAATCGGTTTCGGTTTTGAAAATCTTTGGACACCTACCAGCTTAAAAGTTTTTGTATTGCACTTTTGTACTTTCATGATCAATGGATTTAAGTATAACAACACAAATCTACCCAGTGACATATATAAATATTATGGGGTCCTTGAAGTGATCTTTTACTAATGTATTCGGTTTAATGCCACATTCCAACATATTTTTAACTCACATTATATTGATGATTTACTTTAGATGAATCATTTTATTTTATTTTAGTAATTTTGAGAAAATGCACGTTTTTAAATACTGTAATAATTAAAGGAATATAATGAAATGTATAAGAACTTGACTGATTATATTTGAATAAGTGGTGATATCAATATGAATAGAATTTGCATATTTTACATATTTATTTATTTACCAACTAGTAACATCTATATCATCTCAGTATCTATATTAGTAACCTATAATATCTTTTTGTCGGTCTGCTGGGGCAGCTGCCGTCTGAAATCCGCCGGCTCTAGTGGTCAGTTTCGTTGACTGGACGACAAAATCTTATGATCTGGAATGGGATTTTTATAAAATTCTAGAGAATTTCCTCTGCCGAATGAACCCTGTTCTTACTAATCTATGCAGTATTCCACCTCCTTGACAAAAGCTTGGCGCATCATACTGAAAAAGAAGACAAAAGACAGAAAAGAAAAGAGTGCGAGAAAGTATTCTGAGCTTGTATAAACTGTGAAACTGTCATTTTGGTTCCATAGGAAAAAAAATAGCTCTCGCAACTTAGAAGTTACAATTAAATCAAAATTCGAATACTTAGGAAATTATTTTTAAAGCATAGATTAATTAGATATTATATATATCATTCTGTATTATGCAACATATATCATACTTTATTATAAAACATATCAGAAAATATAATGTCAAATATTGTAACCTTATTAGTAATATATTAATTTAAGAAGTAATTATATCTGCAATTTACTATTATTAAATATTTATTTTTATGATTAAAATTTTAACTCTAAAAATAATTTATCATTTTCATGTATCCTAATACCCTTATTCTTTTAAGTTTTGAATTGCATTTAATAGAAGAAAACAATGCTTTATTATTTAGTTGCACGGAACTTATTTCATGTCCTTGAAAATCAACTTTACACCCTCCGCGACCTCTTCGAACCGGTCTTGGAAGTGACCTATACTAGTAGGAGTGCCTGAGATGCTAAATTGAATTTGTAAACACACAATCGAAATTTTTTGCGAATCTTTATGATGGGAAGGTTTTTATACAATCCAATTAGAAATCTGAGTCAGCAACTTTTATTTGGTACTCGCTCAACCATTATTTGGAAAACTAATCTGGGTTTTTATCTCCTTAGAATTTTATGTTTACGGAAGCAAAATACCTACATCCACCTTTTTTTATTGGAGAAAGAAAAAAAAAAAAAACTTTCAACTCTAAATTCACTTTTTTCATTTAAAAAAATATAGCTTATACTATTCTCGAGAAAAGGCACCTTTGATAACTAACTACTAGTACTAGTTTGAAATATATATATCATTAGTTAATGATAAGTAAAAAAAAAAAAAATGGTTATTCAATAAAAGTTCATTGGAATGATTCGAATCTAAGCGATTTTCTTGTTTCATTTTGCTTTACAGGCATAGAACAAATCTAAGTTAAGAGACTGAAAATAATTCGCAACTTTTTCAGCCTAGCGACCCCTCAGTTTTAAAAAACTTAGAAACTCCAGCTGTGTTTAAAACATACCAAACAAAAAGGACAAATCATCCTTCCTATTCCTTACAGTTCCAGTTATCTCTTAGCTTCCAACTTCCTATTAGTTCCTTTTTTTTTTTTTTTTTTTTTTTATCATTTTGAAACCAGGCTCTTCCGTTCTTGCTATTGATTTTGCAATTACTTTGGATAAAAACGTGGATTTTATTTTTTCTCTCTTCCTCTATGCAAAGTAAATAACTCTTATGTTTATTACGATCTATATTTTCCTATATATAAAAAAGACAATATGCGTATGCATGTTCTTTATAGACTAAAAAAAAGTACTGAACCGATTGACTCGCAGATTTTTGCGAAATGATCTGCATTGCTCTAAGAATATTTGATGCTGTTGAAATCCTCTATCTGATCAGTAGAAAAAAACTTATATTATTCAACCATCCATTTTATTTGAACCAAAAACATCTAAGAATTCTGAAAAAATATTAAAGGCTTCACGAACAAGAAGAATATAAACACACAGATATAGAAGATTCTGGAAGAAAACCCTGAATTTTCTGTTTAAAGAATAAAAAAATCACTATTTGTGTAAATATATATAATATGTAATGATATTTTAAACTCTTAATTTAATCCAAATTAATTTCCAAAGCTTTATCTTAATTTAGCCTATAGTAATTTCATTCTCTTTTATTTCCTGATCCAATTCCCCTTTTTCTACTTCATTAATTCTAGAAAAGTTTTATAAAATGGCTGAAGCGGCTGAACGCCGACACTTTCACACGTTCTGCGAGAAGGGACAAAATACGGCTGACTTTACAAATTCTTCTAAAAGATCCCTGTGTTTCCCTTGCTTTTTGATTGACATGCCATGGAAATCCCTATTAAAACATCACAGTATATAAGACAGGGATAATTTGTTTCTCCCTCTTTTTACACCACTTCTTGACTATGTTGCTGTGAGCGGACGTAGATATTGAAATCGGGGAGGGGGGGGGGGATCGAACTCGAGTTTTTGATGGAGCCTCATGTTTTAGATCTCTTTGATTCTGAAGAACACATTTTTGAAGTGTCTATAAACACGATAACTGAAAAAAGCTTTCTATTAGATGGTTAGAATTTGTACTTCATTTCTGATATTTATATATTTTCACTCTACTCCAAATTTGTAGACTTTTATTTCAAATTTTAAACGAAGAAGTAAATCTATCCAGCTGTCCAAGTATAATTGAACACGATAACTAGAAAACAAAGAGAGCTAGATGTATCAAATTTGGACCATATCAGTTAAAGTATTGGCTGTTTGTCAATTTGTACTTTCACAAGCAGTAACTCAAAAACACAGTTACTTAACCGTATGAAATTTGGTGTGTAATCTTGTTGGCAGTAATTGTAGTTCTTTTTCAAGTGTGGGCTTAAATTGGGGCCGGGGGGAAGCGTCAAAGATGCTCATTCGATTTTCTATTTATGTATTAGCCGCTTCCCGACGATTCATCGCCAAAGGTTACACTTTAATGGACTTTTTTCTAACTCTTTGTCTCCAATAGTACATGATTAATACATTTATTAATGAATATGCTAGAAAGTTTCAAAAGAGACTACTTGCTTGTTAATCTAAATAGTTCCAAATTCATTATTCTTATTTAGAACACTGTATTTTAAAAACCACACTGTTACGCCATATACCATCTTTACTTGAAAAGAAGGTCCACAAGATGACATGTGTTCCTTGAATCAAAATAATTTAAAGACAGAAAATGAATGAATCATCAATAATTGAATCACAGAAAATATTTACAATAAAAAGTCACAAATTCAAATATGTAAAGAAGTATGCTTATATAGCTCAAACTCAATTGCAGTAGCGTATAAACTATACTATAAAATAAGTGCAGATTTCAACTTGTCTTCAAGACTTTCAGTAGCTCGATGAACTCGATTCACTTCATCGGAATTATTAGCATTTTATAAACTGGTGAGATGAACAATGGAAGTTTTTGAAATTGTTTAGCTCTTCTTAAGAGCCACTCTTCTCCGAGTCTTGGAGACTTCGACTTTCCCGAAACAAGCATTGATACCAAATATAGTTGTCAAAATTGTCACAACGTGAAGATCACTAGATCTTTGTAGTATTCATTTCAGAATACAGAAAAATGAATGATGCAAAATAAGTTCAAAAGTATATGATCGTTGAAGCTTTATAAATAAACTATAGTGTGGTATTAATTCTGAGGATTTAATATAATGATTCATTCAATGTTATAAAAAATATCAATTCCTTATTGTAAATGGTTTAGAAATGTGGTCAAAGTTGATTGTTTTTTACACCCAAATATTACATAATAAAAAAAAATTTCATTTTTATCAAATGTCTCTACTTGCCAAGTACTACTTAGAATGAGAAACCTATATATAATAACCTCTAATCTTGCTATAAAACCAAGCAAATTATGTTGCTTGGCACCGCCACCACATAGACATCTCCTACTTGTGGTGATTCCCCATATAAGAAACTGATAATGAGATCTATTTTGCATAATGCATATTTTCTATTATTTGTCTGTTCAAAATAATTGGAAAAACCGTAAGAATCTGCCCTCATGCCCTTTCCCCAACTTTCATCATCAGTTTAATTCTGCCAATTTTGATTCCATTTGAAAATGAATAAATCCTAGACATATCATCATCATCATTTGTCTATTCTTCACTGTAGGCTGTCTATTATCATAGATAATCATTTCTTAAGGAAGAAACTATGACAGACCAGTTCCCAGTTCTTGCTCTGTGATATCAGCTTTTTTTCTTTTTTTTAATAGTTGCTTATGGTATCATTATTGCATTTTCAATGGCAATATCAATGTCACACATTGTGTGACATTTTGTAGCAAAATCTCACAGCATGTCAATATCAATGTCATTCAAGGATATGTCACCTATTCCTGCCTTTTCTAGTTTTGAAAAATATTTCAAATTAAAACTTTGGTCGAGTCTTCTGCCTCAATAACTGGAGCAGTTTCACACATTTTATTCACCCGTCAATTTTGACACTTAACAAATATAGTTAATGAATCAGATTGTTCAATGTTTATTGTACAAATATGATTTGAAATGCAACTTTCTTTTGTTGTGATAAGGTATAATTCATCATAGTTGCTTGAAATGATTGAATTTAATAGTATCTTAATTAATATTATTACTCTATATCAGTAATAAGCAGCTAGTTGATATATATATGGTTGTGCAGCTAGGTGTTCAGATTTCCCATTAATACCTTGAAATATTATGTGCTTATCAGATATTTCTAGTTTAAAACAGATTATTTTAATTTTATATATTAGACACATTTATATTTTTTAACATTTCACTGTGCTTATTGTGCAAGTGTTTTTTTTTTCCCCCCTTCATGTATTTCTTATTTTTATGTAATTGTTTATTTCAGGGAACAAGCTAAAGAAATGTTTTATCATGCCTACCAAGCTTACATGGTGAGAACTTTTTTGAAAAATTAACTTCTTTGGAAATTTTTGCAACTGTATTTACTTCTTAGTTTTTGTAGTCAAATAGAAATCTTACAATTTTACAGTCTTATTTTTATTTAAGTTTAGCATTCTTTTATAAGTCATCATTTTTAATATAAAATAAAAATGTCTATCAAAATGCTGTTATTGCTAACATTAAAAAATTCTTTTAAGTCATTTCCTACAAATAAATATTTTCAAAATGCCTATCTAGATGGGCTATTTGTTAACACTATTTAAGATCTGATTGCCATAGATGAACTAATAAAAAATGTCTTTTACTAGGACCATGCTTATCCAGCTGATGAACTAATGCCTTTAAGTTGTAAAGGAAGGTATCGTGATATTGAGCCTAATAGAGGAGATGTAGATGATGCTCTTGGAAAGTGAGTTTAATAAACTTTTTTTGAAACGGTATTATTCCTTTCCAGAGATATGCTGCCCGTTTCTCCACGTTCTACAAATTATTCCAGTCTTATTTATTTTTATATCCTTTCTTTTCTATGATTATATTTGATATTCTTCTGTTTTTTCAACAACGGTTTTAGTTAGAAAAAGTCCATCTTTTATTACTATTATTTATTACTGTCCATAAAATAAGTGCATAAAGCCTTATTCACTGGTCACATATGTTCTCTTTAGAATTTTCCTACATTCGTAATATTTGGTGCATAATTTGATATTTGACTGAGGAGTGATTTATGTAGTGGATATTTCAGTTGCTGTCTGGCTAACAGAATTATTCTCAAAATTTCAATTATTTGCTAAAAAAAAAAAACTCATGGTTTACTTCTTTTTGGCTTCAAAATTAATGCATCAAAATAAATGACCTCTTGGGAAAGCTCATTTTTTAAAATTTTTTCTTTAATTTTTCATGTTTAATACCAAATGATAATTTTAATTGTTTGCATATTGCTTTATTGATTCAGATGTGTTAATACAAAAGGAAATATCTACCTTTGTTCAGTTAGTTTCTAAACTTTTTTTTTTAAAGAAATGATAACTAAGATTATGTTAAATTGTTAATTCTAAATGTTATATTCAATTTTCTCTGTCTTAAAAATATCATTTATTTGTTGTTAGATAAATACATATATGTGCTTATGCATTTCAAATTCCTAATTAACTGATTCATGAAATAATAAATATGTGTGACTATTTACGATGAAGAACTTTTTACCTTTATTCTCTTGTTGTCATTTAATAATAGCCTAAATCTTCTATAATATTCAGCATTTCAATTTATGTATGTATTTAAGGTTTAACTAGACTAGAGAAATTTTGATATGCACATAAGATGATTTGAATATTAAATCTGACAAGATAAAACTTTATTATATCACTTTGAAGTAATTGCTTTCTATCAGTGCATCCAAAAAAGTCTTAGCTTTTACTCTATCAAAGTACATTGTTTATATTTATTGCAACCTTTCATTTGTAAGAAAATTTTATATTATATCTGATTTATTACTATTTATACAAATTTTCATTTTCTTTTTAGCTTTTCTCTAACATTGGTAGACACATTAGATACTTTAGTGGTGAGTTAACTTTTCCTTAAATTTAAATTTAAAAAAAAAATCTTTATGACAGCTGTTTTTCAAAAATTTTGATTTGGTTTTAGGTGCTAGGAGATTTTGATGAATTTGAGGTTGCTGTGAAAAAGGTTATCAAAGATGTTTCGTTTGATAATGATGTTGTGGTTTCTGTGTTTGAGACAAATATTCGTATGTTAGGGTAAGTAAGAACTATTATTGTATTTCAGTGTTCATCATTTCACAGTTTTGGACAAATGTTGTATTAAACTGTTTAAATTTGTTTGTATATTCTTTGTAATTTCTGTCTGGGTTTGTTAATGCTATGTGGGTTTGTTGTCATTTGAAGGAAACCCTTATATTTTTATGGAAAAAGTCTTACACGGATAGTCTAGTTAAATGCAACTCCAAGGGATTTCAGAATGTGCTTGGGGAGCTTTAATCGATAGGATTTTGTCATGAACCTATATTAAGGGCTTAGTGGTGGATAGAAATGATATCAATGAACTGGTGGAAGAACACAGCCATATAGCAGAACTACCAAAGATCGCATGGACTTGTATTTTGTGTCATAGTAAAAAGCTGCGAATGATACTCAGTCGGGAAGGTAGGAGAAATAATAAATACAAAATAGCAGCAATCTTTCGGTGAAATAAGGGAGTTGCTTAAAAGCCTGGAAAATGATTTTGTTACATATTCAGAATATACTCTGATAAGGTAATATTCTCCACACATATATATTCTCCACAATATAACTCCACACATTCAATGAATGATAATGGTATGTCTCATTTTTGCCAAATTCTGAAACATAACCAAAGATAAATATCTTTAGACAATTTCGTGTAAAGGAAAACATGCATCATAAATAATAAATTACATTATTATTGTTACATTATTGAAAAAAAAAAATGCCGGAATGGAATGCATTATCCTGTAGCGATCGTTCTAATTCTCTCAGAGAAAGCGCGCCAAAGTTTGATGTGCGTTTCATCTCAATTACTCACAAAATGGCCTTGAACGCGCAGCATGACTCAGTTTCCCGCCTCTCGGGGAACACAGATAGATATAAGGAGAGTAGTTCCGAGGGACAGAGCGTGCGATGTTGTTGTGTGTCTAATAAAGATATATTTTTGATATAACCGAAGAGTGATTGCTTCCAAACCCTTACATGGAGTCAGATCATGATAAATAACACTATGGATTAATCAATCCTCCTCAATCCTATTTAATACAGATTTCTATTGAAAAGAATGTTTCGCATTACAAGTAAAATTGTAGAACAAATTATGCTCATTAAGCAAAGTTCTTCTTTTATTTTATTGCCACTATAGTTTTTAATTTTAAATATCATTATTTTATATAAGAGTTTTATATTTTATATAGGATTTTATATATGATTTATTCATATTAATATTTATATCATTTAATTCTCAAAAAAGAATAGTTTTTACGATAGTTATCATATAAATTGCAGGGGGTTGCTTAGTGGACATATTCTTGCTGCATATCTCCAAGAGCATTTCAAAAGGATGCATTGGTATCGAGGAGAGCTGTTAAATATGGCTCGAGATTTGGGCTACCGTCTCATTCCTGCTTTTAACACAACTACTGGAGTGCCTCACCCTAGAGTAATTTTGATGATTTTTTTTCTCATTGTTTTTATTTTTATTGTATAGTTTATGTTGCATTATTTGTTTTAACAATTGTTAATAAAACAAATGATATTTGTAAACCAAAATGTTTCAAGAGGTAATCTTCTCAATTTTTAAATATAAGAATCATAGGTATTTAATATGTACACCTTTTTTCTTTTTTTTTTACACAACAAATATTGAATTAATTCACTGTTCATTCCAACACTTCTGCAATATGTCTCTGTTGATGTTGACATTAGTAGCTATGGTACTCACTTTCAAATCAGTGAGGGTTATTAAATATGGTGATACTACTGTCACAACGACATTACCATATGGGTGTAACCATTAATGGAATGGTTTGACATTGGAATCTATTAACACAGATTGAGAACTACTCTCTCTGCTTATAATAATAATAAAATAACAAATTAATATTTAAATGGGAATTATCAGTGAATGCATTCTGTAAACTCTGAAGCCTTCAATCAAAACCAATGTTCCATGACATCCATTATTTAATTTGACACATCTTTAAATTTTTAAAATAAATTGTATATTAGGAATTATAATTTTTTTCTAATTTAATCTACAGATTCAAATCGGTTGTTTTATTTCAGTTGAATAACAACCCACTGTAAAAGTAAGATGAGAAAAAAAAAGGGCTTTCAATAAAAGGTCGAGTTGCTATTGTCTGGCTCTTGGGACTGCAAAGCAATTTCAGTGCAGAGTGATCATGTCAAAAATATCGAAGAAAATTTTCAAAAATAATTGGCAAGATATATCTATGGTGATATTGGTTCTTTGTGTGTATAAATGCAAAGATAAGGGGAGGGGCTTAGACATATTCCTCTTAGCAGAAGAAGCACCATTAAGGTTAGCATCACTTGCCAGTGAAGTTCCCAAATCTACATTATTTAGAATTAGGAAAAAATCTGTAAAATAAAATTCAATAACCATCACACCATGTCTCACTGAAAAGAATCCGAGTAACAAAAGAAGCATAAATTGAATAGTTTAGGCACTTACATTTGAAACTTAAATATACTGTCTCTTAAAATATACATTTTTCAAATAAATACAACTGCCTATTGCTCACTAAACCTTAAGAGTAATTTTAAGAAATATATATGCTGTAATGACATTAAATTTATTCTGATTCATTTAGTTAAAAAAAATACTTTATTTGAAAGAATTATTTTTGAATCTTTATCCTTTTAATCTTTGAAATTTATAAAAAATTGTCTATATGAAGATTTTATTTGATTTTTTATAAGTTAAAATATCTGTTTCAAATAATTTTTTATAAAATTTCTCACTCTTATAAACTTGTCTGCTATTTTTTTTTTTTTTTTTTTTAGCTTATGAAGTAGTTTTCAAATAAAATTATTTAAGAAATAATTATTGTTTTCAGATCAACCTTAGGTATGGTTTGAAATCACCCAAACTTGGAGTTGTAAGAGAAACATGTACAGCATGTGCTGGTACAATGATTTTGGAGTTTGCTGCTTTGAGTCGACTGACTGGAGAACCTATATTTGAAGTAAGTTATTTCTGCATCATTTTGTAAGCGATTAAATATTTCTTAAAATTTCAGTATTAACTTTTCTTTGAAAAATAATACATGGAATTTAAAGTTAGTAGTATGGGTAATATTTTAAAATTGTTTTATGAAAATTTATTACTCCCAAAATATATTTTAAAATGACTATATGCACTTGTCTAAAAATTGACGGGAAAAATTAACCCAAATCATTAGTGCAGTTCATGAAAAAATTTTAGAGATGAATGAATTCTGGTAAATATGCTTGAACATTCTAGGTGAAAAATTGCTTTGAAACAGAAGAGAGAAGATAAAACAAAGAAAAAATGTTTATGTTGTTTTTGAAATCAAATATTTTATGCTGTCAAAACCATCCATTTTAACAAGGGTTCTGCTATGTAACATTGTTGCATAATGAATTTTTATCACAGAGATTTTTTTATTTAATGAAAAACAGGTTACAAGTTTATGTGGATTATATTATAAATAAAGCATCCATTCCATATTTTAAAATTCTGAAAAATAAATTTTGATAAAATATAAGTATATAAGAGTGGGCGGGGTGGGAATCATATGAATTTGTGCATATTAACAATATAAATTTATACAATTTAACTATTTTCAAATTCAACATAAATATGTGTTTTGAAATTTTATGTTTATTTTTCTAATTTTATTTGTTCTAAATAATATATTGCAAATAAATGAAATTATTTTTCTTACATAGGAAAAGGCTAGAGCTGCTATGGATTACCTTTGGCAGCAGAGGCATCGAACGAGTGATCTGATGGGAACTGTACTGAATATACATAATGGAGATTGGATACGTAGAGGTATCATTTCAAACATATCAAAGCTTTCATTTTTGCTTTCATCTTGTACTTAATTAATTACTCATTATAATTCATTTGCTTTGCAGATAGTGGTGTTGGTGCTGGAATCGATTCATATTATGAATATTGTCTGAAAGCTTACATCCTTTTGGGTGATGATGTATACTTGGAACGATTTAATAAGGTATAAATACTATTAAAAAATTTTCCATCTGGAAAAGTACTTTTAAAAATTGCTTGTAGGATAAATCAATATGAATTTAATTAGACTTTTATGTGCAACTCATATCAAATATTTTTATTAAGACTTAGATGCCAACTTTTCCTAGTTGTATAAATAGAATTTATTTTGTCATGTTAGTTTTAAAACATATACACACACTTTGTTCATTGTACTGACTACATTTTTCAGATATTGGTTCATGTCACTTTGAACTGAATTCTATTTTTCAGCTTCTATTTTTTTTCTGATTTCATATGACTTTGTATTCAGTTTTTTTGAATGATATACTTAGTTTGCTTGAGTAATGGCAATCTGATTTTGTGTGATCATTTCAGGTATTTTTCTTATGCAAGAAAGCTTTGTAATTTCAATAAAAATTATTTAAATTCGAAAGTAAAACATTTTCATTATGGAAGAAATATAAAAATTTTACAAATAGCATATTGATTCTTCTTGTCTAGAAGGGGAGGGGGGAAACCTGAAAATTTAATTCAATTTTTATTATTACTTCATTTTGTTTTCATGGCTTTTTTATGTATATAAAAGTTGCCATTGAATGTCAAAATTTTATATCTGAATAATATTTTTGAAAGGTTTGATTCTTGTCCATGTTAGTTTTGTTAAATTTTATTAATTATAAAATCAATAGCATAATTAAGGCTAGTGGTGTCTGGGGCATAATATAATTTTTTATTTACATTAGCAGTTATTAGTAAACGAAATTAGTTCTAAAATTGGTATTATTATTTCAGTCCCTTATAGTATTGACTTTAGTATAAACAAACTGGTTGATGTTTTCATTTTGTTTCCATACCAAACCTTAAAATTATTAATTTTGTCATCTTCTCCTTTGTATGCTATTGTATAAGATCAGATTTATAAAAAGAACACGGATGCTTGCGTGTTCTCATAGATTTTTAAAAATTTTATGACATCATTCCAATTCTGTTACAAAATTTTACTATTCAAAACAACCAGCTGAAATATATATTTGTTTGTTTAGCATTGATTTTTTTAAAATTAATATTATGTATGTAATACTAACCTCCTGCATTTTAATAAACTGATGTCTGTTACTTACCATTCATTCTCCACCTCTTGTACATAGCATTACTCAGCTGTTATGAAGTATATTAGCCAAGGACCTTTGCTTGTAGATGTGCACATGCATCGGCCTCATACAAATTCTAGGAATTTTATGGATTCATTACTAGCATTTTGGCCTGGTCTGCAGGTAAATTCCATGGAGTCATTTCTTTCTAATGTATTACATTTTTGTTATAAACTCTTTAGCCTTACTTTATTTTGAAAATATCGTATTTCTTACATTTCATGTCTTAATAAAATATTTCAGGTTCTTAAAGGAGATATTAAACCAGCTATAGAAACTCATGAAATGCTTTACCAAGTTATGCAGAGACATAATTTTCTACCTGAGGTATGAGTTTAAATTCAATAAAATGCACTTATTACCTTCTTTATTATAAAAGCTGTTTAGTATTTATTTTAATTAGATATAAGTTCTTAAAATGATATTTATTTTGTGCTGCTTTATGTATAGGCTTTTACTGTGGATTTTCAAGTGCATTGGGGGCAACATCCACTTCGACCTGAATTTGTGGAAAGCACATATTTTTTATATAAGGTAAGTTTTTCTCTGTAAACTATGATGTCTACTTTTATGATTTTGTTTGTAATGATCTTTATATTGATGTTTTATATTATAGGCTACAAATGATCCATATTACTTAGAAGTGGGGAGAAAAGTTTTGGATAGTTTACAAAAATATGCTAGAGTGCCATGTGGCTTTGCAGCTGTTAAAGATGTCAGGACTGGTAGTCATGAAGATAGGTATTTACTGACATTCATTTCAATTTTTGTACGAATTTGTATGTATTTTTAATGCTGTTTTGCTTCATAAAGAAAACTATTTGAATTTTTGATTCCTAATGAAACATTAATCCTATTAGCACAAGATATTCATATATCTTCATATTCAGAATGCAGACAATATCATCTAGATATTGAACACTTATCTATTGTATATTTTGTGTTAATAGAGAAACTTTATTTCGAAGGTAGCATTGTTTTTGCATAAAAATCGCATTTCTCAAATAGAATCATATTTTTTCTGAAATACTATAATAATAGTATATATAAATTATCTTTTATTGTATTTTCGAGGTTAATGCCCATGATGTTATATATTATAATATTTTGTAATTATACTTATATATGATATTGCAAGCATACACACTGAATGTATTTATTTAATGAAGGATTTTAACTGTTTATTTAATAGTTAAATTTGATACTTTGAAAGTCCTAAAATATCAAAGGGAGATTTGTTTACCTAAACACGTCTGATTTTGGTAGAAATACTGAACTGAATTTTAAAATATTCTGCAATAAAATGAAATGCATATTTATATGGTGCATCGATTATTTAGTTGCTTTTTTATTAATTAATTATCTTTCCACCCATGTATAATCATATTGGACTATAATTCTTAAATCTATATATATATATATTGAGCAATAATGGGATTTTTTTTAGGTGTACAAATTAATATAAAACTCTTAAATTGATGAAAACTGAATAGTGATTTTCCAAGTATTATTAAGGATGTATACATGTTCACAGAATTTATTGTTTATTCTGTATTATTTTGTTTCTATAATACTGTATTTTATATGTTTATTGTGGGGATTAATTTTTACTTCCATTTAATCTGGTATTTTTATACAATCTCAGTAAATATTCCAATTTTGAAATGGTCAATTTATTATTATAATTATTAATTAATTGAAGAGTGATGCAACGGTATGTTTATTCACAGAATGGATTCTTTTGTACTGGCTGAAACATTAAAATACCTCTACCTTCTATTTGCCAATAAAGATGAACTCACCCTTGAAGTGGATGATTTTGTATTTACCACTGAAGCACATCTATTACCTCTTAGCTTGGCAAGAATCAATAATTCTAGTCTAGTTGAAGTAAGTTACAAAATTGAAATATTCCTTTTTTATTATTATTAAAGATATCTGTGAATGCAATTAAATGCTGAGAAATTCTTGTTTTTTTATGTGAATAATTATTTTTTTTTTGTTAAAATATACTTATTTATTTTAGATTTCAAAATTTTACTTTTTACCTTATTTCTGCAGAACCTTAGATTTTTTTTATTTAATTCATGCCCGGTGTGTCTTATAATGTGTTTCCCAACATTTGTTTCCCTAAATTATTTATGAGTCTTCATTTATGGTTCATTACTGGCTTTTCTAAAGAGAAAGGGGGTCCTTTTAACACTAGATATTATATGATAATGGATGCTGTTCCATATTAGGAGCATTTTACTTTATTGTGAGAATATCATAACAATATTGTTGAGCATTAGTCGTCTTTGGTCTGATGATTAGGACTTATCTTCAAATTTGGTGGATTATGTTTTTTTTAATATTTTCCCTCTAAATAATCTAGCTTGTATGTGGAATTACTTTTTGTTAAACTTGTCACTTAGAGTAAAATATATTCTCAAAATCAGGACTGAATATCAGTTCAGTATTCAATACCAATGTGCCATAGAAGTTTAGAAGGTTGGAGCATTGGATCATGTATTATTTCCACCATCTGATCATTATTCCATATTATAGAATCCATTTCTAATAAGCCCTTATATAGCTTCAAAATAGAATTCATGTAATATGGAATTTTGTTTCTTTTTCAACCTTAATGTAAATGCATAAAATGTTGAATGAACCTTTATCTTCAATGCTTTGATAACAAACCTCAAAATCAATTCACTCTCTGGAAGAAGTATATTATTACATCTCCTTCCTCTCCTCTCTTTTCTTTAGTCTCAGAAGTTGCCTAGCCTCGAGGAGAGTACGATAGAAGACTTCACGCACAGCTGCCCTAACACCAATTACTTGTTTCCAGAAGGTCGAAACTTTGCTCAAACCATTCGTATTCCTCTGAAAAACCTTGTGGAAGAAGTTTGTCCATCTAATAAGTCTCCGTAAGTAAAAATGAAAACATTTTTATGTTTTACTAGCCACTAGTAGTTCTTAATTAATTAAATTTTATCCCAATTTTATTGTCTGTAAAAACAGTTGTTTTGTGTGTGTGTGTGTATGCATGTGATCTTTTTGTATCTAAGAATGACTTCTGTTTTTCATTTAAATTCTAAATAAACTTTAATATTTTTGAATTGTTATCTAATAACAAACAAAAAAAATGTAAGAAATCTGGTATATTAGTTCTTAAAATATATCCATTAATATTTATATTTTTCTGAAATGTTTTTTGTACAGGAAAAAGTAACATTAATCAAAATTTTAAATCCAATCTTTTTAATTTTTTCTTATGATAATAATTTTAATATTCTATGATAATATTTCTGATGTATAGCCTTTAATTTTTACTTAAATTTTGTATTAGTTTTGGAGTTTTGTTGCTTAGTCTTTTTATAAATATTTATAAATAAATTATCTAGATAAATATTTTTGTTTGCTGATGAGTAATTAATTTTTTTCCCTTCTAAATATCTTAAAATAATTTTGATATTTATTTATTGTATTTGAATTAGTATGCGGACACTTCATGCATCTGAGTTCCAAGGTACTAACAAAGACCACCTTGAAGCTGTGAAAAAAATGGGTATAACTGTGATAAAATTACCAGATGGTAGGATTCAGATGATACATAATGTGTCTATGGTAAATATTACTTATTTTTAAAGTTCCTTTTCTTTTCATGATATTGTTTTATGAAGCTTCCTGAATGAATCATTTTAGCTTTTGACCTCTAAGCAAATCATCACTATAAACTACTAACTTTTTTTTTTTTTTTTTTTACAGCAGCTAATGTATTTTTTTTTTTACATATAAAATATTTCTTGTAGAACATAAGCACATTTGAGAAGTGAAAATTTTCTTTATAATTCATTTCATAATTTCCTATTCATAAGCATAATATTCTTGGAGAACATAAACATATTCTAAAGATATTCTATTCTTTTTAAAAGTTTTTGCTGGTTTATTGCATTATAGATTTCTTTGTACTCTTGCTTAATCTTCATGAATGATTTTCTTCAAATATATATTTTGAAATTCCATATTGTTATCTTGTTTAAAAACTTTTTGGTAATAATCTATTTATTTTTTTTCAAATAGTTTTCTTTTTGTTACAAATTATGTTTCAACCACAAATCATATGACAAACATATGTATTGTGAATATCTGCAATTCTAGCCTTAGTTTTTAATTGATACTATCAAATTTGAATTTTCCCTTTACACTTTCTCTGCTTTTGAAGTCTTTGTTCTGAAATAATCTAAAGATTCAAAGCATCATTGATTTAGATTAAACAGTTTCAACCATTAATGGCAAAAATACTAAAATGTATAATGTCAACTGTCATTTTTAAATGGATTGCTCCTTTTCAAGGAATTAGTGATTTAAGCAAAGGGGGAAAAAAAAAGTTTTTTTTAATGTCACTAGCAAGGGCCAACAAAAAGGGTTATGTCATTAATCGCTTAACCCAAGGTAAATAATTTCATTTGCAAAAATTAATTTTGTGAACATTCTTTCAATTTTTTCTAGAATTATTGTATTTCAGCTGTGGTATTAATTTATCACATAAGAAGCTTTTTATTATAATGAATTATTTGTTTGAATTAATTATTATTATATTAATTAATGACTGAACCTGTTAATGGCATTGTACATCATTCAAAATATTTTCGCTATCCATTTTGTAGGCTGAATCTCCTGAACGAGCACAAGAAGGCATAATGTTTATGCAAGAATTGGTTGAACAATCTAGAGCACCAAATTATATGGGTATATTTTGTTTTTCTTAGAAATATCCCAATTTGTTCTTTGAGTCATTGTGATTAATATATTTTCTTTTTAAAAAAGACGATTTTCCTTCTGCAGAGGAATATCAGACCGTTTTTTACTATACTCGTGATACGAAAAACAGAAAATTACTTCAAGCCTGCCCTGCTAAATTTGGATTGGATGTTCGTGGTAAACCTCCTGTAAGTTATAATAAATGCATTTTATTAAAATGAAAAAATTGTTTTACTTTCATCATCCAGAAACATATTTTTTTAAAATCTGGATTACTTAAATTTGTTGTTTGTTAAATTCTATTTTTTTTTTCCATATAAAAAAAGTGTGAATCATTTCCAAAATCAAATGTTCCTGTCTTAGGCGGATTTTATCATTCCATGTTTGAAAATGAAGAAAATACATATAAAATTGTTCAAATGCTTCATGCATGGGGAAAGTATCATAGGTATTTAAAAAAAAGACATAAGATTTTGGATTTTTAAAATCTTCTTAATTCTGAAAAACTATATTTAATGTTGCATATGTTTGTCAGCCTTTGGAAAAAAAATGTTAAAATACTATGTTATGTTAAAATTTAGCAAATATTTTTGACACCGAAATTATGCATCTATATCAAAATTTAATTTTAAAAAAAAAAAAAGGGACTTTCCTTATAGACTAACTTAACTTTGTTCCCTAAACCATGAAATGGCATGGTAAAGTGGTACATTCAGAGATATTTTTTTAGCTTAAACATTTTCTTTCTTTTTATTATTATTATTAAATGGCAGCATTTTTTGTACATATTATTCTTATTATTATCTCACGTAACCTCTCTTTAAAAAATATATAATATGCATCTACATCAGGAATCATTGAAATATATATATAAATTACTTTTAAGATAATAGGTTTAGGAAATAGTAGGTTTCTTTAATTATCAGCAAGAAAATCATAAATGTGGGATCAATAAAAAACATCACTGGTAAAAATGATTACAGAAGAATAAAATTTTTAACCATAGCAACCAAGATCAGTTTTTAGCATAACATGTAAATGCAATAATTTTGAATCTTGGCATGATGCAGCAGAATCAAGTCTGGATTCTGCATTCTTAGATCTCAATCAATCGATTCTGTGGTGGAATGGGGGTGGGGGTAAAATTGAGAATATCCCTTCTATTTTTTTATTTTTTTTTTCATAAATTTAAAATAATATCAAGTGGTTATCAGATTCTGCTGTATATGCAATTTCATTGTATTTCTTGTAAACTCTTATTTTATACCAGTTGTTGTACCCATGGCTGCCTATATTTATTTTTATTGTGTGTGTGACAAAAAGCAAAATATTCATAATTTTTCATCATATAGTTTTTTTTTTTTTTATTTTTATATTCAACAACTTAAGATGTTTTAGAAATCCTCCACCATAATAGAATAGTAATCAATTAATATTAAAGAATCAAATAATTAAACACTCTTAGTCTCACTGTTACGAAATATATGTAAAATGTACTTGACTTTCCTGCTCTAGAACTTATCAACATATGATTGGTTTCGGAAGAAATATAAATTTTCTAATTTGACTGTGTCCACTTTAGGAGACTAAAATTTAGCCTAAGTAAATACTAATTTTAAAAGAAGACAACCTAAAAAAATTTATATTTGTCGTTAATACGTAATGATGGTTTACTCTTTGATTTAATGATGCAATACATCACTTGGCTCTCTTATTGTTAATTTCTACTTAAAATGGAATTATAGTATCTACGAAACTCAGATAAATTCAATTAAATAGTTTTCATGTTATAAAATGCAACTTGCATACAATCAAAGGTCATATTTTATTATTTTTTTTTTATGTTTATTGTGTAAATATTTTTGGCTTTGTGCAGATTTTGTAACCTAAATTATTTATCATTTATTTGCTTTAAAGTAATTGCATTATTTTCTGTACAAAACATTAAACTAATTTTAATTTTTAATGTCTACTTTATGGCTTTTCTTTCAGTTAAAACTGAACATTCATTTTAATTTATTATTATTTTTTTAATTTTATTGCAGATTGAATCTAAATTAGCTATAGCTGAGCCTTTGAAAGCTTGTTCTCCAATTGAGAATAGAATCGAAGTGAGAGGAAAGATTGCTATTATTAAAAGGGGGAGTTGCATGTTTATTGAAAAGGTAAGATAGTTTACTTCTAACTAGGATACTGCTAAAAAGAATTGCTATTTAAATAGAATAAATTATAACATTAGCATGTACATATAATTTTTCTTTCTCATAGGCTCGCAACGTACAAAATGCAGGTGCTGTTGCTGCTATTGTGATAGGTATTATAAAGATATTATTTCAACTTAATTAAACTATGAATAAAAATTGTCTATAATAAAAATATAAAATACATTGAAATTTTGTATGTTTAATAGATGTTTTTTTCATTGTGCTTTAATATGTGCATTTATATCTTTTTTAACTATTTTTTTTAATGAGCATTAATTGATACTTGACATTTAAGTATTTTTCAATAAACGGTAACTTATTCTGTAAACCAGTAGATATTGGATACGGGGATTATTGGCTTACTGAGAATGCAGGATTGATAGGAGTTCATTTAAAAGAAATGTAATCCTATTGCAAAACATACATTTATTATGCAAAAATAATTGAAAATCTTTTTGCTATTTCACACCAAATTCAATGAAATTTGCATCTAACGATTTGTTTAACTCTATGTTCTTCTGAAAAGGTTGAATACTCTTCTTATAGAAGGGTGTTGCAATATAATATTACTAAGAAACTTATGCATGTATTAAATCTTGTTTACTGCTCTTATTATAATATTATATTGGATTTTTCTTGATGTTATCTGTTTAGAAAAATTTATATAGTACCTGAAATTTTCAAAATAAATAGGCAAATAAAATTAATAATTCAAAATATATGTTAGATACATGTAAACAATGACCAAATTAAATCACAATAATTGTTAACTTTAACCTTTTTTCTTGGCAGGAGATAGAAATGCTGTATGAGTAGAATGTTTCCCATTGCATTCAGTCTGGTACATTGTTTATTTCGATCATTGTAGCATCATTTTCTTTCCGTTGTATAATTAATCTGTCTAGAGAATTTTTCTTATTATGATGTCCCATGTCTAATGATAAAATTTATTACAAAGAATAAGAAAAAATGATTAAAAAAAATTCCATAGTATTCAAAGAAGAGATGAGTCTTCCAATGTGGGTATATTAAAGTTTTAAGAGTATTTTCCCTAAAGAATTCCCATTTTAAGAATATTTTGTGAAATTTATTATAATCCTTTATTTAACACTGGTTAAAAAATCATATTTATAGATTGCATATTAAGTATTTTACTAATCAATGCTTTATTTTAATAATATTGTTTATCACTTTTCAAAAGATTTTGTTTGTTCCTCTCATAGATAATGTCCCATCAACGAGCACAAGAAGAACAAAAATGTTCTCAATGGATGGCCATGGCAAAGACGATGTGACCATCCCTGTGGTGTTTTTATTTACAGAAGAAGCCAATATTCTCATGAGAGCTCACAGAGAGAAGCCGGATATGATAGTTGGCATAACAGATGGATCTATTATGTCAGGTGCGTTTATTTTCAAATTTTTTCTTAGAATTTTTATTTATCGTATTGTGACTAAGCTTAGTTAAAACATAAAGTCCAGGAAAATCAAATACAACAACAAAAAATGGGAGATATTGCTTCATTGGTAACAGCAAAAGATGATATTTCAAAATGTATTTATCAAGCTTGAGTCTTCAGTTCATTTCGTCTCAGGCCTACTATTTGTATTTTGTGAACAAAATATTCTGTTATGGATCATATTATAAATTTCAATAACTTCACTCTATTTTAATTAAATTCAAAACTTGCATAGTTAAAGATAATAATAATAATGGCACCAATTTTAATGAATTGTTACTTTCAAAATTCGAAATTTCCTTAAGGATGGATTTAAAATTAGGAATGGATGGTTTTAAAAATAGGATTGATAAAACTTTGATATTTGTTTTTTATTGAAAATCAAGGAATTAGTTTTGTGTAGATTAATGCTAAATATAACTCGGAAGTGATGTTTCTGTTTTAAAATCATGATCGGAAAACTGAAAATAATGTTCTAAAAATGTTATATAATTTTTCATGCACATTTGTAGAATGTTATTTTCTATTTCACAAAACTAGCTGCAATATTTTATAACTTTGCTGCTGGAATGGATGCAAATTCTGCGATGTTTATTTGATTTTTATTGTGTGAGCCTCTATCCTTCATTGGCTTCGCTGAAAGAAATTATAAAAATTGAAATTTTATGAATATGGTGGTTAATTTATATATTTTCAATTGGCTTGCAAATTATTATCAATAACTGAAGGGTAAAATTTGAGAGTCTAATAATTTTTCATACAGTCTTGAAAAAACAAACTCTGCTGGGTAAGTAATCTGATTCTTTTACCATCCGAGTAGCTAATTATTCTGAGTATGGCTTTTATAAAATTTATCTTTATTCAATAAGAGTCTTTCAATATATATGTATCTTTCATGAGAAAGTGTTCAAAAAAGAAATGAGCATTTTTTGCCTCCTTTCCTTACAAGCTACCGGAATCCAATGACTGCAGTAGAGAGACTGGGTTCTTATCAAGGCTACCACATCTTGGAAAGTGAAAAAATATTTTCCATTAGAGATCTTAATTTTACAAACTAAAACTTATAACATTTTCTGTAATTAGATTAATTATTACATATCTATTTATCTCAACATTTTTATAAAAGAACTTCGTTGTTATAAGTTGTCTTCAGGTTGTCTTATAAGTTAATTGATAATATCCATAAAAATGAAGAACAGCATTCATTCAGAGATGAAATCCTTAACATATTTACACTTTCTCTGCAAAATTTATAAGTAGTGTTTAATGTAAATAAGTAGTTTGTTCTTTTTCAGTCACATTTCAATTTTCAAAATCTATGTTTCCTATACTTTACTTTTTTTTCTAGGGACTTAATTGAAGATATCTTTTGTGTTGAAAGGTAAAAATTTTACATCTTAATGATGAAACTACATCCATTTTTGTCTTTGTCATAGAGGAAGATATACCTCAACCATTCTTTACCAAACTTTTTTTAAAACTATATTCAAGTTTTTGGAATACAGATTATAAGCTTGAAAATATCATTTAAAGACGTTCTTACAATGAATAATAGTGAGATATTTCAATTTGGAGTTTAAATTCCAGGGATTTTTCACTAAATTTTTTGAAAATTTCAAATTTGTAGAATCATTTTTTTTTAGTAAGATATGAAATGATTTTAGCTTATTCTGTCCATTTGGAAGCAGATTTGATTTGCGAAAAAGCACATCTCTATCATTTAAAGGGTTAAGCGTGTCCAAGTTTTTAAGATACCTACTTATATTGATTATATACCCATTAATTAATTATATTGTGGCCAACTTACTTTTGCTGTATAAAATTAGTCATACCTTACATAGTATTATACAAAAAATCATTGTCATATGATTTGTTGTACAATACTATGTAAAGCATGATGCACTATATATAACACTTTCCCTATGATAAACTCCTTTTGGAGTCAAAGCATTATTTGTAGGTGCCAAGAAGCATATTGATTAGATCCTGATTTCCTTCATTGATAACCTACATAAATAAATTAATCTCTTCAAGAAAAAAAAATTGAAAAGGAAAGAATAAAAATTTTAAAATTGAAAGATTTTTTTTTTTATGAAAATAAGTTTTTATTATATTTTAGAAGTTATTCATTTAGCCAGGTAAATATGGGCTGTATCTATTATTTTTTTTTATCCCACAGTTTTTTTTGTTTTTTTTTTCTCTCCTGTTAGAGTGGTTTAAAACTTAGGGAGAACTAAATGTGTGTCTTTATCTTTGAAGTGGTAAAGTGTTCTCAGTTTATTGTTCCTTTAAAAAAAAATGTCTCTTTATTTTGTGGATTCCTTCAAATAAGAATAGTAATTCTAAACTGGTTTAGAATCTCTATTTTCACTTTCGGATTGTTTTATTATAATTTATTTTATTTAGTTTTTTATTATGATTTAACTTGATAGCCTCGTTTACAACTTTTAATTGAAAATTTGCTATATCTTTATTATAAATGTGTGCAATTTTTATTAAATTACAAATTGTCTCTCTTTTTAG
The DNA here is from genome assembly GCF_947563725.1 of Argiope bruennichi. NCBI lineage: Eukaryota > Metazoa > Arthropoda > Arachnida > Araneae > Araneidae > Argiope > Argiope bruennichi. The sequence goes on from NC_079161.1 coordinate 21,772,948, forward strand.
ATACTTATGAGGAGCCTCCAGTTCTTCAAAATTCTGTGAGTGAAGATGAGGCCCTAAAGCTGTCAACAGAAGTGGAGTTTGTTGATTCCACTCCCTCTCCAAAGTCACTTGAGCCTGATGAATTTATTACAGCAAAGAAACCAGAATCATTTGATGAGGATGGTTCCATTTCTGCTCAGAAACGAGTGCAAATATTGCTCAGCAAATTGCAGAATCTCCAACAGATCAAGTCTGACCTGGATCATATACTGTCTCAATCAAAAGAAACAAGCGGTGAACATAAAAACATTGTGAAGCAACCAAAAAAGCAGCCAAAGCCAAGAAAAGAAGGGTTAAAACATGGAAAAGGGTCATATCAAGAGATTGCCGGTGATGAAGATTTCGCTGATGCTCTCGAAAGGCTCATGAAAAAAGAAAAAATTTTAGAAATTGATCAGGATGTGCAAGTGATCCTTTCGAGTCTACGAGAGTTGGTGCAAATACAAACATCTGCTTTAAACAAGAAACTGTGCTTTGAAAACAGTAGTGTCAATCCATTGCACAACAAAGAAGCATTTATTCAATTCATAACAACCAAAAAAACTGATTCATCTGTCAATAACATTAAGTCTGCCTGTTCAGATCCTAAATTAGACGTGGCACGCATGGGAGAAAATATTAATGGTCAACATATATCATATACAGCCAGAACTGAAATATCATTTTCTACATTGAAGAATGGAGATTTATGACAACTGTAATAGGATATAACTTTTTAAAAAAATTATTCTTTGAGGATATCAAAATAGATGTTATGGCAATATTTTAATTGTTGGTATAAGAATACTTCATTAAGTATAGAACTAAATTTTATGTTATTTTTTTGACAAGGAAGTTCCAGTTATATTGTAAGAACTACAGAAAATATGAAAGATCAGGATTATTTCAAAAGTACATTAAAATGTACATTATAATTAAGAAATTTCTCTTGTAACAAATAATTTAGAGTAAGAAACCATAAGAGTTTCAGCACTTCCCTATCCAACTTGTATGCACAGTCATTTCTGAGAAAATGTTTCAGAAGGCATTGAGTTGATTTTTTCAATATGCAATCCAAATACCAAGTATTGGTAAATTTGGCTGTCCTGGCATTTTTCTGCATGAATTAGTTTTCATGTAATGTTTGAAAATTTAAATTCGTTTTCAACAAAGGTCCCCCCTCCCTAAAAAAAAAAAAAAAAAAAAAAATAGTGAGAAAAAATATTTTTATTTCTTTTTAAATGCTTATATTATATAAGAGAAAAGTATTAGTGCTATGAAAAGAACAGCTTTCCTACAAAAATATTTGTATTTTGCTATAAAATTTTATCTTTATTTTATTGAAGTGGGTTTTAACTTATATGCTTTTCTTGCATACTCACTTCTATGCATTCTTCCGAATTTTAATTTTAAGTTATAATGCTCAATTTAATCATCATAACTTATTATAGAGCATTTAATGTATTTATAACTTTTTTAAAGTTGGGAATGATATTTTGAATTTCAAAGCATATAGATGTTTACATAAAATTGCAATAAATTTTTTTTTTCTGAATTTTATTTGGATATTCTTTTAATATAAAAGTATTTGATAATTTTTATCACAAAAAAAATTCAAAGGAACTTTCATTCAAATATCAAAATATTTATTTAAAATGTATAATGTCTGATTTAAAATTTTAGCTAGAGATTTGCTATATAAAAATTTCTAATCATGGAAATAAAATTAATTTCCAATTTTATATTTGCCTGTATTTCCATTTTTAAAATAAACAGCATTATTTCAAAGCTAGATTTAACTGCTTTGATATCATCTTAGCTTTAAACTCAGTTTGATTTTGTAGTAAGCCTATGCTATCAAAGAATATCATTAAGTGCAATAACAAAGCATTCTTATGCCATTTATAAAAATCCTCTTAAATTTTAGTGATGGTTGATGGGCCAGTATTACTGTATTGCAATTGAAGTCAACTAGTACTAATTTATTTTTAAACTAACATTAAAAAAAAAATTTTTTTTTTTCCTTTTTCTTAAATATTTTATAACCGTAAGTTAAAAAAATATATTTGTCATAACATCTATAATTGATCACCTCACCTATTTAGGTTTTCTAGTTTCATTCCCTCCATCTTTCAGACTTTCTCCGATTTAATTTATTTTTAAGATTATAAAATCTAATGCTGATTTTTATCGGCATTTTTTCAGACTTAGTTTTATAAAGCTAAGTAGATCTATTTAAGGAATTTTTACTCTAGAGTTCCATTTGTAAATAGAGATCTAAGTCCTTATGAAACTGAGTTATCATTAATATGATATTATTTTTAAAAAGTTTTTATTATTTATGAAAGCAAGAGAATATAAAAATTTTGTGTTGTGTTTGAAATTAAAATTCTTCCCTGAAATATATATTTAAATGCTTGGTTATGTGATATTGGTATCCGAAGTTGATATATTGTGCTCAAATATCATTTCTTATAATGTGATAGTAGATTTGACAGTTATGAGTTGCATGCTGTCGTGCAAATTATTTACTATTAACACCAAATTTGAAAAATTTATTTTAACATAGATATTGCATTACAATTTGTATTCTTATTTATTGATCGGCGTAAAGCAATATTATGATCAATTATCCCATTCTCATTTATTCTATCTCGATTCTTTTTCAATGATTTATTTACATCAGGACTTCTTGTAGTATACTAGATCATGATTGAAAGTGGAATCCCACAAAAAAATATGATTGTCTGCATTTTCTATCCAAATAATTTGCATAAATAGGGTTACGAACATCGGAAGAAAAAGTTTAGAATCCCTTATCAGTTTATTATGGGGTCAAAAACTGCATTATATTTAAGTGATAAGGATTACTCCTACAAAATATTGGTTGGCGCTGTAATAATGGATTTCATGCTGTAATATGAAAAAAAAAAAAAATTGATATTGAATACAAATAAAGATTATGTTGGTGAAAATGCATTTTCTCCTTGTATCCGTGAAATAAGTGTTATATCAGTGTTCAGTTCCATTTGTTATTGTGATATTTCATAAGAATCACTAATATTCCATCCATTCTTATTTATAACAATTGTTTGAATAAAATTGTTTATATGTTAATGTATTTCTTTCATGCTACAAATTCTCCAAAATATTTTAATGCAAGGTCATGGAAAATTAAGTAATTTCAATTTGATATTTCCAATATTTGTGTGAAATGTATTAATTTCTTCTTTGATTTATTTAGCAAAAATATAATTTGTAATTGAACCCCTGTAATCGAAAATCTCTATGTACTAAATCTTTTTCTGGAATCTTGGATTTTTGAACAGAAGTAAAAATGTTTTCATTCAAAAATTATTACGCTTCTTACAATCAAAAAGCAGCCACTAATTTCTTCCATCTCAAGAGAAATTTTAATAGAAATTAATAAGATATATACTTTTAGTTTAGCTTGTGTTTCTTATAAGTGAGACTCCTAAGTGGAAATCGTAGATCGTAGATTGAAATTTTAAAAAAATGGAAAAGAAATTGAAAATAAAAATCTGACATAAGGAGTGTGACATTATGGCAGTAATTTTGGAAATCGTTATTATTTGTTAATTATTATTTAATTTTTGATGCTTTCTTTACTTTGGTGCCTTAAACATTGACCCTGCATAGTGTTTGATAAGAAACAAATCGGATGAAGACTATGCAATGTGTATTTCTATATATATTAAAAATTCTACACATCGAATTCGTTTTTTATGAATTTTCTCAAATTCATTATATTTAGATGCAACTTACATCGTTGATGGATGGATGTTAAAGAAAATGGTTGAGATCTTTCTGAAGGATAAGAAAAAGAGGTCTGATCTTTTTATTCATTTGTGACCAATTTAATTTTTTTAGACTTGAGCAAAACACATATAGAAATATATTTTGAACGGAATGTTGTATTTAATATTTGAGATTCATATATAATCAGAAATTCTTTTTCTAATTTTCTTTTTCAAAGCAAATCTGTCATTTGAAAATTTAATGCATAATGTAATAAGTACTGAAATAATTAGTGATCTATCATTTAATTTTTGCTTATAAAATTTTGAGAAAATATGTATTTCCATATATAATGTGATCACACTTGAATCCTTGATTATTTGAAATCATGCTGAATTTCTGAAATATGTCCTCAATTGTGCCTGTATTCTATGTAACACTTCTGTTTTTTTACAAATTCCTTAGAAAAGCATATTTTTGTATATTTATTTTATATATTGCAAATATGTTTACAGAATTCTGTCAAGATCACAGAATTAGATCAAATATAAATTATTTGATGAAAGTTTTTGTTTCTTTTTAAATGCTGAAATTTTCTGAATTTTTTGACACTATTTTTTTACTACAATATGTAGGAAAAAATAGATTTTGAATACTTGTCCTTGGTGTCAAGTTTTGCACAGTGAATTTATATTTATCAGTTTTTCCAAATATTCGATAACCCATTATTTTTAAACTATACTGATGCAGCTGGAAAGAATGATAGAATTCAATTTATTATTTTAAACCAAGTACTTGGGGCTGGATTTTGGATTTTATGACCAACGGTAAAAATATGAGATAGATCAATTAATAAAATTGAAAATAAATGAATAAAATCTTGAATATTATCGCATTAAGGAGGAACATTTATAGAATTTATTCTTATCTAATATATCGTATTTAACTTGGAACTCCTAACTATTATTATATTGGAATTACAAAATTTAATATAATTTTTTTTTTTTTTTTTTTTTTTTTTTTGTTCCCTGATAAGTATTATTTCTCATTGAAGAAAAAAAAATGATATAAGTGTATAATTCATCTTTTTGTTAGTGAAATGATTTATTATACTTACACAAAGCAAAAATTCATGTGAAATTATGAGAATGGATTACGGATTAATTGCATTCAGAACATCCTCAATGATTAAATATACAACATCTAATTTTTCGTCATTTTAATAACTTGGCATTTATTTTCAACATAACTAACTACAATTCATTATTTCATCTCTTAAGTTTTAAAAGTCAGTCACTTTTCTGGGGTTGTCAGATTAACTCTGAATGAATATTTTATTACAGAAAGGAACACAATCTTTTCAGAACAGAATAAAAGAACCAGCATCCAGTACACTGCATTTTGTATTGAACTCATGTAAATTTTTCTTTAATATTATTTGTCTGCCCTGAAAAAAATATCCTACATATTGTATATATCTTTGAATTGGCCTACATCATATGAAAGTATAATATATAACACTTAGTAAATATTGTTTAATAATTATATTTTTATGCTATGTATCTCAACATTAAAACAATAGAAATGTTAATTTTATTGTTGAATCTGTGCTTTTTGCCTAATATTGTGGAATTGTTTAAAGAATATGGTGTAACTGGTGCAATGGTATCATAGTTTGAAATGTGATGCATTAGTATGCTCAAGTTTTGTTGATAATGTGCATAATTATGCCCATAGTTTTGTGTGTGTTTGTTGTATAAATGTTGAAAAGGTACGAATTTGGAGTGATACAGAAATTTGCTCATGTGGCATGTTCGTTGTTAACTTCTTTAAAAGATGTTTATATATCCATACATTCATATATTTACAGTGTTAGTTCCAAATGCCATGGATCGTGTATTTTCTTAGAATGAAATTGCAGGTATGAAATTTTAGTAGGGGAATAACCATAATAGCCTGTATATATAAAATACTATGATGTGCATTAGTTATGAAAATTATTTGAGTGAAATGTTTTGATTTTCCCCCTTTTATTCTAAACGATTTTATCTAGTCTTTAAAATAAAATCGTTATTTGTAAGAAATGATAATACTGTTTTATTTTATTGGCATGACTTAAAGGAAATATTTGATTTTTGTGACCATGAAATTCTTTTCAGCTTTCTTGTAAATGTTTTTTTCATTTTTATCTCACAAGAGCTGGAGTCTATTTCTTATTTGTATACCAATATGAGTTGATGTTTTGATTTCAATAGTATTGTTTTTTCAATGCTACATATAATATTTACTATATATAATAGTGCTGTGCTGATATATAGCACCATTATATAGACATGCTTTTATTGTGAGGATCGTTTCATATCTGTTCTTTTAGTGCCTCATCATTAATTCATATGCATGCACAATTTATCACTGAAAAAACAAATGAATAGTATAACTTCAAACATACATGTACATTTAGTACCTATTCTTTCTGAAAAATGTATATATTTTTTGTAAGAGGGGGGGGGGAATTGTTAGAAAATGAGTGTTAAATTTTTAACAACAGCTTATGATAATTTGATTTTTTAATTTGTAAAGTGAATTAAATTCTATTGGTACACTTTTATAAGTGTAGAAATGGATGTATTTGATCTTTTCGCACAAACTACTTACTTTAAAACACTTTACTTTTAGCATTATATAGAGTCCACTGTTAAAGTATAAAATTTTTTAAATACGAAAAAAGAAATAAATATTAATAATTTTTACTTAATTTTATTATATGTTTTTTTCTTGCTTGTTTGTAAAAAAAATAATTCAGTAATAGGGAAATTTGAATAGTTTTCAGGGGGAAAAAATGTTGCTTTGCTGTTGACTTGTTTGAGGATCTTTCAATTGATATTTAGCAATAATTTTTAACTTTATAATTTACCATTAATCAATTAATTATTAGTTTTTTTCCATTACTGTTTATGATTGTCCAAGTAATACAGCATTTTGTTCTGATTGCTTAGATGTAAAACACATTGCTATAATGCTTACAAACTGAGTAAAACTAATTTTTATAAGTAATTAAATTAGTTAAATATTTATACATAAAGAATTTCAAAATAATCTTTCTTTCATTTATGCTATCATATGTCTTTCTTCCCTACCCCCTCCTTTGTTGCAAATGTGAAATAACAGAGTGTTGACATACAATAGGTTAAAACTGATTCTAATAATTATTGTTATTATAGCATTTCATTTTTGCGGGATTAGAAATATTCTGACTATTTTATATTTGCAGAAGGAACATGACTGGAAAAAGTGTTGAAAATGTGTATGATAATGGTGAAACATGTGCATTCTGAAAGATTTGCTCTAAAACGACCTCTGTGTTTAAAAAGTATTATTGTGTTGAAATTCAGGAAAAAAAAAAAAATCTGTACCAAAATAGTTGTGTTTGAAATAAAACCACAAATATTTTAAACTTTGACATTTTAAAGTGATTTAAACACACCAAAGATTTTTTCTCCCATTTCGTCGATTTTATTTTCCAGTGTAATAACAGCTTTCATTTTGAAGAAAGTGAGACTCCATAAAGGATTTTTTTTCCCTCTTGTTTTCAGTACATTGTTACGTACAATGTGAAATGTCAACATGTAAGTCTTCTAAACAGTTGTAAACTCAATACTGTACATAATATATTAATTTATAATAAATATATTGACATATCAAAATTTCTGGTATCTGTTTGTTAATATCTCTATGCTCTGTATAACTCTTAGAAATCGAAATGGTGCCTTCATTTCTCTTTAATCACTTCCACTAGTGGAGAGGATTATGAGTATGTTGATAACAAGCTGTCGTATCAATATTCTTCCTTCTGCTATGGGCATAGCAGCTTTATGGAATTGAATTATTTCTACTCTACTGACGGGGCGTACCTCTTATAGAAAGAATTGAACCGTATCATTCAACTTCTATTACTTTTTGTTTTACAGGAAGCAAAAAAAATCAATACACAGCAAAAAGCAGGAGTAATCTACAAAATAAAATAGCAACTAAGCATTACATATTATATGAATAATATTAAAAATATGATCATGTTATTATGAATATAAACAAACTCATGCTTACTTGAGCCCATGATTTATACTATATTACAAAGAAAAGAACTACTTATATTCTAAAAATAAAAATCTAAGCATTCGTGACATCATCAGTTTGCTCAAGGTCAACAATTTTGCGGGTATGCGACAAAGCTGTGGAAAGACCTCTCATCAAATGTTTATTTTATCTGAAAATGTATACATTTGAATGTTAACATGGCGATTTTGGGGGCATTCATTTCCACCAATCTAAATCAAAGTGGCTGCTCCGAATCTTCTACAAAATTAAAAATAATTTTTAAGAAATCACTCCAAATTCAGAAAGGGTCTACATAGTTTCTTTTTAAATATTTTATTTCTCAGATCCGAAGTAGAGGGAGAGAGGGCGCAATTTTGATTATATTAACTAGAAACTTGCTATAAAACATTAAGACAATGGAAACTAAAAACATGTTTTTATAAGAAGTGGTATTTTCAAACTTTATGGAATAATTTTAAAAAAATTCATTAAAGTCTTTTTTTTTTTTTTCATTATTAAAATATTAGTTCTTTAATGAAATTATTTATAATTATCATGTATTTTTAGAATAGATGTTCCAAAAATCACTTCGGTTTTTTTTTATTTAATTTTATTATTATTATTCTGGTCCATTTTAAAACAATAGGAATGCTGCAATATTGAATCGAAAGAGCGTACTTATAGGTAAAAAATATAATATTGGACCAGTGTCCTATAAAATACTTGAATAACTTTAAAATGGATACATTTAATTCAAAATAAGCTTTTAAAAAGACAATTAGCAGCTCAATTGGAATGCAACTGTTTTTTATTAAAATACTAGCCGCCTTTGGCGACCAGCCGGTTCGCCAATCTTAATGCTCGTTAAAATTTTAATAATTAAATATTTTATGTAATTCCTACTTTAATAGCTTCTTCATCAAATATTTTAAAGCTTCAAATTTTGATAGTCATGTAATTCACTCATAATAATATAAAGTCCTTCTGCCATAACATAATATGTATCTCTCTAATTTTCTGTTAGTTCCGGCAGAATTTATGCTTAAAATTAAAATGGAAATGACTAAACTGCAATTAATATAATATTTTTTACTGAAACAAAGCATTTTTTTAATAATATGATTACTGATAATAGAGTCACTGAGCGTTTAAACTTTATGGGCACTAAAGAATATCTTTCTTAAGTTATGTAATATCTCAAGAATTTGTCAACAAAATTTTCTCAGATTCATCATGAACAGATCGATTCATTAACAATGTTTCATTTTAAATGCATCGAACTTTAAGAAAATAAAATGAATCGTTTAAAATAATCGGTCGAAAACAGGTTTAAAAAACTACTTTAAAACCGATGTACTTAAAACTATAAGCATATACAAAAAAGTATATAACTAACATAAATACAATTTAATTACAAAAGCATGCAACTAACCTAAAAATAATTTAAATAATTGAAAACAAGTTAAAAAAATCTACTTAAAAAACGATGTACTTAAAACTATAAGCATATACAAAAAATATATAACTAACATAAATACAATTTACTTACAAAAGCATGCAACTAACCTAAAAATAATTTAAATTATCCGTTGATAACGGTTGTCATGGCAACAATCAGAATGCGCATGCGTGAATTTTCTTCGCCAGCTCCGGTAACGCAAATGCGTGAATTTTTCTACGCCAGTTGGGGTAACGCTATGCAGATTATACATTTTTAATTTAATTTATTCTGTGTTATTTTAATTCAAAAGTACTTCGAATGAATCTGAAACATAGATTAATTAACAATGTTTAATTTTAAATGCATAAAACATTAAGAAAATAAACAAAATCGTTTGAAATAATCCGCCGAAAAATGTTAACCCTAGCCTCATTTCTGTTGGGAGAAAAAAAAAAATTGAAGTCTTACTCATTTGGCGGTGGGGAAAATGGAAGATTTTTTTGGCGGAAAAGTTGGCGGTGGGGAAAATGGAAGATTTTTTTGGCGGGAAAGTTAGTTTTTAATTAATAATTAAAATTTCAAAAAAAGGGACCCCAGGTGCACATTCCCGACCTCTAAGGTATACATGTACCAAATTTGATAGCTGTATGTCAAATGACCTGGCCTGTAGAGCGCCAACACACACACACATTGAGCTTTATTATAAGTATAGATTAGTTTCTTAAGAATATTTTGCTAAAAATGATTCACAAACCAAAAGATTTATGTAAAAATTTAAGAATAATAATTCATCGGAGCATATATTGGCACGAATTCCATAAAATATAATTAATTACTTTATTTAGATCATTTTTTTAGCAAATGTATACCTATCATTAAAAGTTCAGTAATTAGCTACTGAGCTTTGATTAGAGTGAATATCCTGTATATATTAAACCGTTTTTGCTTTGAATAAAACTAATTTATTGAATTAGTAATATAAATATTGTAAAAGAATCAGAGAACTTTTTTTGCATTTATTTTTTTAGAAAATTTCATATTTATTGCATTTTATACAGATATGGCTTGAAATTTATACTTTTTTAGCTCCAATTTTCCGTAATAATTAACTTTTTTTTTAAATTTCAGTTATGGTCAATGTGATGGAAACACGTTAACAAAAGATGATTTTTTACCATGAGCTCGTACAAATTAATTTTTATTTTGTGTGAAATAAATTGTTAGAAAAACGGGTTAAAATATTTTTTTTAATTCATTAAAAAGTAGAAATTTAATGTATAAGTTAAAACATTGGCATCGTTGAAAAGAAGATTTTTTTTAGCTTTAAGATGATGTAAAAAGCCATTTTTGTGCTGAAATATTTTCGGAAATTCTTGTGGAAAGATGCAAAAATTTCTTTTAAGTAATGAAAGTTCTATTTAATATTTCAAAAATGTCATAAGTTGTGAATTAAATCGTTATATTATAATACCACCCACCAAAGTATTTATGTACTTTTACTAGTTCTTGATAGTCAGCGATGTGTTTGTACAGCTCTCGATTTTACAAAAATGTATTCCATGTACATAAATATAGCAATTCCTGAAGATAAATCATCTGTATTCGATTTTCACTCAAACACATTGTACTGTAATTAAAAAGCAGAGTGAATTAAATCGTTATATTATAATACCACCCACCAAAGTATTTATGTACTAAGTGTACTAGTTCTTGATAGTCAGCGATGTGTTTGTACAGCTCTCGATTTTACAAAAATGAAGTATTCCATGTACATAAATATAGCAATTCCTGAAGATAAACCATCTGTCTTCGATTTTCACTGAAACACATTGAACTGTAATTAAAAAGCAGTCCTACAAGGCAATGGAATGATGTACCCAAAATATGCAACCGTGAGAATGGAATAATTATCAGAAAAAGTACAAACAGATTTGAAAGACAGGAAATTAAGTTACCGAATCAAAGAATGTTCACTAACTATGTATAATTTTTTTAATCTAAAAGGTTTAAAGAAAGATCGTACAAAACTATTTAAAACTACAGATGAATCAACAAAACAGCTAAAAGCAAACAGTTAATACTAAATGTTGCATGTTACAAAGACAAATAAAAAATTTTGAAAAAGGCAGTCAACATCGTCCATCAGACGAAAGCAATCAATCTATGGAAAATCTGGTTCAGTTTGAATGCCTGATAGACATCGGACTACCTGCTACAAATAGTAAGCAGAATTTGTATATATATGCAGATTAAGAACGAAAATTAAAATAGTGGTGCGTCATCATTGTTAAATATTTTCTTTTCATAATGGGACTTCGTTCATTCATAACTATAAAGATAGTCACTAGTTAGATGCCTGTCCTCACTATCCTATATATTCCACCCGTGGCATTTTAATTAATATAAATCACTAATGTTCTACTGTATTTATTGAACCTAAAGAAATTGCTTTGATTTTTAATTATTCAAAAACAAATTATGAACAACATTTTTATAAGAATATGTCTTAGATTAAAAATGTGTGGGATATTGTGGCTCGTAAAAATACTATGCAATCACTACACTATATCGATTTATTTTTAAAAAGATTTACTTTGGGAATGAGTGTTAAATCTAAAGCTTTGGTATTCTCTTAAGAGGGCGCTGCTGTCGCACCACCATAGAAAACTGTTGAGCATCCAGTGTGTGTCTGAAAGTTTTGCCTTGAACATTAGTGTTGTGAGAAATAAAAAAAATGCATGCCTTCATTCTCACACATGTGTGCTGATCAGTACAATCTATGGTATTGCTTTGTTTTTTTTTTCCTACAAAAGATCATAGGTGTTTAACAATTGGCATCGTTCCAATTATTCGATGGCTTCTAGGCAAAATTGAATGAAAAAGATTGCACCAAAAGATAATAACAATACCTTATTAAATAATTTAAAACTTCAACAATCATTCATTCGTTATTGTGTTTCTAGTTTTGTCATTTGATTGAAAGTGGCCATTTTTCGACCATTCCATTTTCAAAAAGATATAAATGATTTAAAACACACACACAACACAACAAAGATTTGAAATGTCACATCAGATGTACACTTACAATTTCGTTAAATGTGGAGTTTTGTAATAACTACGTGATCCCAGCTCGTTTCGCTCCCTCGCCATATAAAAACAAATTACTACTAAAAATAAAATATTTTAATTACAACCATTACTAGAAATAGACTATATAAAATTCAAAATTGAATTTATTTTTTTTCATATGGTTTGATGAAATTTATTTCATTGAAATTGATCAATAATATATTAATCACAGTGAAATAATCAGCAAAGACAATGTGTTAGGAATTAGTGTTAAAGGAGTAGGTGGCGCTGTATATATTAACTATCCTTACATATTAACCCTTTAAAAGGTCATTTTTTTCTAGTCATAGTATAGTAAAATATTTTTTGGAATGAGACTGGCTAATGGAAAGTGATTCATTTAACTTATCAGATAAATTTAATTTTATTAATTAATAATTAAGTAACAAATCAAGACACGCCATTTTGTGCGAGACAAGGAACTGAAACATCTAAGTTTCTGTCTTATTGAAAAATTTGTCAGAACTTAAGCCAATCTACGTAACTTCACCCAAAGATAGATGAATTTGGTGGGAAGCATACTTCCCATGGTCTTACAAAGTATTAATGCATATTCTTTTATACGTATATATATTCCATACTCTTTTTTTGTACATTGCTCACATTTGTAAATACCTGATTCAATAAAATGTATGTTTGAGACCTCTGGAATTTTCTCTTAACTAGGAAATTCAAATTTGTAAAAAAAACAGAATCTAATTCGAGTGTTTTTTTTTTTTTTTTTTTTTCATATTATCTAATTAAAAAAAAAGTAGCATTGTCTCAGATTTTACAACAACATTTTTTTAAACAATTCATCAGGAGAAAGAAATAACGATGAACAAAGTCGGCCCGATTTTGCATCTACATAAACCTTTTATATACAGTGTCTCACAAAAGTGATGGGGCACTTGAGCTTTACAAAAGGAAACTGTAATAAAATAAATAAATAAACATGTACAAACATTTTTTGGGTGGATTTCATATTTAAACTTAGTAACAATTATTACATAACATACATTTTGTCAAAATATTAAGATATTAATTTAATAAAAATACAATTGTTTAGAACGGAACAAAAAAAGGCTCACATAAGTGATGGAACACTTACTTTTCCATCAAATATTTATCCAAAAATTTTACTTTTTAAAAGGTTTTAATATTTTGTTGGATTTCCTTTTACTTTTAAAACATGATTTAATCTTCTTGGGATGGATTCGACTAATTTTTTTGTGATTTTTGGAATGATTTTACCCCATTCTTCTTGAAGCACCGATTTTAATTGTTGTTTTGAAGAAATGGTGTGATTGCGAATTCTTGATTCCAATTCTTGCCAAATATTCTCTATGGGATTTAAGTCTGGAGATTGTGGTGGTGTTTTTATTATTTCAGGACAGTTATAGAGCAGCCAGAGTCTAACATTCAAAGCAGTGTGCTTGGGGTCATTGTCCTGGTAGAATTTAAAATCGTTATGAAGGTTCAATTTTCGTGCTGAAGATTTCAAATTTTGCTTTAAAATGTCAATATACTTGTACTGATCCATTATACAGTCAATAAAAACAAAATTACCGACTCCAGCGGACGACATACACCCCCATACCATAACTCCTCCTCCACCATGTTTTACTGTTGGCACCAAGTTCTGTTTGCGAAATTCTTCCCTGGTTTTCTAAACACCAAGATTCTACCGTCAGAACCAAATATATTAAATTTACTCTCATCAGCAAATATAACTTTATTCCTGTAATCAGAATTCTTATTTATGTTGAATTTTGCGAAAGCTAGTCTGAGTTTTCTATTCTTTTCACTTACGAAGAATTTTTTCCTGGCCACTCTACCGTGATATCCTGCAGATCGAATTACCCTTCTAACAGTCTCAGGATTAACAATTATTCCATATTAATGCTTGTAAATCAGCAGCAACTTTAGAAGCACTCTTTCTTGGATCTTTTTTAATATTTCGAATGATAATTCGCTTTATGCCATTGGATAACTTTGATGGTCGGCGTCTTCTTTTATGTTGAATAATATGATTCTTTTTATATCGTTTAATGATATTGAAAACTGTTAAATGACTCAAGTTAATTGTTTCAGCAGTTTTTCTAATAGATTTTCCACGTTCAATATGCAAATTAATAACGAATTTTCGAATTTCAGGCGAAGTTTCTTTTTGTTTAGCATTCATGGCTGCACAGAGCTAAAAAACACAAAAATTCCAAAACAAACTGGAGAGAAATACTGCAGACGATTTTATAAATTATTGCCAATTGCTTTTGAGTAAAAATAAAACCACCAAAAATATTTTTATTGCTTATTTCAGACGATTTTTGTTGCATATCTAATGGTGTCCCATCACTTATGTGAGCTATTTTTTGCTCCGTTCTAAACAATTGTATTTTTATTAAATTAATATTTTGACAAAATGTATGTTATGTAATAATGGTTACTAAATTTTAGTATGAAATACACTCACAAAAAATTTGTACATGTATTTTTAATTTATTTTATTACAGTTTCCTTTTGTAAAGCACAAGTGTCCCATCACTTTTGTGAGACACTGTAAATAAATATTATTGAGATCCGATATTCTTTTAAAGCATATTTCAACATTATTCAAGATATCGACAAAGTCATTAATAAATTCACTCTCTGAACTGTAGCAACAACTCACTAAAATTCCAAATCAATACTTATTCAAGAATCTCCCCGAGAATTATTTTCAAGGATCACGAACAAAACAGCACTGAAAAATAGATGCAGAAAAATTTGACAAGACACTTTTTTAATTTCCCTTTGAGCGACACTAATTTGCTTCAGAATGAAATAGAAAATAATATATTGATCAAAATTTCTATTCCTATTTCCAAGATTTTAACTTTACTTAAAATATATGCTTGTTGGGAAAAATATACAAGAATAGTAAAAAATGTCAGCAAATTCCATAGAAATTTTCAAACTCTTATCTGATAAAACAAAACATAAAACAGTGCGTTATTCCCTGTATTTAATTAAATAGTATTTAATGATTTATATTTCAAGTTAAGTAGTTCAAGTAAGGAAAGTTAAGAAAATGGCTCCTTTATTTTAATTGTAATTAAAAAATATTTTATGTCCATATTTTTATATAAAAAATAGTAGGAAAATTAGGTCAGATACAGACTAATAATTTATAGAAAAATTATTAAAGCAATAATAAAGAAAAATCCTAATTGTAACTTATTTTGTTTAAGCAAGAGATTGTAAAACGCGTTACTCAACTCTTCAGCTAAAAAATTTACGATTATCAGATCTAGAAAAATCTCGATATAATTGGAGATGCATGCTCTTAAATTGACTTCGTGTTCCCAGAACTCGAATTCATATCTAAGCAGTAATAGCAATTTGTTTTTATAACGAAATAAAGGAGAACGTTTCAAAAGGGTACCTTTTCATTATCCTGAACATGTGTTCTTAATCAAGTAGCAGAAGTCATTATATATCACTTTAAAATATTTAGAGGTCATCAAGCAGGATTCAGACAAGACGCCATGCAGGTTGCGATGTCTGCAAAGGGCCGCGGGTTTTAACTCACGAAGAA
This sequence comes from Argiope bruennichi, assembly GCF_947563725.1. Taxonomy (NCBI): domain Eukaryota; kingdom Metazoa; phylum Arthropoda; class Arachnida; order Araneae; family Araneidae; genus Argiope; species Argiope bruennichi. The sequence continues at coordinate 21,788,946 of NC_079161.1, forward strand.
TCATACCCCAATATCATCATATAGATCAATTCAGGTCAAGAATTGACCCTACTTGATGACATTTGTATAAGCTTTTTGAAAAATATTATATAAATTTATTTAATTATAATAGTGGTGCTTGGAATCATTAATCTTAAAGTTATCTTCATTTTAATTACTGAACTGCTTTTAACTGTTTTTACAATTGTGAAATCGATTGCGAACGGTGGTATATTACATTTGAAACCCCTATTATTTAATTCGACAATGAGAATATAGGGACATTTCACTGTAAATCCTTAATGATTTTCACTTTTGCATCTTATTGTTTTAAAATTTGAATTTCTGACTTCGATGATTATTCACCAGGTTCGCTGCGATCGGACTTAAAACCATATTGCTTGGTTATTTTATTATTATCATTTTATTATAGTTGTTTTCTTCTTCGCACTGTAGATTTGTAATATAAAAACATACCACTCTTATATATATGAGAGTATAGGAACATTTCACTATAAATCTTTAATGATTTTCACTTTTGCATTTTATTTTAAAATGTCAGTTCTAACTTCGATGATTTGCCACCAGGTTCGCTGCGATCGGATTCAAAACCACACTGCTTGGTTATTTTATTATAATCTTTGTTCTATTATTGTTGTTTTCTTTTTCGGACTGTAGATTTGCTATATAAAAACTCCACTCTTATATATACTTAATAATTGCATCATTTGTATGAAAATATAGCAGTAACCTATACCGACTTTTAAACTCCTTAAAATAAAAACTTTAGATTTGAGATGTGTGAGAGAAGTAGGTTGGCGGCATACTTGTGGTCAGCGTTAAGAGATAGGGGACTTTAAAATTAGAAAAAAATGATAAAATTAAAAAAAATTTATTCGTTAATCAACAAAATATACGATTACATTCCATTAAAATAGCATTATAAATTGTATTGTTCAAGAAAATGAATATTTGTAGGGTTTAGAGAAATAATCATATTTTTAAATATCTTTTCTTAAAACCGTGTTCAAGATTTAAATATCTTTGAAAGGAAATTAAATGTCTTAAAGACTGAGGAAATTGCAGAAAATTATAATAAAGATTTTGGCTAAACGTTAAAAGAAAGCTGGGAATGCAGTTTATGTTTCGAGTTATAGTTGCAGCAATATTAGATAATAGTTAAAAGTCCATTTTAGATCAGAACATGTAAAATTCTCATGAAAATTCAGCTCTTGTTCCTAAATCACAGATATCAGTGATCAATACTTTTCAAAGAGAGCTGTGATTCAAATCCTTGATACGATCTTACTGTTGATATTTCGATTACAGGTTTTGGATTATGATAGATAGTAACAATCGATACGATATGTCCAATGGAAGCTCTCGAACAAAGCAGAAAAGGGGAAATCTGTGAATGGGTTGAAGAGTGAACGGACGGTTATTCTTGGAATTGTCGTATCATTGAATTGCATATCACTGAAATAAGCAGTAACTTCACTGGAAAGTGTGAAGTCGCCGCTCCACTTCATGAGAGTGACCTTGACTTTCCGATATTCGCATTTGACGATGCACTATTCCATACAAATCATTTTTAATTACTTGTGACATGACTGATTGCATATATTCTGTTTACTGCTGGCGCCATCTAATGGTAAAATAGAGAACTAAAGTAAACCTTTTAAAGGAATGACATATATATTTAATTCAAATTTTTCAGAAAATGGTTTACTTCAATAAAGAAATTAAATAGTTTTGAAAAAAATCAAATATAAGA